>NC_090451.1:208643245-208955120 GCF_031143425.1 Pleurodeles waltl | reverse complement strand
CCCAAGGGGTCGCTCCCTTATGCCAATTTCCATTTTCATAATAAATCCCTGGTGTCTAGTGGGCGTTTCAAAAGCCGGATTGCTTTACAATCCGGCTTTTGAAACGCTGAGAGAGACATCAAAGGGAAGGAAATACATTTCCTTCCCTTTGAAGCCTCTCTCGGCCTCCTCCACGTGATCGGAAGAGAAATGCTTTGCATTTCTCTTCCGAGCACGCTGGAAGCTGAGCTTCCAGCGCGAAGGAGGAGGCCTCTGTGACATTCAGCGCACATCACGGGGGGGTTGAAGGGGAAGGGATTCCCCTTCCATCCACGACCGGGGGGTGTGGGTGGGGGGTGCGCTAGCGCTCCCCCCAGTTCCCGGGTGCAAGACGAGGTGATCTCGTCCAAGGCACCCGGGAACCAGTGCCTTGGACGAGATCACCTCGTCCGAGGCACCGTAGGGGTTAAACAATGACAGACATAAAAATCAACATCAACATCAACAATGAATATATGCAGTGAATACGTATACATATTGCACAACCAAGCTAGATAATTAAGAATAAAAATGCATCACCATGCAGGTTGACTTCTTCATCCTTGCCAACATCAAGCCAAGGAACCCTGGGTGGCTGAGACAGGAGAAATTCCCCGATGGGAGCTTATTGGGTAGTGGGTCCACCCCCAAAATGAGTTCCTTCTGCCTCAGTGCCAAGGTTCCCCACCCTATACTGTATACCTTAGACAAACTCAAGAGGAAGATTCTGGCAATCTCCCCCTCCGTTTGATTGTGAAATTCAAATGCTGCCTGTACTCAGTCTCCTTCGAAAACACGCAAAGGAGCAGGCCCTGCACCAACGCTCATTCCAGAGACAGAGGAGCAGTACTTAAACACTGAAAACATTCCCAGGCTGAGACTCTCTTATCATGTCTACCGTCCACATCCCCCATGTTATGTTCCAGCACAGTATAACCCGGTGCTGGTGAGAAAAAACCCAAACACGTTCTATGTGGAAAACAAGTTCGGTGTGGAAAAACCCTGCACCACAAATGTGACTGTACTGGAAGCTGAGCACAAAAATAGAGTCAGTGGTCAAAATGGGATCAGTGGTTAAATACAGATAGCATTACACCAATGGGTGCTGTCTGTGCTGGTTCCTTGTCCTTCAGCCATTTTCTTTTCAGGTGTAGCCTAAATATGGGGCCCTCAGGGTAATGCTGATTTCATCTCTCATCTCGTTTGCTTCCTTGACGGATAGTCAGGGCCTAGGGGAGGGGCGAATCATATGTAGGGATGTGTGCCACTTACCGCGACATGCTTGGTGTTAAGAGTAATACCTGAACTGGAATAATATCCCGAGTGAGAGAAAGGAAAAACCAAATGGGTCAGTGTATATACCGTCAAACAGGGCCATTGGCATTATGCAGCAGGAGAGGGCTAAATTATGCAACAGAGATGAGTAACTTTTGCCACAGGAAAAGCTAAATTATGCAGCATAATGCGGCACATTTTGTAATAGTATAACTTCATGATTTTGAGATTTTCTACCTTGGTAACACTGTATGGACATTGGTTACACGCCATTAGTACCAGTTTAACATCCAATTAAAGCAATAAAAAACATAAGGGTTGCCAGTCCAGCGTGGGCAAAGGGCCTTTCACTACGCTGTTGCTGCATTTGTTTGTAACTTTGAACCATTTGAGCGATAAATGTTTTTTTTTTTTTTTAATCAGCAGATTATGCAGCAGATTATGTGGCAAATGGGTCAAATCTATAATTACACGAACATCACTGCAGACGCTCAACCTCATAATTTGAGTGGCCCCGACCGTCAACAAAGCATAAAAGGAGGAAAGACCTAACTTGAGCGCTGAGGTGTATTGTGGGCTCGCTACACAGCAGAGATAACTTAATCAAGTCCTGGCTTTTTGACCAACAATACGTTCTGTGATTAGTAGTTTACTTTATAACCTTAAAGTATGGGCTCAAACTGGATACACACAATGTGCTATTGCTAAAAAGCCAGAACTGACTGAAGGTGTTGTAAAACAGCAAGAGTGAGAAACTCCCTAATGGTTACGGCTTGCAGTTTCCTCATAAAGTAAATGTAATGCACCAGTTTAAGAACAAAGTCTTGGATTACCTAGATTTGCATAAAATATCCAGATTAACAATAGCATGCCCAGTCACAAAGGAAACCTGAACCCTTAGTATGTAAGAAGGGCCACTATAAACCTAATGAACAAGTTACTTACCTTCCTTGATGCACTATCTGGTAGAGACTATCTAACTGCAGATTTTTTACCTTTAGTATTTCCAGGCATCAGTTTGCTGAGCAATACCCTTGTGCGTGGCACTGGGTGCTGTCGTTTGGGTCCGCTCTGCGTCATCGACATTGTTGGAACCGTCTGTGACATCACAGTCACCTACAAAGGCACCACCCAGGCATGCGTACATCAGTACTTTTCCACTAACTTCCACGCCAGAAGCTCAGAGCCATGCAATGAACCAACAGTTTTGTATGTGCAGAAAAACCAGGGCCCTGAAAGGGACAATCCTTAACCCTAGTAAATGAGTACGCAGAGCGGGGAGGCATGGGTGGGTTTAAGAAATCCACAGCTAGATAGAGTCTGTACAAGATAATACATTACCAAAGGTAAGTAACTTGTTCATCTGGGGTGTGGCACGGCCGACCAGAAGATGGCCGCCACACTGTGAGGCTCTGCTTGGCGGGGGAATAAATCCTCCTGTTTCTCTGAGTGAGCAGCCGCTCGATCCCCGGGTCACATTGTAAGCAACGCGGGGAAGCTTAGGAGGCTGCGGAGCCGGTCAGACGGTGAAAGGTGGGCCGGCCTGCCCGGCGTCTCCGGGCAGACCTAGCCTGGCTCCCGAGTGGCACGGGGGAGTGACCCCTTGATTCTTTGGGCCCATAGATGCTCCTCCATCTGGGGGCTCTGGAAGTGACCACCCCCCTCCTTTTGGCGCGCGCATTCGGCGGCCTGATTTTTTCTCCCCTGCGGGCGCCTGCAGGGGTGTGGGCAGGGCTACTGCCGGTGCGTTCTCCCGAGTGGCACGGGGAAGCGGCCCCTTGATCTTGCCTAAAAGTGCTCCCGCAGGTGGGGGTGGGGGCTTTAGAGGCGACCCCCCCTCCTCTTGGCACGCATATTCGGCAGCCTGCTTTCGTTCCCCTGCAGGGCTCGTTCGGCGTTCGGGGCAGACCGCAGGCGCCTGAGGGGGTGTGGGCCCCTTGTGGTGCTGGAGCCAGGCCTCTCTGGCTTGCATCTCTTGTGCCCAAGCGCTTTTTGGGGCCTGCGGCTGCATGGGGGCCGCAGGGTGTGGTCTCCCCCACAGCTTTCCTTTGTGGAGCGATGATGACTGCTTGAGGTGCTGGGGCCCGGCGCCTTGGCCTGGATTTGGGCCTGGCTACAACTGACTGGCTGGGCCTGTTTGGTGGCGGGACTCGAGCCGCGTGGCCCTGCGGTGTAGTGGACTTTTCGCCCTGGTTTGATGCTGTGGACACCTGCGGCCAGGTCTGTTCTTGTGGCTCTGGCTGCGGGATCAGCTTAGGGGCCCCGAAACTTGGTTTCCTACTTCAGGCTTGGCTCGGACGGGACCGGTGAGTCGGAGTACGTAACGGTGTGGTGTTCTTGTCCTGGGTGACCTTGCCTGGCAGACGGCTATCGCTGGAGCGGCGCACTTCATTGTTGCTAACCCGGGGAGCTGCGCAGAGGATGGGAAAGGCCAACCATAAACAGCCTAAGCTCACCTTTGAGGGGGCAAAAAGAGGAGCGGGGTCGCTGGGCATTCGGCAGATGACTCGCCACCTGAGTAGGGGGCTTCGGCCTCCTCCGTAAAGGCCATGTTTTTAGATCTAATGCATTGCCTGCCTGGTATCAATGCTAAGCTTGACCATTTGACCGAGCAGATGGATTGTTTGAAGGAGCGGGTGGATGGTCATGATGCTCGGTTTGAGCAGCTGGAATCTCGCACCTCGGACTTGGAGGATGGACGCCATGGAGACGAAGAACAATTGCTGTGCATGGAACGTGTGCTGGAGGTGATCCGTAACTAGAACGAGGATCTGGAGGCCCGGTCCCACCGCAATAACATTCGCATTATTGGCCTTCCCGAGTCAACAGCTATGGGCCATTTGGAGGACTTTGTTGAGACTATGTTGTCTGAGCTATTTCCCGGTGAACTCTCTCAGGTACTGGTGGTGGAGAGGGCCCACAGGTACCTGAGTCTTTGGCTGCCGGCGAGAACTCCGCCAGGCCCTATAGTTGTTCGTTTGCTGAACTATCGTGAAAGGGACACTGTACTTAGACTGGCCAGAGAGCGCAGACCTGTGATTTATAACAATACTGAGCTTAACTTTTTTCCTGACTATACCCCTAGGGTGCAGGCTGTCCATCGGGCTTTCCTGCCGGTCAAGCGCACTCTGAGTCAGACGTATGCCAAATACTCCCTCATTTATCCAGCTAAACTACGAGTGCAGCATAAGGGCAAGTTGCATTTCTTCACTGATCCGAAGCTGGCTGCTAAATTTGCACAATTGGTTCCCAAAAAGGCACTGTCGGAGGGTTCGAGGGATTCTGGCGGAGAAAGAGGTGCCCTGAGTGACAATGACTAAATGGTTTCTGCTGTTCCGGGGCAATGGTAGCCCTGCTCGCTGCCTTATTACTAGTACACTGGTTATTGTTTCCCATATGTAAGATGACTGCTCTATTGTACTTTCTGCATTGTGAGTACCCCTGCCTCCCATCCCGCATGGGATGGTGTTTCAGATGGCCTGTTCCACGCCCCTCTGGATGAGTCCTTTGATAGTGCTTAATAATGTTGGTTGGGATTTGTCTTTGGGGCTGGGTGGGATTGTAGCACATACCCGTTTGGGGGCTCAGCTTGGGTGGGGGTTTGGGTTGTTCTGGTTTTGGAATACCTACTGTGTCCTTTTTTCTTTGTCTTTGCTCTCCTTCCTGCATGCTGATGACGCCTGGTTTTTGATGGTGTGGAGGGTTATGTGGCTGGATGATTGTTAGGAATGGCGGGGAATAACGTGATGCCTGTGCACTGCCTAACTTAGAATGCATGCGGGCTGAATGACGGGCGCAAGATAAGACTGCTGTCTGCCTATATACAGCGTCATGCAATTGACATTTGCATGTTGCAGGAGACCTACCTGGTTGCGGCCACCCAAAATAGGATAAAGGCTGTCCAGATTGGAGAGTGCCATGCCTTGATGTATTCGCACTATGCTAGAGGTGTGGCAATTCTGATTAGGGAGAGGCTACAGTGGCGCACCGAAAAGACGCTTGCAGATCCGGCCGGCCGCTACGTCATGCTGCGCAGCACACTGCTAGATAGGCCTTGTAGATTGGTGTCGATTTACGACCAAATACTGACCACCCTGATTTTTTCTGGGAGGTAGGTCTGCTGATTGACTCGTTGGGATCTGGGACCTTGCTGTGGGTGGGGGATTTTAATGTGATATTGGATCCTGTGGCAGATCATGAGAGTCTTGCTTGGCTGCAGCATGTGGGGGCTGCTAGGGCTCTTTTGCATGTGATGTCTGAGGGTGCTTTGGTAGACATTTGGAGGGTGAAGCATGGTGCTGCCAGGGAGGGCACCTGTGTCAATTATGCTCATAACAGCTGGTCCCGTACAGACAGATGTCTTGGTTCCAGGGATGTTGAGGTTTGGACACGGTCGGTTGAGCATATGACAACTTTGTTGGACCATTCTCCAGTTCTGCTGGAGTTGGCTATACCAGGAGGCCCCTCGCGGGCCATCATGTGGAGACTTCCTCACGGTGCTCTTAGAGATCAGGTATTCCGAAATTAGATCCGTGACGTCATCCTGCATTACTTTGCTGAGAATCGGGGGTCGGTGGATTCTGCTGGGACAGTGTGGGAGGCTTTTAAGGTGGTGATTCATGGCATCGGCCTCTCTAAGCAGCATGAAGTGCTGAAAGTACTGAGGAGGGAGTTGGCGGAGTTCGAGGCCCAGCTTATTGATCAGGAAAAACACTTAGCGGCAGATTGGTCGGGCGATACTCTGGCCACCCTGAGAAGTAAGATGACACAGTATGAGGAGGCTGCGTTGCGAGAGGTTTGCTTCTTGGGGAGGCACGCTGTGGCAAGAAGATATGGAGAGGGGTAGAGAGCTGGCCGTACGCTAGCAGGCATGCTCCGTAAGCCGTGGGCAAGTAATTATATTGTAGAGTTGTCAGATTCAACCGGTGATCGCCACACTGGCACTGATGAGATTAAACACGTTCTCACTAAATACTATGCGGATCTGTATGCAGAACCTCCGGGGTTGGACTCAGTGGCACCTGCTGATTATTTTGAGGATATCAGTTTGTTGTGGTTTGAGAATTCACATTGGTTGTACCTAGATGCCTTTTCAGTGGATGACGTGGTTCAGGCGATCTGCAGCTTGCCGGGTGATAAAGCACCTGGACTGGACGGCCTAACGTCATCCTTCTATAAGGAATATGCTGATATCCTCGTGCCACACCTCCTGGAGGTTTATACTGAAGCGCTAGATGCCGAGATTCTTCCTGCCTCATTGCGTGAGGCCCTCATTGTGACTATTTTAAAGCCTGGGAAAGATCCGTGCAGCTGTGACTCCTACCGCCCTCTTTCATTAATCAATATAGATAATAAGATCCTGGCAAAGCTAAATGCTGCACGTCTACAGCCTTTGCTCCCATGCTGGTGTTGCCGGACCAATCTGGTTTTGTACTGGGTCATTGCACATTGCTCAATCTCCGTACCTACTTCGCAGTCTCTGGCTCGATCAACCCTGATGACCACGCGGCGGCGGTGTTTTTAGATACTACCAAGGCTTTTGACGCCCTTGCATTGCCGTACATGTTCGCCCTGCTGGCTTGGGTAGGACTGAGCTCCAGGTTTATCCAGCTGATTCGCTTGCTGTATTCGAGACCTTCTGCCCGGTTGAGAGTGAATGGGACCATTTTCTGATAGCTAGAGGCACTCGCCAGGGCTGCCCACTGTCTCCGCTGCTTTTCGCAATAGCGATGGAGCCGCTGGCTGCTCATTTTAGGCAGCATCTCAATCATTGATGTTCTGCTAGATGAAATAGTAAGTTTTGGATGGCTCTCTGGGATTACCATCAACTGGTCCAAGTCGGTCATATTCCCTCTGTCTGCGGCTACGACACAGTTCCCCTCTGAATATCCAATTGGCTGGGCTGATGGCCCGGTGCGTTATTTAGGCGTTTGGCTGAGCCGGGACGTCACTACGCTTTGGTCGGCAAATTACGGCAGAGCTCTTGCGTGGTTGGAGGACAAGGTGGAGATGTGGCGCTCGCTGCCGATGTCGTTGACAGGTCGCATCGCGATAGCAAAGATGATTATCCTGCCAAAGTTCCTGTATCTATTTATAAACCTACCCCTTGTTCTCACTGTGAGTTTTTTTAAATGGCTTAAGTCTGCTCTGGTGAAGCTGGCCTGGGCAGGTAGACAGCTCAGAATTTCATGGGAGAGATTGACACTTCCGTTTGAAATGGGGGGTTTGGCTGCCCTGGATTTAGAGCTTTATTATTACTGTGTGCAGGTGCATTCCGCGCATTTCTGGCTGTACCCCGCGCGGTATCTGCCACATTTGGCACCTGAAATTGACGCTATATGGCCTGATTGACTGCCGCGTGTGCTGGGGAGCTCGGTTGGGCCCAGGCCACGTGGGGTCAATACTGTGGCTTGCACGGCGAGGGCTTGGACTGCGCTGTTGTGGCGTATTAATGCGTGTGAGCCGTTTGCCCCTGTGATGCCAGTTTTGGATGTTGCGGACGTGCAACTGGCGGGAGATGCCCATGTGCATGAGTTTCTCTGTGAGTCCGGTCTGACCACCTTGGGCTCTTGGTTTCCCGATGGGCTGGTCATCTCGTCTGGGGTGGCGCTCGGTGATGGGCATGACACTGCGATGAACCGGCTATTTGTGCTTAGAATAGGTGCTATGCTCCGCTCGCGCTACCCCTCTTTCCCTGCGATGCCACTGGTGTGCCGTGTGCTGGAGCTCTTGTATCAGACGCGGTCCCCGCACAGGCATATCACTGAGCTTTATGCTTGTATGCAGAGCGAGACACCTGAGAGTGGGATGAGGCCGAGAGTGTGCTGGGAGGCGGACATCGGTGAGGCCATCTCTGACGAGGTGTGGCGTAGATGCTGCTCACATATGAGAGAAATGACCCCTAATTATAGACTGCACCTCATTCATTTTAAGTTTTACATCAGCTGTATCACACGCCCTGCGGCTTGAGATGCATGAGTTTGCCTGCTGACGCGCTTTGCGAGAGATTTGGGGCCCCTAATGCGGACTTTCTACACCTCGCTTTGAGCTGTGCTGGATGCGTGAATATTGGACAGAGGTGTTGCGCATCATTGAGGAGATAACGGGTGCCGAGCTGTTGCGCACTCCTAAGCTTGCACTGTTAAGTTATGTGGAAGGGGTCCCCACTGCTCACAGAAGACTGATAGGGCTGCTGTTGTTGCTGGCCAAGCGCAGGGTTGCAATGTGCTGGGGGCGTGGTAGAACTCCCCGGACTTGTGAGTGGCTGAGGGATGCCTCGATCTGTCAGGAGCAGCTGATGATATACTGGGAGCTTATGTCTGAGGGTTTGAGTCCGAAAGACATATGGAGCCCACTGCAAGCTTTTTTGGAGAATCGAGATTTTGACAGCGTCTAGTGGCTTGACACTTCCTATAGATAACACTAAAAGGTTTTCTTCCTTCCATGCTATCTCACAAGGACTGCAGGAATATTGACGTACTGTAGCCAGCAGAACTGTTCTGATCTTTTCCCCTTTGCTTTTAGCTATCATTTCCTCTACTCTTCAGTTTCTTCTTCCTTTTTAGCTTTCTGAGTTAAATCTGTCGGTTGTTGTATAGTTCTCTCGTTTCTTAGTGTGCACATCGGGAGTGCTCCGATTTTGTTAGCATTATATCTTACTCAGTGAAGCCTGAATCCTGTTAGGAAAATACCTTAAGAAGGTTGAATGTTGTTGTTGATAACTATGCTTTACTCATTTTGTGTGCTGTTTATGCTGGCCTCTCAGATGTGAGACATTGACGGTCTTGTTATTGTTGCATAATAATAGAATAAAAAATAAAAATAAAAAACTTGTTCATCTGACAGATACTTCTAGCTGCAGATTCCTTACCTTAGAATAGACACCTGAGCCATAACCTCCTGCGGTGGGCTGCAGACAAATTCACCTCAGACTAAAAAGTTCTGCAAGATTGAACAGGCAAAGTGCCTGTATCTGCAGACCTGACTGCCCAGGCAGTAGTGTTTGGCAATTGTGTGCAGGGACCCCTACATCACAGCCTGACAGATGCCAGAACTGGTACACCTCTTGCTAACTCAGTGATAGCAGCCTTGCCCTTTGTGGAATGAGCCATCACAAGGCTGCTTTTTGTCCAGAACCTAGCAGATTTTCAGGCAGAGAACAACCAAGCACAAAATAGTTTGTTTCTGCACTGTCCGACCGTTCTTTGCTCCCACGTACTCCACAAAGAGTTGGTCATCCACCCAGAACTCTTTTGAGCGGTCAAGGTAGAATGACAATGCTCTTTTTGGGTCCAGTTAATGGAGTCACTCCTGTTCCTTAGAGGGATGCGGTGGAGCAAAGAAGGTGGGCAGGGTGATGTTCTGACCCAGGTGAAATGGGGTCACTACCATAGAGAAAAAGATGCACGAGTGCGAATCACTACTCTGTTTGAAAACATGGTGCGATACAGAGATTTAGAGCCTGCATCTTACTCACCTTCCTGGCAGATATTTTGCCACTAAGAAGGCTGTCTTGATTGCGAGCAGCCGGAAGGGTTAATTGTGCAAAGGCTCAAAGGGCGCACACATGAGAAAATTAAGAACCAAATTTAAGTCTGACAAAGGGCATAGGAGGAAACATATGTACAAGCCCTTTAAAGAATCTATTTACAATAGGAGATTTGGATAAAGAAGGCTGATCGGGCAGCTGAAAAAAGCCCATAAGGCAGAAAGATATCCCTTGAGTGTGCCCAATGCAGAGCCCTGCTGAGCAAGAGGCAAAATAAAGAGAATAATATCAGAGAGAGTAACAGAAAGAAGATCAATAGATCTTTCTGTACAATAATATACAAATAGTTTCAAACAACAGATGTATACCGTCTTGGTAGAGGGACGCCTGGTTGCTAGAATAACATTGCAGACTTCGGGAGGAAGCTCTAAGGCTGTCAACTGCTGCCGCTCAATCTTCATGCATGAAGGCACAGAGTTGACAGGTTCGGGTGGAGAACCATCCCCTGTTGCGGGGACAAAAGATCTTCCCAAAGGGGCAGCAAGATTGGAGTATCAATGTTCATTTTCAGAAGCTAGGGATACCAGACTCTCTGCGGCCAGTCTGGAGCCACCAGGATTACTTTGGTCGATTCGTTTCTGATCTTCTTGAGCACTCTGGGCAGATGTGGTATTGGTGGAAAGGCGTACAGGAGGCCTGACTCCACTCGCAACAAAATGCGTCACAGAGCGAGTGCCACCTTGGAAACTCCAACGTGCAATACTGCTGACATTGGGCATTCTCTTCGGTGGTGAAGAGATCTAACCAAGGCTCTCACCATTGCTGAAAAAGTCCTTGTGCACCTCTGGATAGAGATGCCACTTGTGAACTGCTCTGGCATTCAGAGAACTTGGCAGGTGTTGAAACACCAGGGTTATGCGCTGCTGATCCAGCCATGTCCAAAGGCACAAGACTGCTTGACAAACAGTCGACGACCCTATACCGCCCTGTTTGTTACCACACCTGCACTATCTTCCCTTTGACAACCTGAAGAAATGCCTTAAATGCGAGCCGGATTTCCCGGAGCTCCAGTAAGTTGATATTTAATCCGGATTCTGCCGGAGACCTCTGATCTCAACCTCTCCCAGATGGTCATCCCATCCCAGAATTGACACATCTGTCACTACTGTGAAGTCTGGTAGGGGAAGGGAGAGAAGTCTGCCTCTGACTCAATCATGGTTCTTTAATTACCACTGCAGATCTTTTACAGTTCCCTCTGAGATCTGAATCCTGTCAGAGAGATTTCCCTGATGCTGTGCCTCCTGGAATTTCAGGTCCCACTGCAGAGCTTGCATATGTCATCTGGTATGTTTTGCTAATAGGATGCAGGAGGCCATGAGGCCCAGCAGCACAGAGTCTGTCTAACCGAAATCCAGTATAGAGGACGAAACATCGGAATCATAATCTGAATATCCTGGACTCACTGTTCGGGAGGAAAGGCCCGAAACTGCACTGTGTCCAGAACAGCTCTGATGAAAGGGAGTGTCTGAGAGGGAGTCAAGTGTGACTTCAGCATGTTTATATTGAAGCCCAGAGAATGCAGGAGCATCGCCGTAGTCTGAATGTGGGTTACAACAGGCTGGGGTGAAGGAGCCTTCAAAAGCCAGCTGTCGAGGTAGGGGAAGACGGAAAACCCTAACCTGTGCAGATGACCTGTGACCACCACCATCACTTTGGTGAACACCTGAGGGACACTGGTGAGGGAAAAGAGGAGCTCGGTAAACTGAAAGTGTTTGTGGCCCACCTTGAAATGCAGGTAAGACTGTGGGCAGGCAGGATGGAAAAACGCATCTTGCAAGTCTAATGCTACCACCCACTCTCCTTGGTCTAAGGCAGACAAGACCTGAGCTAGAGTAAGCATTTTGTATTTCTCCTTTTTGAGGAAGAGATTGACATCCCGTAAATCTAGAATAGAGCGAAGACTCTTGTTATTTTTGGGTATCAGAAAGTAGCGGGAATAACAACCACTGCCTACTTCTGATATCGAGACCCTCTCTATGGCTCCCATGGCCAGGAGAGTTGCAACTTTCTCCTGGAGCAAAGTTAAGTGATCCTCCATCAGCCGTTCTTTTTAGGGAGGCATTGGGGAGGGAAAGGCTGGAAGGGAAGGGAATAGCCCTTCTGTATGATCTGCAAAACCCATTTGTCCCATAATATGGACCGCCAGTGAGGGAGATGAAATTGAATCCCCCCGCCAACTGGACGTAGATGGTCTTGTAGATTCACACAAGGAAGGCTTCGACACTGTAGAGTTAAGGGGCTGAGTGGTGGACGATTTCTGGTCAGACTCTCTGGTCTGAAGGCACCACAACCGCGCCCCTGGACAAGCTGTTGGCCTGGTGCAGGACAGTGGCGGATTTTGGATGGTGTGGTGCCACGCCCCTTTCGAACCCACAAAAGGGGGGATAGACAGACTGCTGGCGAGGGGTCGCCGAGGGGCCCAAGGACTTGGCCGTAGCTCAGGAGTCCTTAAAGCGCTCTAGCGCAGAGTCTGCCTTTTCACCAGATAGGCGGGTCCGATCGAAGGGCATGTCCATGAGGTTTGCCTGGACATCCCCCGAAAAGCTAGATGTACGTAGCCAGTCGTGGCATCGAAGGGCCACTGTCAATGAAATATTTCTACCCAGCGAGTCAGTTGTGTCCAAACCATACCTTATGGTAAACTTTACTGTATCCCTCCTGTCCTTAACTGCTTGGGAGAGAATGGCCTGGGCATTCTAAGGGACCCGAGGAGGCGCCTGCGCCACTGTATCACACAAAGTGTGGGAAAAATGGCTCAATAGGCTTAAGTTGTTCACCAATCTCAATTCCAGGCTGTTGGAAGAAAACATTTTCTTCCCAAGCTGATACAGCCTCATGAATTGTCCTGTTTACAAGAGCCCCTGTGCTGGGTTTGGACCATGTTCCCTTCAGGACATCATTGAGGGCTTCATTGAAGGACAACATCAGTTCCGATGTGGAAGCCCCGGCTGCAGCACCTCTGTCAGGACCACTGGCACTGAGGACAGTTTAAAGTCAAGGACTTCCGCCACCCTATGCACCACCATTGCATATGTTGCACCGTCCTCTGTAGCCACTGTCGGAAGAGAGAGCAAGCCAGTATCTGGAGAGGTATCCAGTCCACTGGCCTCTCCTAGATCCTCATACCAGTCCAAGGGTTCCAAATGGCTTTCTCGAGGGTCCAAAGACCCCTCCCGTTCCTCACCAGTGCTTGTCTGATTGAGTAAGTGCTCAGGCAATGATCTGGCACCTGTGGGTGCCGTCGGCATCAAAATCAGTGCTGTGCAACATCATTCTAGCTTATCGGTGATCTGAATGGGGCTCACGCCACTGGTTGGCACCGGTGGCGCCAGGATTGTCAACGTCGGGAGTGGCACCAAAGAAAGTCAACTGTGTGAAGCCAGTGCCACTCTGGAATCGGATCTACAAGACCTCATCGAAGCTGATGCCGAAACCTCCAGTGCGGAACCTGATGGGGCCTCTGCCAACCCCACCAGGCCCAAAGGCACTCTTGTGGGGACAGCCCACTCAAACACAAGGCACTTCGCCTTGTAAAACTTTTTTAATTGAGCAAGGTCGCTCCGGCTCCCAGAAAGGGAGGAAGGCGCAGAGTCGCCCTGGCAACAGTTCTGCGGAACCGTGCCTGGAACGTCAATGTGCCAGAGTCACCTTGTTGATCGACGGGTAAGGCGAAGTTGAATTCCACGTGGCCTTCTTGTTGTGCCACTACCTCGAGAGGGATGAAGAGGGCTTGGGCTCCTGGAGAAGTCCCCCGACCTTCTCCTCGAGTGGGACCGTGATCTCCGAGGAGTCACGCCGGCCAATGTCGACTGCCGGGCTACCATTAGCTTCAGGGACCTCTCCCTCAAAGCTCTCAGAGCCATGGCCCAGCAGTCTGAGCATGCCTTTGAGTCGTGGTTGCGCTCGAGACACCAAAGACATACCTGGTGTGGCTCCATCGCCACATGGCACGATGGCAGATGCCACATGGCTTGAATCCCGTCTTCCTCAAGGTCATCCTAACACAGACAAAAAAAACTCTCAACAAAAAGGTGGAAAAAGATCTGTAACAAAAGACAGAAGGGTTTTTCTGTTCCGGATCTGCGCTTAACCGGCACAGAAGCAAAACAACTGACATACGTACACCTGGGTGGTGCCTTTATAGGTTACCATGATGTCACAGATGGCTCCAACAACGCTGATGATGCCATGTGGCTCTGAACAATGATGCACGCAAGGATACTGCTCAGCAAAAGTTCCAGATTCCTAGATGAGGCCAGGAAATTCTAAAGGGAAGGAATCTGCATCTAGAAGTCTCTATCAGATGTACAAATATATATTTACACTACGGTATCAATGTTCATAAAAAGCAAACAATGTTTATTAAAAAGAACCAGTGAAATAAATAATATATGATCAACATTTGCCAAATGAAAAGACATAGCACATAGTGTCATCTGCTGGTTAGAAAAATGCAGTTTTGGAAAATACACTACATGAAATTCCTTTTCAAAAGAGAATTAGAATAATGGAAATAATCCTTACATTTCACTGAATGCTTTAGATTTTTGTTCAGTTGGTTACTATCGCCTCCAAGATTAATGTTGTGCGCTAAGAACAGAAGACCACTCTCTGTAACCTCCACATTGCAAACACAATCTCCCCCCACAACTGTCAGTATTTACAATACTGAGGGCCTGATTTAAGAACAGTGGAGCTGCATCCAGTGCAGCGCCACTTTTCTTGCGCCCATTGGCACCCCACCATGTGTGCACTGTATTTAAGATACGCCGCACCATGGCGGTAGTCAGAGAAGCAGTGTCCAAATTTTTGAAGCTAGTTTGGTGCTTTGCAGGATTAGCGTAAAAAACGTTGACGCTTACCCTGCAAAGCACATTGAGGCCCATTATAAATAATGGTGTGCCTCCTTTTAACCCCTGCTCTGTGCAGGTGTTAAAAATGCCACAAAAAATGGCACAAAGAAATCTTTTAGATTTCTTTGTGCCATTTTTTCTGCCCTCCTAACGGGGGAACACCCCTCTTGCATACATTAAGCCTGCAGCAGGCATAATGTGGCGCAAGGGGTTACAAAGTGGCACAATGCATGCAAATATGGTGCAGGGAAAGGCCACCTTAGCGCTGCCTTAGTGTAAAAAAAATGACACTAAGGCAGCAGTAATGTGGGGCAAGAGGCCCCTAAATATGCCCTGACTATGTTAAACATAAAAGAAGTGCATTTTATCGGTCTTACTTTCATGAACAAATGCTTTATAACTTAGACAAGCAACAGTTTGACTTCAGTATATAAATTTCCAGTTTCGAAATCTGTGTTTTGTTCTGAAACAACACCTAAAAAAGGGAACGTTTCTCTTTTTGGCTTGCCTATGAATAGCTGTTGGAAGTAAAGCATTAATTCGCATATATTGAAAAGCAGTTTGACATTTCTGGGTTTGTAGTCTACAATAAGTAACTACATTTTAACATAAGATTTTCAATACACGGTGCTTTCAACGTTTTATTTATGACGTTGTGCACCATGGATTCTTATTTTACTCCTTATAAGAATAGCAATTATTACACTCTACCAATTCGTCATAAAGTCAATTGTTCTAGCTGGAGTTTTAAATATTCGTGAACAACCTGTATGAAACTGCATCCTAATTATAAGAACAGCTTAGCTGCGACAGAACATCCGGACTTCTACAGAGAATAAAATATTTTCTAGCTTACGCGACAAGAATTTTCAATTCTATTAAGGACACGGAGGCGAGGATTATGCTTTCTCTTTCTTTACTATACTTACATAGCAGCCAATCACAAAACATTAAAGGAAAAAACTACATTTCCCAATATCATGAGCTATTAGTCACGTGCTCCAATCACCAATCGTGACCTCCAAGCATAAGAGTCCTGAACCCCAACGTCACTTCCTCTTTCTTTGCACCAGATAATCCTAAAACCACTTGAACATGAACTTTCTCCTGAAAACTTCTCTCTTGGCAACGAATTAGAGGATTAAACCACTCTGGCAAGTAGCCCAAAAACGAATCCCTCGAAGAAGAAGATACCGAACGATGTTCTCACCATCACCGATCTCCAAAAGATCTCAAGAATTCTTCTGATCAGAACCTGGAAAATAAAAATACATAGTAATACTCCTCCTAGGTATATTATACCAGAGATAACTATAAACATCTCATTAACAATTCAGGGGAGGGCATGATACTTTTATATACAATAACGTAATTGAATAAAACTTTTTTACACCTCTAATGGGCGGGATAATCCTCGCCTCCGTGTCCTTAATAAAATTGAAAATTCTTGTCGCGTAAGCTAGAATTTTTTTTATTGTATGTCAGGACCGGAGGCTCGGATTATGCTCTTTTAAAGCTGATCCATAACAATAGATGCAACATCAACCACAGGTTTAAAATAAAACTTACGAAATGTGTTCTCAGAAGACCAGTCAGCTTTCTTCATAATATCTTGCAAACTAGAACCTAGACCAAATGATTTGGAAGCCACAGCTCCTCTCACC
Organism: Pleurodeles waltl; assembly: GCF_031143425.1. Classification (NCBI taxonomy): domain Eukaryota; kingdom Metazoa; phylum Chordata; class Amphibia; order Caudata; family Salamandridae; genus Pleurodeles; species Pleurodeles waltl. The sequence goes on along the minus strand of NC_090451.1, from coordinate 208,938,762 downwards.
GAATGAGCTCCAAACTGCTCAGTATTAATACCTGCTTCACTCATTAACCATTTGACCCATCTTGCCAAGGTGGCCGAAGTTACTGGTTTAAATGGTTTTTTAATAGAAATTAACAATTGACCATTCATTTTTTGTCTGAATTCTTCAGTGGCTGACTCATAATCTTTCAAACATTGTACCACACATAATTTTGAATTATTCGGATACCAAGGATAGGATACCGACCTGCAATTAGTTTTAGTCCTCCTTGAAATGGAAAAAGAAACACCTTCAGGCGAATATATTCTACCAGATAAATCTAAGGCTTTGACATCAGAAACCCTTTTACAAGAAATCAAGCAAAGCAGCATAGTCAATTTTGCTGAAAGTTGTTTGCGCGATAAAAACCTATTACTAGGCCAGGAGTCAATAAACTTTAAGACTACATCTACATCCCATAAGGAGTTATACTTAGATTGAGGAGGATTGGAAAACCTAATACCTCTCAATAATTTACAGACTAGAGGATGTTCCCCAACCGGTTTACCATCAACAGGCTTATGTCTGGCCGAAATAGCTGATCTGAAATTGTTAAAAGTTCTATAAGCTAGTCCAGTGGAGGCTAAACTTGCTAAAAAGTTAACTACTAGATCAATACTTGACTCCACAGGATTGGTATTTCTTCCATCACACCAACTATTCCATCTGCGCCAAGCAGAAGCATATCTCTTGTGGGTGCTAGAAGCCCAAGCCTGTTCGATAAAGTCCCTAGCTTGCTGCGAAATGCCTGCCATTTCCCAATTTTTCCTGAAACCATCCATGCCATCAACGTAAGCGTCCCCGATGAGAATAGGGGATGTTGAAGGCCCTCCAGACTCAACAACAGGTCCTGACGAGGAGGAATGAGCAACGGTAGAGCACACGTTAACTGGAGCGTAATAGGGAACCAGGGCTGGGATCTCCAAACAGGAGTCACTAATATCAAGTCTGCCTTCTGTCTCCGAATCTGAGATAGCAACCTGGCTATCAGTAGAAACGGAGGGAAAGCATAACCCCGAAAAGAGGACCAATCCTGCAGGAACGCATCCGTCGCTGCAGCCAGAGGATCCGGTCTCCAGCTGAAGAACTTGTGAATTTGAGTGTTGAGGCAAGAGGCAAAAAGATCCACCTCGCAAGGGCCCTATATTTGAACTATCTGTTGAAAAATATTCTGATCCAATCTCCAATCGCTGGCATCTCTCAGATACCTGGAGTTCCAATCCGCTACCGTGTTCTGGGCCCCCGGTAAATACTCCGCTACAATCACCAACCTGTGATCCAGACAATAATGCCAAAACTCCTTGGCTATCTCTGCTAAGACCCTGGACCTCGTACCCCCTAACTTGTTGACCTATCTCACTGCTGACACATTGTCCATCCTTAGCAGAACGCAACAATCTGTCTTGAGGGGGGATAAACTCTTTATCGCAAACGAACCAGCTAGAAGTTCTAGACAATTGATGTGAAGGGTTTATTGCGTCGGCGACCATCGACCCCCTGTCACTACAGGTCCGCAGCGGGCTCCCCAACCCCACTGACTGGCATCGGATTCTATCACCACTTCCGGATGGGACCCGAAGATGGCTCTGCCATTCCAGGCTTCCATGTGATGTAACCACCATTGAATCTCCTCTCTGACTTCCCTGGACAACGGGATTAAAGTTGAGTAACTCCAACCTTGGCTCAGATATTTGATCTTTAACCTCTGCAAAGCTCGATAATGTAGAGGGGCTGGGAATATTGCTTGAATGGATGAGGCCAGTAGACCCACCAATCGAGCAATGCTCCTTAAGGAAATATTCAGACTTGCTAGCGCCGCTCTCAACTCCCTTTTTATATTGCGAATCTTTTGAGAGGGAAGAATCAGTTGCGCTTGTATCGAATCTATCTTGAAACCTAAGAATTCTATTACTTGAGTCGGATTCAACAATGATTTCTGTGCATTGATAAGGAATCCCAAATCCTGCAAAAGATTGATCGTCCAGTTCAAATGTCTTTGAACTGTAGCTGGATCCTGAGCCATCAAAAGGATGCCGTCCAGGTAAATTATCAATCGAACCCCTTTGGTTCTCAAGAATTCCACAACTGGTCTCAACAACTTCGTGAAGCACCATGGTGCTGAGGATAGACCGAAGGGGAGGGCTTTGAATTCCAAGCATTGACCCTTCCAATGGAACTGAAGGAATTTCCTGTGTGGCGTAAAAATTGGAATTGACAGATAAGCGTCCTTTAGATCCAATCTTACCATCCAATCTCCTTCTATTAATATGTCACTTAACATGTGGATTCCCTCTATTTTGAAGTGTCTGTATACCAGCCAGGAATTTAAGTCTTTCAAGTTCAAAACCAGGCGATAACCTCCACCCTTTTTGTCTACGACAAATATAGGGTTGCAAAATCCCTCTGGGTGAAGGGTAGAAAATATGACTGCACCTTTGTCTAAGAGTGCTTGAACCTCCGTATCTATAAAATTCTGATTTTCTAGGGAAAAATTAATTTGAACCGGAGGGGATACTTGATGAGGGGTACTGAGGAATTCTAGATGAAATCCTGACACAGTCTGAAATACCCAAGGATCTCCAGAAACCTTTCTCCAATTGTGAACGCATAAACCCACTCTTCCCCCAAGAACAACCTGAGAAGGATGAATGAGCCTTACCAGAATAGGAGGCGTCTTGGATCGCTCCTTGCTGTCCTCTGCGATGTCCTCTGCGGAACCTGGGTCTGCCACCTCTGTTCCGGGTGGGGTAGAAGGTGGCATCTGACTGATCATTGGACCAGTTACCACGTCCTCTCGGATAATAACTTTGGGGACTGGTATAGGAGCCTCGGCCGGACATACGTCCACCATAACGTCCGGCCCTGACAAAAAGGCCTCTTCTGAACACCTTTTTAAGGGACAATTGGGCCTTATCCAGAGTAGAAAAAGTGGAGCAAAACTTAGCAAGTTCCTTAATAAAGGAAGATCCGAATAAGAGACCCTCGGCCGCTGGACCAGCTTCTGAGGTTGCGAGGTCCACCAATTTAGGGTCCATGCGCATAAGAATCGATTTTCTGCGCTCTGCTGATATAGCGCAATTGGTGTTGCCCAGCTGGCAAACCGCGCGCTGAGCCCAACCTAACAAGACATCCGTATCGACCGGAATACCAGATTCTTTAGAACTAGCAGCCAATTCAAGGATCTTAGTAAGAGGAACTGACATGTCTAAAAGCTTGTCTTGGCAAGAACGCCATGATCTGTCTAAACCCTTCTTCGGGGCTTTAGAGAATTTTTTCAAAAAGGTAACCATGGTCGGGTCAACCTCTGGGGTTTCGGCAACATTGTCATCTAAGTCAGGTCTTGGGCATTCCGTCTTGAGGCGAGAGCGAACCTCCTTATCGTAACCTTTTCTCAAGTTGCCGTGCACATATTGCGCTACCTCTGAAGACGGGAGCCAGTTAGAGGATCTAGGGTGTATTATTTCAGAGGGGTCGAAGTTTAATAGCTGCGAGGTAGAATGTTTCTTAGCTTTCTTACTGGAGGATGGCGTGGATTGGTCATCTGAGTCTTGATCTGACGAATCACCAGAAGACGCAGAATTTCCCAAATTACTATAATTGTGTTCATCAATACGCCTCTTGCGCAGTTTAGCAAAGGCTTCTGCATGAATATCTTCAGGATCCCCCTTAATAATGTTTTTTGTTTTAGCTTTAGATTTGGAAGCGAGTAGAGGGTTGACCCCCTCGGGGTTATCAGAGGATGGGCCCGGGACCCAGCCTTGAGAGTGAGCGTACTCAAGTAGTTGGCCAGAAAAGGGGCCTAAAGCTCTCACTAAGGCATCATTTACGGATTGCTGTACTCTAGAATCGAGTGCCTCCACTAAATTAACCTCCAATTGGTCCACCGTATCTTCAGGGTAGTAATCTGTCTCATCCTCATTCCATTGTGCCATTGTCAGCAATGGGGTCTAATTCCAGTAAAAGGGGGAGTGAAAAAAACCTTGACAGGCAGATGTTGAATATAAAGCTCTATAACACTATATAATTTAAGTAAATATATTCAGGAGGGAGCCGCCTGTATTCCACTCTAGGCAGAGCCTAATATAATTTTACCACCCAGCAGCACACTGCCTGGGCGTCAGGGATACACCTTTTCAGCCTGCCTCAGTCAGTATTGCTGATTGTCTTAAGTGTGTTGCAATCTACGAGCCGATCCAAGGAAAAACACTCGAAGGAATGGATCGGCTCGTAAAACGCGCGCGCCGGGAAAAATCAATACCGGCAGTGAAGACAGACTGCGCGCAGCGCGCGCAGTGCTCCCGCTCCGCTCCTCAATCAAAGTTCAAACCTTCCTTATAAAACCACTTTAAATAATAAAAGAGCGCGCGAAATCGCGGCGCTGAAAACCGCAAATATACACAAACAAAATCGTACAATTTTAACAAACAAAACAGAGAACAGATAAAGTGTCACTTATCTGCTGCGAAGCAGCAAAGAAAGAGGAAGTGACGTTGGGGTTCAGGACTCTTATGCTTGGAGGTAACGATTGGTGATTGGAGCACGTGACTTATAGTTCATGATATTGGGAAATGTAGTTTTTTCCTTTAACGTTTTGTGATTGGCTGCTGTGTAAATTTAGTAAAGCAAGAGAAAGCATAATCCGAGCCTCCGGTCCTGACATATAATCGCAAATTGAGACAGTTTGCCCCTGTGTGGACGAGGGCATATTTTACTTTTGGCCCACAGCCAATGAATAGCAGTGAGCTACGGGAGGCCCAGGGAACCCTCATCGCATTTCTGCAGGGGGTGGGGGAGATCACTTACCGGCACGCCACTGTGTGACTAGTCAAGCTCAAGCCCATCGCAAGATCCGAGGTTGTTTTCTGTATCCGCATATCAAGTGCTTTAAATTAGCCGATACTCTCAGGAACTGAGTAGCTGCACTTCTTAATTTTGAGCAGAGGTGCAACAGTTTGAATTGCAGAGTAGCAACACTTTTCATAAGCAAGTAGGTGCTCGGGTTTAGGACACCTGCACTTCTATTTTTCCATGCTAAGCACTGTGCACAACCACTGGGTTAAACTGCATGTTTGTAGGGGGTGGTTATACTGAGAGACTAGGAAAAATATGAAAAGGGAAATGATCTTGCCACATCCTTTATCCTTACTACAACTCCCTGATTTAACGCGAGTGTGCCAGCTGAATACATACAACAGTGGAATGGACACACTTGGGAATATAGACAGTGCTTAATTTGCGCTTGTTGTTACCGGTGCTGAGCAGCGGTACTTATTTTTGAGGGCCGGTGCTTAGTATTCTGCCTCAAGCATTTGCTGCGAGCAAAATACACTTATGGGAAAGACGAAGGAAGAGAAAAACGAAAAAGCATCACAAAGGTAGAAAGCAGAAAGCTGCTAGAGTGAACTGAAGGGGCAGGGAGTGGGAGTAAATATTTTGAAGAGATCCGAGATGGATATTTTGCTCACACATTTAAACGCAGCAGCCACGTGTTTAAGAGGAGGGCTCTGGGCACCGGGCACGTTTTTATTTACATATTAAGCACTGATTATAGAGGAAGTGAAAGCTGCCGCTGGAGCCTAAAAAAGGGCAGAGGCAAAATAACCCACTGCCATTGGCCTAGGTAACAAAGTAAAACAAACAGTGACATCAGAATGGTTAATGTTTGGTAGTCACAAGAGGTCACTGCACTCGCAACAGCCTACACCTGTTTTCTTCATAAAGGATTTTCTCAAAAACAATCAATTGCAATTTCATTCCATTTCTCCGCTTTATAATTTTCACAAACAACAGCACAATGCGTGCATTCCCTGACTACAATTAAAGTGGACGCACAGTAGAAAACAGACTGTAAAATACAAACCGTGGCCAATGAAAATAAGAATTTACTTGGAAAAGCAACTTAAACATAACATAACATAAAGAGCAGATTGCGAACCCAAATATATTGGTGAACGAACTGTTCAACCAGGAAGAGGAAAGAATTAATATTCACATTTTTTGCAAGTGGTCACTGGAAATAATTCATTTAAAATTGCAATAACGTTGGACTATTCCTGAATAACAGTGAATGACAGATGAGATGAAAAGTCGCAATTCATAAAAAAAATTGCTAACATATGCTGCATCTTAAAAACTTGTTACACATCAAAATTGATTTTGTATAAAAGTAGTCATGCAAAAAGACCTACATATAATCACCATTTTTCTGGCCCATCTTTAATAACAAGTAAAGTTTAATGCCCTCTTTATGATATTGACAGTCAGCTGACCCCCATGCCGGCAATGGCAGTAGTACCGCCGGAAAGCTGGCGGTGAAGACTGCCAAATTATGAACACAGCGGTGATCCCTCCCATATACAGCAAATGAACCCCTGAACCACCAGTGCAGTCAGGCCACCGACCACGACGGTTACCATCTTCAGGCTGGCGGAACACCATTCACCACCCACCATATTATGACAAAGCAGACCGCCAGGATTTCCGGGGCAGGACTGCATGTGTGCTGTTGTGGTGACTGTGGGCAAGGCCGTACAGGTGGCAGGATCTGGGACAGAAGATGCAGTGCTTGCAGGTGTGAGTGCTGATGTGACTGTGAGGGAGGAGGGGAGACAGGGGAGACAGTGACTGTTGTTGAGTGTGCACTTGGGTGTTGGCTGTGTGCTCATGGTGTGATCTGTGGTGCCTATGCATGTCTTTGCGAGTCCTGTCTGTTGTCTTGGGTGCATGCTGGTCTGATTATGTGCTTGGGATTGGTGGGGGGAGAGGGCTTTGGGACTGGGAACAGATAGTTGCAGGGGGGATGGAAGAACCAGGGACACTTGCTGCCATCAAAGAGGAGGCCAGAGACTGAAACGATCTCTGTAGGGGAGTCAAGCCACCGTGAATGCCCTCCAGGTAGGCATTGCATTGTTGCATCTGGGATGCCAGACCCTAGATGGTATTCACTATGGTTGACTGCCCTACAGAGATGGATCTCAGGAGGCCAAAAGCCTCCTCAGTGAGGGCAGCAGGGCTGACTGGGGCAGGGGCTAAGGTGGTTGGGGCGAAGGAGACGCCCACCCTCCTGGGTGAGCGGGCACGGGCAACTCAGTGGGGGGCTACTGGGAGGACAGTGCTGGAACGGGGGTGGCAGAAGATGATGAAGCTGGGGTAGCCCCAGAGGTGTCCGTCACCACCAGGGAGCCTCTGTCAGTGGAGGAATCAAAGTCTGTTGTAGCTCCTGTTTCCCCCATGGTGCTCCCCTCGCCCTCCAACCCATTGGGGGCCGACAAACAGGTTCCTCGGAGGCACCTCAGAGGGTGAGACGTCTCTCCGAATGTGCATCACCCCGGAATCAGTGGACACTGCCTCCTGGGTCCTGTGGGCTGCTGCTCCCCCACTCACCAGTGCACCTGCTCCTTCGCCAGATAATGCTAATGCACACAAGGACAGGATGAGAAAAGGACAGAGGGTGGGGGGGGTGGAGAAAGGGAACACAGTCAATTACAGCAATCACTGCACATATGGCATACATATCACGACTCATTGGGACTAACACTGTGCAGTATGAACCAAAATACTAAACCATTGACTGGGAACAAAAGCAGAAATGAACCCAGACACTACCATCTACATACCTACTGGAACTTTCTAAGCCATGTCTCCCATGGTATGCCAGCTACTTGCCAATACCAAATGTACACACCACTCCCCTTTGCTAAGCAGTACTCCACAAGATTAGCTAAACGGGCATACTGGGCCATACACTGACTAGAACCTTGCACCCAAACACCATGGCAGGTATCAGGAAAGAATTCCACACAGTGTGTACTAATCCCCTGTTGGCTGCTGTGCTGCCTTTAAGTGCCCATCCAACTCCGGATTGGCCACCGCCAGTATGCAGGCCATTAGGGGGGTAAGGGTGTGACGGGCACCCCTCCCTTGTTGGGAGAACGTCCTCAGCTGGGCCTCCGCAGTCTTCTGGGCCCAGCGTCGCATGGTCCTCCCACTTCTTTCTGCAGTGGGTGCTCCGCCAGATATGTTCCCCCAGGGTCTGCACGTCCTTGGCAGTGGAACGCCATAACCCTTCCTTCTGATGGGTGCTGACCTGCATAGGTAACAAAGACAGAAGGATACCATGAACTCTACACTACAAGGTGGAGGCCCATACAACTGTCCATACAAGAGTAAGACCCCCATCCATAAGCTTCTCCAGTTCCTCAGATGTGAAGGCTGGGGCCCTGTCCCCTGTAGCATGGGCCATTGTGTGTTCCAGACAAAGGACACAGCAGCACACGCAGTGGAGGTGTTGATGTGGTAATAGTCAGGAATCAAGTGAAGTGGGATACAGAAAATGGCGGTGTAGCAGATCGGCTGTTACCGATGGACCCGATACTCAAACGGGGCCGACAAACAGGTTCCTCGGAGGCACCTCAGAGGGTGAGACGTCTCTCCGAATGTGCATCACCCCAGAAGCGGAGGGTTACGTTGGCTGGCGAAAGCAGGAAGAAAAGATGCCGAAGGAGACAAGCAGCATTTTGGATCAGAACGGGAGGTCGGATGAGGAGGAGACCAAATCCGAGGAAGAGAGAGGCACTCATTCGAAGGAGCTGTGGAGAGAGCACGAAGCGACGGAGGAGAACCGAGACACAAAGCCCTCCGCCAAGGACGAAACAAAACAGGAAAATGCTAGCACCTCCCACCATGTCACAGGAGGGGCATGGCTACTACAGGCATGAGCGCACCTACCAAATCTATACCATCTCATTACTGGGAGGAAGGGAGGGGGAGAAGAAGGGTCATAACGGAGAGATAGAGAGAGAGAGAGAAAACATCAATATTGATTATTTGGACAGGTCGGTGGCACTGGAACACATGGGAAAAGAAATGAAAATCTTCACTTGGTTTAGCCACAGACCCTCACACCTCTCCCCTTAGAGATAAGGGAAAACCCCAGAGAAGACGCCCATACTTACCGATTCCCTATTGGTTTGTGTTTGTTTCCACACTGCTGGGAGTGACGCACCAATCACAAAGAGACTTATAGAAAAGAAGAAATAAAAGAGTCAGTTACAAAGAGGAAAAGAGAACCACTGATAGAGACACCAAGAAAACTAAGATAAAATTGAAAATGAACAGACGATAAAGTGAGAACAAGAAAAAGAAAGACTGGAGTAGAAAACAACAAAACTGTTAAATTGTCTATAGTCAATAAATGAAGATGAGTCAACAAGTTACTTAAACAGAGTTTCTTTTATACTAAAATCCTTACCCAGACATACACTCACGACAGGCGGTCACTTCCATGCCGGTGAACACCGTCACCACCGAGGGTGATCAACATTGGCCCCTGTGCTCCATAGACTTCCATGTTAACCAATGAGGAGTAGCATGGCAGTGCAGACCGCCATCCGCCATGATGCCAAACACCGGTGGAGTGAGGTCACTTCCACCTGTCCCTGCATGCAGGACAGCCGGTTGCCATTCCCTGATGCTGGTACTCATTTTTCATTTGTGTCATAGGTACCGAGGGTAGACACCAAGGCAATTCCATTCCGCTACATACTTTGGTTTGGTTGTAGACTCTGGCAGTCAAATTAGATCTCATACCAGTGCACTGCTTGCAGATGAGTAGTTGACAGAACATGTAAAATGGGATGCTAGTAATCACGACACACGACTCAGACTACATCTGTGAGACACAATGGCAAATGAAAAGTATGTATTTTTGAGGAAGTCCGTTTGCATGTTGAGGACACCAGTGAAAATCATAATCATTATTTGCATGAATTCAATGTGACTGCTCTGTGTACTGTGGTATTGTGTGTCCATCCTTCCTGCTGTCACACACTTCTGATGTTTGGTTTACTTACATACCAAAAACTGAGGAGGAGGAGGCAAACATACGTGTACAGACCCCTATTCAACTTCGCTACACTGGAGGAATGCCACATTATACTCACCTATCGTCTGGACATGGCCACAATTACTGAACTGTATCAAAAATTAGAGCCAGATCTCATTCCTACTATTTGTAGCACTACAGCAATCCCCCCTGCAGTAGAGGTACTGTCAGTGCTCCACTTCCTGGTCAGTGGTTCTTTCCAGATGACTGTGGGCTTGGCTGCAGGTAATTCACAGCCAATGTTTTAAAATGTACTGAGAACAGTTTTGGTTGCATTGCTGAAACACATGAGCAGCTACATTTCATTCCCCCACAGTGATGATTTACCCACTGTGAAGGCTGCATTCTACACCATGGGACACATACCACATGTGATTGGGGCCATTGACAGGACCCATATTGCCTTTGTCCCTCCTAGGACAAATGAGCAGGTCTACAGAAATAAGTAGAGTTACCATTCAATAAATGTCCAGAAGGTGTGCCTTGCTGATCAGTACATTTCCCACGCTACTGCCAAGTTTCCAGGATCTATGCATGATGCCTATGTAGTGTAATTGTAGTTGTAATAGTATTTATATAGCGCTTACTACCCCTGACGAGGCGTCAAAGCGCTTTTTGGCGAGTGGCATGTTACTCCGGAACCCAAGAGGAATTAGTGGTGGATTAGTATAGGGAAATATGAGTTCAGTTTTAGTATTTTTATGAGTGAATTTGAGCAGAGGATATGTGAGTTTATTAGTTGGATTGACTAGAGTAATGGAGGGATAGAGGAGGGAAGAATCCAGAAGTGTTAATTGGGAGTTTATACGACTAGGATGAGGATTGGGATGAGTAAAGGAGAGATGAAGGAGGGAAGAGTCTGTGGAAAGGATTAGGGAGATCATAAGTAGCAGGAGGGTTTTTGGATGAGTCAAGATGAGATAAATGAGGGAGAATTTATTAGGGTTGCTTGGGAGATCATGGTAGTAAAGTGAGGTTTGGGTGAGCTAGATGTCGAAGAGGGGGAAGACCTTAGGGTTATTTTGGAGATAAAAGTAGTAGAATGGGTTTGGGGTGAGTCAGAGTGGGGATGGAGGATAGATTGATAGAGACATGACATATGGTGATGGTAGACACAGTAAAGCTTTCAAGAGAGTACATTTATATTACGTTTATTTATAATTTTATATATATATATATATATATATTTATACTTTTTTAATCATCTTATTTTTTTTGAATTTATTTATTCATTTTTTAAAAACTTTAATTTACTTATTTATAAATTGGTTTTTATTTATATATGTTATTTTATCTTTATTTATACACACACATATATATATATATATATATATTCACATACCTATAGATATTTAATCATGAGTAAATATACATGTATTAAATAGGTTTAAAGAGTATGTGTGTAATTTATTGTTATGACATAGTAGCGATACATATTTCCTAAAAACTATACATATCTAGATTATACACATATTGAGATTAAAAATATTTATCAACACAGGCATATGCAATCCATTGCTGTTTGAATATGGTGGTTATGAAGGAAAGAGCCAACTCTTGAGTAGTCTTCTGAAGACAAGATCTTATATTTGAGGTAATGAATTGCATAGTTTGGCTGCTTGAATGGAGAAGGATGTACCACCTATAGCCTTTTTCTTGTATGGTGGTGTTCTAAGGCTGGGTGCCAATCCTGAGTGGAGGTTTCTTTGTTGAATGTATTTGGTCATTTTGTTTCTGATAAAAAGCGGTCCTGCTCCATGTATAGCTTTGTGGGTGGTACAAAGCAGCTTGAAGGTGAATCTTCTGGCAACAGGTAACCAGTGTAGTGTTCTCAAGGCAGGAGAGCTGTGGGCTTTTGGGCTTTACATATAATAGTAGCCTGGCAGCTGAGGTTTGAATACGTTGTCATTTATTCATAATAGATAGAGATGATCCATGGTAGAGGCCATTGCCATAATCCAGTTTGGATAGTACAAGAGAGATAGTAGCCTGCACCTTGCGTGGAAATCTGAGGTGGGGAAAGATGCGTCACAGAGTCTTCAAGGTGATGAAGCTTGTTCGTGCTAATTTGTCCACTTCGGCTTTGATTGTTAACTTGGAGTCCATGGTAATTCTGAGATTTTTAACTTCCTTGGCTAATTTAGGAGATGGTCTGAGATCGTCAGGCCAGGCGCACAATGGATTATAATTTTTCCAGTCACCATATATGAGTATTTCTGTTTTGGAGGCATTTAGTTTGAGATGGCTCCAAGTCATCCACTGATCAACAGCTCTGGGGTAACTGAAGATTTGGTGAGTTTTCAATGTCTTTGGGGCATTCCAATTTAAGTAGTATTTGTGTGTCATCCGCATAGTTGTAGCATGCGAGTTGAAAATCATTGCTCAGTTCTGGTAATGATATCATGTAGGTGTTAAAAAGCAAAGGTGGGATGATTGATCCTTGGGGGACCCCTGCTTTTGTGAGATAGTGTTTGGATGAGAGGGGGGGGTAGAATAGATAATATTAGTTCTGTTTTGAAGGTAGGATATAATCCAGTTGAGAGTAGTCCCTTCTATGCCGGCTTCGTTGAGTCTTTGAATGAGGGTGTCATGGTCAACCATATCAAAGGCAGCCGAGAGGCCCAAGAGAAATAGGGCCTCAAGTCCATTGCGGTCGACTGTGTTTTTAAGATCATCCCAGATTGCTATGAGTTTCGATTCAGTGCCTCTTCCTGGGCAGAATCCAGTTTGGTAGTCTGGAAGTATGGAATTGTCTTCAATGAATTGTGACATCTGGGCGAATGCTTCTCTTTCTGTCAGTTTGCCCAGGAAAGTTCCATTTGTAATTGGTCTGTAGTTGTTGGGGTCCTGTGGGTCTAGGTTTGTTTTCTTTAATAACTGACGTATGTATGCCTTTTTCAGGTCTTTGGAAAAAGTTCCTGTAGTTAAAGAGTTGTTGATGATTCTTCTTACAGGAGTGGCAGCAGAAGTAGATAAAATAATGTTCTTGAAGATGTGTGGTAGACAAGGGTCAGAAGGGCAACCAGAAGGCTTGCTTGCTTTGTCCAAATACATAAATTAACCTTGTGATATTTGTTTGAAGGACTGTAGAGGCTGGGTTGGATTATTCTTAGAGAGGATTTTAGGAAAGGGGTTGGCGCTGATGGTTTTCTTCTGCTTTAAATAGGAGTCCAATGTGTCTGCCTTGGTTGTGTAATGAGTTGCCAGTTTGTTTGTGAAATCTTCAGTAGTGGGATGACTTCCTTCCATGCATTTAGATTTTTTTAATTCATTGAGAATTTTATAAAATTCTGTGGTTGCAGATTTAGCATTTTGTATTCGGTCTGAGTAGTAGCTTTTTTGATTGATGATTTGTATTTTCTGTTAAGTTTGTGTATCTGAAGTTTGTCTTGAATGTTGTTTGTTTTGAGCCAAGTCTACTGCAACCTTCTGATTTGTTGCTTTATCTTTTTAGGTTCTGTGTTTCTCCAAGGTGTTGGTTTTCTTTTGTCCTGTTTAGATTTTCTGAGTGGTATTAGGATATCAAAAGCTTCCTGTAGGCACTCAAAGTTTTGGAACAGAATTAATTGTATCTAGATTTCTGTTGGCTGTTAGTTGTGTCATCAAAATTGAGTTTGCTCCCTGGTCGATAGGTGCATGTATGTAAGTAGTTGTGGGGTGTGTTGATGTGTGGTGTTTTATGTTGGGAAGTTATCAAATGGTGGTCTAACCATGTGATTGGCATAATGCTATGAACAGTAACCAGTTCAGGCTTAGCAAAAATGGCATCTAGGATGTGTCCAGAGATGTGTGTGGGATTGTGTTCAATCTGATGTAGGGTCAATGCGACTAGGTCAGTGGTAATAGCTTTCGGATGGGGCCATATTGGGTTTGTCAAACCAAATATTTAGGTCCCCAAGAATGCATAGGTTTGAGTATAACGTAATAAGGTTTGAGACTTTATCTAGAAAAGCATCTGGGAAAGTTGAGTTGTTAGGTGGAGGTCTGTAAAGGAGGAGAAAGTTACAGAAGGAAGTTGGAGAGGGTTGCATCTGGTGAGGAGGGCTTCACAACCTTGTATGGAAATGTTGTCTGTTTTATTCAGATTTATTGCTTGTTTGAATATTATTGCTAGTCCACCTCCTCTCTTACCTATATGGTTTTGTGTGATGGTTTGATAGCCCGGAGAAAAGGCTTCATGTAACACTGGGGCCATGTCATCCCCTAATCATGATTCTGTTATGAATAGTAAGTCATGTTGTGTGTCTGTGAACAGACGTAGATGTGGTGCTTGTTTTTTTTGAGTGACCGAGCATTTATAAGCTGGCAGTTTAGAAAAAGTGTGTTAGTGGCACTGTTGTTTTGTTTAGGAGAAAGGTGTGCAGTATATTTTGCGCTTGTAGCAGTGTTGTTAGTTGGGGGTGTGAGGGTCACACAAGTCCTGTTTTTTCAGTACAGTGTTCCTCTTCCAGCATGTTCAGGGGGCATTTTGTTGGGTCTGTGTGTGTTGGTGGTGGACTTGGTGGCTGAGAGAGACATGAAGAGTGTACTTTTTTTGTAGGTTCGCCTTATTATGTAATTGACAAGGGGATGCAAAGTTGTAAAGAGTGGCCTGTTGTTTATATTGTTTGCGTCTGTTTGGTGTGGAAGGAGTATGGGTTAGGGGTGGTGGAGGAACATGTGTATCATAATGTAAGGCTCTAAACTGTGCAATGGATAAGAGGTGGGTGAATGAATGTTGCTGTGTTGGGGTGTTTATGGTAGATATTTGTGAAGAGTGAGAAAGCAGGGGTGAAGATAGGTCAGGATTTGTATTCTTTGTGCAGTCATGAGGGTGGGAGTGGGTGTAACGGAACGTATAATGAAAGTTTGTGTCATTTTGATGTGCTGATGTGTGTGGTTTGTATAGTTTTTGTGGAATAGTTAGAGGGGATAATCATGTAGGGTTTTATGTGAAGGATTTGTATGGGCGTTAGTGGGGGTGAGTGGTATTAGAGTATTACAGGGGGTGTTGATGTGTTTTGGTGATGAGTGTATGATGTGTGTAAGAGGGGATGGATATGTGTCCTGGGAGTTTGTGTTAGTTGTGATGAATGGAAGAAGTAATATGTGTGGTGGAGTGTGAGGATTGTATGGTTATGTGTAATTAGTGAAGAGAGGGGAAGGGTGTTTTTAGATGGTGTGTTGGAATGCTGGGTTTAGGCATTGTCATGATAAAAGGGGTCTTTGTGGAGCAAATAGAGGATAGTGCTGTTGGTTTCCATGAACAGGGAGTGTGTACCTGGATGGCTGAAAGTAATGTATAATGTGGTTTTGTGTTGTGTGGGCGATGGCAGGTTGTGTTAGTGGGAATGGGCAGAGTTATGTTTGCTGTGAGAATAAAGGTGTTTTACTGTTGTAGTTGTGGCGGATATGTGTATAAGTGTGGTATATGGGGTTTTGTGTTGGTTGATGAGACATTGCAATCTGTATGAGGTCGGTTTGTGAGGCAGGAGTTGGATGTCTTTGCTGATAATGTGTTTGAATGTTGATGGATGTATAGGAAGTAAGGTTCCTTTTTTATAAATGGCAAATTGGGCAGCATTTCTGGCCCTAGGCCCTGCCGGTCCCGAACTGGCCCAAACAAGCATCTGCCCTTGTCCTCTCCTCCCTTAGCCATGGTGCCCGGGCTGAGAAGCCCAGAGCCCTAAGCTTAAATAGCCATACTGGCCAATAGAAACCTAAACGTAACCCTAACCAATCAGATCTGTAACCCTAAATCTCACAACCAATGGGAAACCCAACCCTATACACCAATCATACCCCTAATCCTAACAAGCAATCACAATCAGAACCCTAAAACCAGAATCCAATAGGAATTACAACCCTACTACCATCACAAACCCAACCCTAAAAACCAAGAGCCAATAGGAATCTCAACCCTATTACCAATCACAAACCCAACCCTAGAAAGCAAGAGCCAATGGGAATTTCAACCCTACTACCAATCACAAACCCAAGCCTAAAAACTAAGAGCCAATATGAATCTCAACCCTACTACCAATCACAACACCATATGCAACAACCAATAGAAACCTATATAAGGGCAAAGTTAACTGAAGCCCCAGCCCCTGTGGAAAGGGAGGAAGGAGCTGCTGCTACTGAATCCACACTTCCAAGCTATCAGAGTCTACTTTCCAGGTAAGGGAGAGATTGTAACAAACACTGAAATACTGTCACACACTCAGACATTTGGCTTTTTCAAGGCAAAACAGGTGATGCAGACAATTCCTAAACACAATTTAAATCACAGAGACAGATGAAGCACATCTGATACAACAGAACGTCCAGTGACACTCAGATGAGACTATACATTTGTTAATACCTCCATTACACTTAAGTGCTGTGTGGCTGCTGTGTTGTGCCAAGCACAAATGTGTGCATTATGTGACCTGACACTGTTCCATCTGTGGTCAGTCGTGCCAGTGCTATGGTTATAGTGAACAAGCTTATTCAGCCCATGCAATGTGTCAGTAGTTTAGCTTTTTAAGATACATACCCACTACAAACTGTGTCCTCATTCCATAAAGTACTTAGCATATGTTGCTAGGAATGTCATATGAAGTACAATGTGCTTACATAACCGCTCTGTGACTTCAATGTCCCTGACAGTGTGGCCCAGACTAGGTGGTCCAGAGGCCTGAAATGAGTTGATTCTCATCACTTATGGTGTTTAAAGTCAATTGCTGTGCACATTTTTGAGTAGAAATGACCAGCTGAATGTAGGCTGTTATGTTACAGGGGCTCATGTTCCTCTACTTCCTTTACTTCTCAATTGAATGTCACTAATGGTTTCACTTTTTGCAGATGTTGGTGTGGTCACTACTGTGAACTCATGTGATGCCTACATATGGCTTTCACACAGTTTGGTGGATGGTGACTTGTGGCATGCTCTCACACTGGTTATGTGTACCCC
Organism: Pleurodeles waltl; assembly: GCF_031143425.1. Lineage (NCBI taxonomy): Eukaryota > Metazoa > Chordata > Amphibia > Caudata > Salamandridae > Pleurodeles > Pleurodeles waltl. Next base: position 208,921,927 of record NC_090451.1, on the reverse strand, counting down.
AAACTGACTGTCCATTGGATGGATTCACACTTAACATAACATTTGCACAGGTTTATAAAGGTCAATACATTGCATATTGTTGTAATTAAGGCACAAAACTTTCAGTTGCGTTTAAGTGTGTTTATTGAAGTGACATAAAGGAAGGGGTAGTGCAACAGAGTGGGGTGATGGGGGACGTAATCTTCAGTGTAGTGGCCCAGTTGGTTTGTAGCACAGACCCAATATCCCTGGGGCCACAGGAAAAGGAGCAATGGCAGTCCAAAGTAGACAAGGTGTCTCAGTGGCACACAAAGGAGACATGTTGGTGAGGCTCACTTCCTGGCAGTGGTTTGGGTCTTGGCTACAGTCTCTGGTGTCTGTCTGGGTTGCAGGGAACATTTACACGGTGGTTCTGCTGCAGAGGGAGGGGTGCTGGTAGTTTGTGAGTCCTGTGGCAGATCCTCCTGTCCACTAGCTGCAGCAGATGTGGAGGGCTGGTCAGTACACTGGCTAGGGGAAGGGGCCCGCTGGTGTGTTGTGTACTCACATATGATGGTAGCCATATCACTGAGCACCGCTGCAATGGAGGCCATGTTGGCATTTAAAGCATGCAACTGCTGCATGACCTCCTGGTGGTGTTTCCCCTGTAGCCTCTGGTTCTCCTGCAAGATGGTAAGAACCTGGCCCATCCTGTCCTGGGATTTCTGGTATGCTCCCAGGACATGTGACAGTGCCTCATGGGCAGTCAATTCCCGGGGTTGGCCAACCCCTTGGCGCACAGATATCCTCCCACTGGCCCAGGCCCACTGTGTCTATGTCCCCTGAATTGTGTGCCCACTGCCACTGACACCAGGACTTTCATCGTCTTGCCTGTGTGGTGTTGGCCCAGGTCCCTGTAAAGGTGGGTACATGGTCGGTTGTTGTGTCCTGGGGACAGAGATTTGGGGTCGTTGGGTGTCTGTGTGGTGGACTGGGTGTTGACTGTGGTGTCCGTCCGACTGACCAGTGGTCCCAGATCCCAGAGTCAGGAGATCATCCTGATCCAGACATCCAGAGTTGCTGTCATCACTGGAGCATTCTTCTGGTGGAGGACTGGGTTGCCATGGCACATGCTGGCCGCTGACATTGGTTGGGGTACCTGTGGACATGTATAAAAATTTGTTACAGTCATTGTCAGTTACATATTCAGCATTTCTGGCTTTCCCTATGGGATGGGTGTGGTCCTCACACCTGTGGTTAGTGGATTGTGATGGATTGTGGGCTTGGTAGTGCTACCTGCTGCCCATGCATTGTTGTTGTGTGTGCATGCAGAGCTTGGAAGGGTGTGCTTGCAGTGGGTGGGGCATGCAGGGGTACACAGTTGAGAGTGGTTATGGGGGTAGTTTTCTGTTTGAGATGGAGTGGGGTGAAGGGAGTCAGGGTGAGGGGGTGACATGCCATGCAGGTATTGGTGGTGTTGGGTGGTAATGGTGACTTATCAGTGTCCAGCCCTCCAGTGATTTCAGTGAGGCCCTCTGGATGCATGGTAGCCAGGACTTTCTCCTCCCATCCTGTCAACTGTGGGGTAGGAGGTCTACCACCAGTCTTTATTAATGCAATGTGGTGCCATTGCATGCACCATCCCCTGTAGGTCATTCCAGCCTCTTTCTAATGTCGTGCCTTGTGCGTAGATAGGTTCCCACAGAGTTCACCTTGTCCACGATCCTTCGCCATAGCTCCATCTTCCTGGCAATGGAAAGCTTCTGGACCTGTGCACTGAACAGCTGTGGCTCTATCCGAACGATTTCTTCTACCATCACCCGCAACTCTTCGTCAGTAAAACGGGAGTTCTTTTGTGGGGACATGCCTATTGTGTAGTGTGTGAGTTGTGCAGAGGGTGTTAGGTGTTGAGGTATGGTGTGTGGTGTGTGATGTGTGAAGGGTGTACAGGTGGCTGTGGTTTGTGTGTGCAGTTCTATGGATATGTCGGCTGGCAACGTGTAGCAGTATTTTTGAGTTTACAAAGAATTGTGGGGTATGTGGGGGTGTTTTTTATAGTGCTGTTGGTGTGTGTATATGTGTCAGGTGAGGGTTTTTCAATCTGGCCACTGTTGTCTTCTGTTGATGTGGAGTGGCTAAATCGCCGCGCTGGTCCGCACCGCCAATGGGTGACTGTCGTTGAGTGACCGCTGTGGTGATTTGTGGGTCATTATTTGGAGGGCTGTGTGTTGCAGGCGTGGTGTGGAGGGTGATGGGACCAACTGTTTTGCACCTCCTTTAGGTCTAGGATTTTCTTTAGCGGCTTTCTGGCAGTTTTGTGTTTGTGTGTCATAATCTGGCAGGCGGATTGCCACCTCCGTGCGGTCTGTTGGCGGCCTGAAAAGACTAGTGACCACTCCCCTGTCCATCACCACTCCAGGCGTGGTGCTCAGATCTCCTCGAGGTGGCCACTTGATTCTGTCATCCTCAATCCAAGGTGGACAGAAACCCCTGGGAGTAACTGAGTAGCCAGGTCAGGCAGGTGACATCACACCCCTCTCCTGATAGCAGGGTGACCACCTAGGTGACCAATCCACCTTCCTGGACTATTTAGGGTCTCCCTCCCTGGTGGGTCTTCAGATTCAATGTGCAAGATTCTAGCAGGACTCCTCTGCATCATTAACTTCATCTTCTGACCACCGGGATTGCAACATGACCCTCCAGGAACCAACAATCTGCATCTTCGGTGATGACTTCGCTCTGCAACATTGTTTCTCTGGCTCCTTCTAGCAACTGCAACATTTCCCTGGCTGTGAATCCTCTGGGGGCAAGGAGTCTTCAGTCTGCACAAGAAGTAAGAAGGAATCTCCCTTGGAGTGAATGAGTCACTCCCCTGCATCCGCAGGCACCAACTGCAACGATGACTCGCGGCATGAATCCTCTGTCCTCTGGAACTGCATGGATCCGGCATTACAGGTGGTGGTCTGGAGTGGTCCCCTTGGTCCTCTCTACCAGCTTTGCAACTTTGGAGATGGTAAGCCTTTGACTCTCCTTGCAGGACAGTACCCCTGTGCACCACTAATCTTGTAGCTACCGGGGCTTGTTCGTTCCTCCTCCAAGGGATCTTCAGGCTCTGTGTAGTACCGGCCTCCAGTACTCTACCCTGGAAAGCACAGTCTCCTGGCTGCTGCTCCAGCGACATGGGACTCCTCTCTAGGTGTGCTGTGTGGGCCTCACTGCGACTCCTGTGCCAGCTGCCCGTGGGTCATCTGTGGGGACTGCCTCCTCTTCTTGTGACTCTCCCAACTGCTGAGGGTCACCTCTGACTCCCCTCCTTGGGTTGAGTCCCCTGGGCCTTGCTGGTCCTCTTCAACCTTGCATAATCTTCTTCTCCAACTCTTGCATTTGCCAGGGCTTGTAGGTGGTTTTCCAGAACCACTGACTGACTGCATCACAACTGCCGACGTGGGACATCACTTGCATCACTTCTGGAACTCCTCTTCAGCTCCTGTGCTGCACTGCTGACTTTCTTCATCCACCGTCGACCTGGTCCTGCATGCACAGAAGGGTAGATAGTGGCTCCTGTCACAGCCGGACACTCTAACTCGAACTGGACTTGGTCCCCTTCTTTTGCAGGTCCTCTTCTGTCAGGATCCACCTTTGGTTCCTTCCAGTCTTGGCTGGGTCTTGCACAGTCCTATTCCAAAGTTCTCCTGTGGGCTTGGGGAAAAACCAGGTACTTACCTCTTCTCTCCTGGTTGCTGGGGGGCACCCTAGTACTTACCTTTTGGGGTTCCTAGTTCTTCCAGCTTCCTTCTTCTGATTCCACTTCCTTGGGTGGGGGACTGCCTTTCACATTCCACTTACTCAGTATATGGTTTGGTCCCCCCTTCACTATGTTCTATTGTTTTTCTTATTTACTATTGCTTTCTATGCTAATCACTGACTTCTAATGTGTACATAATAGTATGTTTACTCACCTCCTAATGGAGTATTGCATATACAATATTTTAGTATTTGTGTTACTATAATAAAGCACCTTTATTTGTGTAACACTGTGTGATTCTTTCATGTGTGATAGTGCTGTGTGACTATAGTGGTATTGCATAAGCTTTGCATGTCTTCTAGATAAATCTTGGCTGCTCCTCCACCTCTAGAGAGTCCTGAGTTCCTAGACACGGTCTCACTACTAGCGGATACTTGGTCCTGGTATAAGGTTATAACACCACAGGTGATCACCACCCACCAGGCCAGCTTCCTACATAGAACACCATAAGACCAATGGAAGAATATTCAATTCATCCGAAACCAAGATGGATTAATGGAAATAGAAGAAGCAAAAGTAATATTTCTAAGTTTAAAGCTGGTCATCATGTGTGCAAGACAGCTTCCTTCTTGAACGTTCCAAGATACAAGGAATGTGCTTTAAAAAAAATCACCTGTCTGAGGACAGCGCCAATTCCCCACTCCCCAGTAGGGATAACACTTTGAGGACCACGGATAAGGGCAGGAACGTTGGGCAGAAGAATAACGAGGTTCAGAACATATCTTGCCTCCTACCATCCTGCTGTCGTCCTGGTTCCTCACTATATTCTATCCTGACAGGCCCGGGGCTCCCCACAAGGAATAGTTCACTGAAACTGCTGGACCTCTTGTGGAATGCCTGCCCACTTCAAAACTCAGACTATTTACGCTAACAGTTCACCCTGCTTTACAAAATAGCAAACTCAGATCTTCACCTGAATAAAAGCGAGCAAGGAGACTCAACAGGAGGAGGAGGCAGACCTCTCGCTGGCCTCTAGATCGGCACCGTTCCGTTTTGCTCTTTTAAACCCTGTTTATTTCAGTAGCTTTTCATGTTAACCGTGCAGCGCCTGTGTGTTTCCCGGTGCCCCCATTGAAAGACAAGCCTTCGCTGCAGTCGCCACACCCGTGCCTGACTGAGGTGGAACGCAAGGCGCAAGCCTTATTAACCACAAAAGTGCACAACTCTTCACTGTTCTGTGGCTGATGGGGCCTGCTTCCATATTAACGAGGCTAGAGGTGGGCTCAATGTAGCTACTTCTCTTTCCCAGTGGTGCAGGTAGAAAAGCAGGACGTACGTGGCTGAAAAGAAAAAACACTTTAAGCTGTGATGCTTTCTGCAGCCATCACTCACTTCGTGGTAGAATGTTAACCTTGTTACACACAGCTGAAGGGCAGTCATGGCTGGAAATACTTCTCTCTCTCCTTGTTATGCTCCTTATCTGCTGGTTGGTATTTAATAGTCGTTATTGCCCACATCTGCAGGCAATAATACTCAAAACAGTAGATTGACAATAGAGCAGCTGAGATCCGATAGTCGCTTGCTTCTACTGTTTGCGCCAGCATTACAATATCTATCTTATTATTTCTTACTGTTTAATTTAGAACATTCTATCCTCAGTGGGTGGAATTTTCCAATAACTATATAGGCCTTACTAAAAAGATTTATCCTGTTCCTTAAAGACTCTGTCCCTGATACTCCCTCCTTTAGGCCCTCGCCTCAGGTGGAATAGGGCCTTTAATGTAATGGACTATATAGCCATCCACAGCGGACTACAAAACTATATTCGAACACGTTTTTTTAACTGTGTAAACTTCTTAATGGCCATTAGGTGGCACTAGAACCTTATGCACGAGGATGGGTAAAAAAGCAATTCTCAGACTATAAAAGAGTGAACGTATTTGGAGAGATGGGAAGCATTCCATTGTTTATCATTTTGCTGTTGAGTGTATTTGTAAATTTGAGTACACATGTAACCGTCTCAAGGCGCTACAGATGCAGAGTACAGCGGCAATTCTGAGGCGATGCCATGAACCACGGGCGGAGCAGCTCTGGACAAGATAGAGTAAGTTAGGAAGTTTCGAGAAGAAAGGCTGCCCATGCCGTCCAGAGAAGTAATGCTCGGTCCCAGCGGTTTCTCATGTACAATACAGGCAACAGTGCTATGCAAACCAAAGATTTTCTTAGACACACACACACCAAATGCCGTCAAATACGTGAACTATATGATATGACTGTGGGGCCTTATCCTGCAGTATACTCACAAATACCATCTTAGTACCTGTCAGGCTCGTTTACTTAACCTAAGCTCAATCCTGGATAGCTGCGGCTGCAATACGTAAGGCTTGGCAAAGGAACTTATGCGTAAAGCATTTAACAGCACTGAACAAAAAACTAAGAAAGGCACAACACAAGGAAGAAAGAAGACACTAATTTATCAAAATAGATTATATTTTTATGAATTTCTAGAGTCCTTGATTAGCAAAACCCACCAGAGGGTTCCAGAGATAAAGATTTTAGAATATATTATAACTTTTAAATGCAACCACAAACAAGCATGGGACAACAAAAACTTTGGAAACTTTTGAAAAGTTTGAAACAGTTCGTTCGACTACTATGGGCCAGGCTGGATGACTGATTTCGGCAAGACAGAGGTGTAGGGGGCCAGAGTGGACACTCTGGACAGTCACCTGGCCAACACAGCATTTTTAAGGCAGATCCAAACTTTATAGGACGACCACCATAGACATCAACGGAGTGGTCCTGATGCAGAGAGATGCAGGCAAAAGTTGCTCAAAGGATGCTCCGGTTGTGGTGCAGTTGATGGGAGTGTCTTCGTGATTACACCTCAGTCCACGGATGAAGTGGGGCAAACTTAGCCACAGAGATCAATGTCCCTCGAACTCCTCTACATTGCAGTAGCAGGCCAATCAATGCTGGGCTACTGGTCAGTCTGCACCGTGGTTGGGGTGAAATCCTTAGGTTGAGGCAAGTGTCTCTTGGGTGCAAGAAATCCAAACTGGCATGGCACTCCTGAGTCAGGCAGACTCAGGAGCAACTTTCTGCCATCTCAGATTTGTCCTGTGGTGCGCCCAGCGATTTGAAGCGGCAAAACATGTTCAGTGTTTACCACCATGTCGGCTTGGAAATCAACTCTTTTGTCAACGGAGCAGGTTCCAGGTGATCAGTCGACTGATCCTTGTAGTCAAAGATGTAGGCTGGGAATCAACATTCTCCTGTGTCAGGAGCTGCAAGCACAGTCCAAACTTTGCTAGCCCAAAGTGCAGCAGGTACAGTCCTTGCCACGTTGCAGCCTCTCTTTATGTGGGTCCAAGGGCAGTTGGACAGTTTTTCGGTCTTCTCTCCGATTCCAGCATGATATGAGGATCAGAGTGCTAGAGGTACCATATTTATCCCAGGAAAGTGTCCAGAGGGAACCACAGGGTCACTCACTAATGGGCTACTGGGTCCCCTCCTACCTAGTGGCAAAGTTCCTGTGATATGTGGTATCTGGCTGTCTCAGAGTGCCATATTTTTGCCCCTTTCAAGATGGCACCACCCTTCCTCAGCCATTCGGAGCTTGGTAGTCCACCATAGAGGTGTGAAACCAGAGGGCTAGACACCCACAGTAGAGCCGATTTGGAGACTAGTTTTTCCTCCTTAACCCTGTCTCCACTTTGTCTGCAGGGAAAAAAGGCATCCTGCTCAGGAGTGTTGGAGCTACTTCCCTCAAAAAGGCAACTTCGCCTTTGAAACATGCTTTTTGGGCCAACACCCTGACTGGCCATTCTGGGAGAAGAGATGACACCTAGCACGGTGGCAATTGTCTTTGTTCCTGTGTTGGGTAGTTGTTCACATGTCTCCCCAGGCAGTCACAAAGCTGTCTCTGTGCCAGGGCCTTTGTGAGGCCGCAGAGCTAAATGGAGTGCAGAATGGCAACTTTCTAAAAGTTGCTGAACTTTAAAAGTGTCATTAATTTCGGCTTGTCCATCAAGTCACACTTAATGCCACAATTAATTTGATACCTTACATGACCCAGTTAGGTAGTCCCACTCAGGAGTTAGCCAGGTTGGGGTGCCAAATGGCAACCCTGTGTTAGCCAATAGGGCTACTAACTTTATCCACAGCAAAATGATAATTTGGAAGTGTTGCTGTTAAAACATGTTAAACATATATGTCCTACTTAACACAATACAGCTCCCTGCATTAGGGCTCTATAGGCCTCTCTTAGGGAACATGCAATTTGTATAGGGGCAGAACATTGACACCTAGGTCTATTAGTAGGCCTCAATGCACTCTACGAGTCAAAAAAACCAGCAGCATCACTTCAGAAATGTGGGGTTGAACATGAAAAAAGAGGCATTTCCTTACAGGCACAGTGTGAGCCACTCCTTAAACCAGCAGTCTTCCTGCCCGGCCAAACTGGCAGTTCCTCTTCCCAATTTCGAAATGAGGGGCTGCCAGGAGTGCCAGTAACTCCTGACCCTGCCATCTGTTGGCCTCAGGACATATGGGTCATGGCAACGATCATCCCACCCTCTTGAGTATGTAGCAACCACAACTGATTTTCCTTGCCAGATTCTGCTTTTCAAGGTATAGCAGACACAAATGGCACCCATGAACAGGGAGAAAACTTGTATCATGTTGCAGCATTTTATTTTTATTTAGAGAAAAGAAACTACCACTTTGGGAGTTTAAGTTGCATAAACAAAAATAGTTTGGAGAGCGGATGCCTTAAACATGGCACCTGCTTGGCAAACCTTCAGTGCTGGAAAAAGGTTTATTAGAATTAAAGGTAACTTTACTGAACAACAACTGAAAATTAATAGTGAGACTGAAGCCAGCTTCAGGCTGCTTAATCCTAGGCAAACCATTTTTGGACAACTCAATGGCTAAAAAATAAACAGTAATCCATCTTACTAAAGTTTGCTTGTTTACTGGATTGCCCTTGTTTACTATGCCAACAGCTACAAATGTATCATACAATTTTCAGAATCCCCTCAAAGAGAATTTAAGGCATCTCCCTATATCCAACAATTGCAATGACCTTACGGCTGCTGGGATTGGATTTGAAAAGTATGATGGAAAGATAACTTTCTGCCTTATATGAAATGATGTAGGAACTTTAGGAATTAATTTTGGTTTGGTTGTCAGGATACTTTTCCTTTGAAAAATGTAAGAACAACTCTTTTCAAGACAGCAATTGTAGTTCACACACCCTTCTTGCTGACGTGATAGCAATCAAATATGACAAATAGATTATTTATCAATGGGTTTGAATAGTTGCTGCATTAAAACTGCTATCCTATATTCAGCTCCTATTGTTGTAGTTGGACTCTTGCTCCTATGTGAGACTGCTGGTTTAGGGGTGACAGCACTTTTGTTTATAGGCGACTGAGTCACGCCTGTCAAACAAGTCGCAACTGTCGGCCCAAACGTCCCAGCTCAGAAGCAGTACCTCACCAAAACTCAGACAGTAAAGGTGATTTCTGGCAGCCTTATGCATTGCCTCTAAATATAACCTCTCAGGGCAGTCGTGGTGGAATGGAAGTTACCCTTTTCTCTTGTTACCAATAAGTCTCATTTATTGAAAAGAATGCAATCTATGATCAAATGCATGTGCTGCAATGATTAGGATAATGAACAGTAATAGAAGCAGAATTGTGAAGATGAGAATTGTGAATATAAACCCCCCACCATCTTACACTAATCATGAGATATAAAATTCTTAGCAAAGAAAGCCTACTCTCTACCCTAGTGAGAGCTAGGAATGATAAACCCAATCTGCCAGTACCATGTCCATGAGAAGAGCCCACCAACCCTTGTTACCTTGAAATTAGGTCTCTACGTCAGACTGAGTGGTGACACAAGGCTGAGTTCTGCAGCAAGGTGAAGTGCGGCATAGATGGCATCTGGAAGGAACCCCTCTAATGACCTTTTCCGTGAGAGATGTATTTATACAGAGCATGTAGGATCCCTGACGCAGGGATGTTCCTAAACAACTGAGAATGTGGCAGATCTGTGTTGGCAATTGCAGTAACAATTCTTAACAAGTGCGCATGGTGTTCCCATCACATGTAAGTGGGAAAGGGGCATGATCACAATACCTAATTGTATCACTGATAGTGACACCGATAATGACGCCTTCTCAGAATGGCACTGCTAATAAAAATCAAAACATTTCTTATAAAATGTAAGCACATGCTAAAACTAAAAGAAATAATAAAATAAATTAAATAAAACAGAGCATGCTAAGTAGGTAAAAGATCACTAGGGCACAGGCCTGCAAGCCAAAGGCTAAGCAGACTCCTGTCTCCCAAGGGGAAACTAAAATGGATTCACCACACCATTCTACAGCCAGCTTGGGAGCAGGCAGAAACATTCTGAATAGTCCGTTCATAAATTCCTTTATTACTCTTTGACCATATAACAACATCTTTTTAGGGGCTCTTATAAATAACAAATACTGCCGCTAAATCTCACTTTGCAGATAGAACTCTAAGACGCAAAAGAAACTCCAGCTTCTGCTAAACTTAAGAGATAAGGTCAACATTTGCATAGTAACATTCCTAATGAATGTTTCCTTCTTTGCCCAATAAAGAAAACTTTCTCATTCTAGATTATATGGTCTCACTTTTAAAGGTGCTATGGCAACTTTCAACATGTTTGCTGTTTTCAGGGATTGGCAAATGTCCAAACTCTGTCTTAATGAGCCTGATGGTCAACGGAAGAGAATGCAGATTGTGGTGAAGTATTCTTCCCTTGCTCCTTGAGAGCAAGTTTCCATCTGGCTTGAATTGGGATTTGGATTGGTGTTTCAACAGACATACTTTACAACTCTGCATTCCAATGCTCACTTGCCCATGCTGGAACTGTCAATTCCCTGGGCCCTTCTTGTTTTGCAAAGTAATCTGGAGAAATTCCTTTTCCATTCTATTGTGATGGTGTTGCCTTGCTAGCTTGTTAAACCCATCAGCTGGCATGGTTCAGTCTTTTGCATGTGTGGCGAACATATCTCACTGAAGAGTGCCCCATGTTTGAAAAATGAAATGCAACTGATTGTCATGTATTTCATACTCCCTGGGACAAACTCCACAAGCAGCTTCACATCATGATGGATTGGCCATCTCCACAACTGCTGGGCCTCTTGTGACAAAGGAGTGTTCTGGTTCCTCCTTACTTAAAGATGTAAAACATAATGGTGGTGGTGTCTGTAGGCACCAAGACATGCATGCCAAAAACTATATGAACAAATGCTTTTAATGCCAACCTGACAGCTCTGAGTTCCAGAAAATTGATCTGCAATTGTCACTCTTCCCCAGACTATAGTTCATTTGTCTCCATTTCATGCGGGTGCTTGCTCCATTCCATGAGGGACACATCCATTGATAAGAAAAGCTAGGGCTTCATAGGATTCAGCTGATGGCCTTTGAAAATATTTTCTTGATCCCCCACCGAAGGGCTTGCATCATACGTGTTGTTCTGATCACATCATCCCATTCTCCCAAAACCCGTTACCACTGATTGTTCACTTACTTTGTGCCTGATAACCTCTCTTCTTCTGAGACAAATACACTGATCCTACTTCTGTGGAAATTCTGGCCCCAAGAAATATGAATTCTCTGTTTCTGTTAGATGTGATTTGCTTTTGTTGATAGCCAAGCCTAAGTTTAATTCAGGAAAAGGGCTGAAGAGGTTTCCTAAATTGGTTTATTTCATGTAAAAATAAAGGTAATCACCGCACCCATAGGATGTCACAGTTCACAGCAAAACCCCAAGTGACACTCTGGGTTCAAACCTCAACAATTTAACAAAATCTTCCTCGCATAAATCCTCCAAGCAATCACTATGGCAACCAGAAGGTCAACGCGAGGCAGACTACTACATATCTCTTTTCCTTATATAGCATTGATAAAGTTTACAAACCTTACAGCATAAATACAGTTTTGAACTCAGTGAACTTCCCACAGATCTAAAAGAAAATAGCAAACAAGATAAAAAATCAAAACCAACTAAGTTAGCTCTTATCCTAATAGAGAGAAAATAATAAATTTTAAAAAAAACTGCATGTCATATACAAGTACTGCTACACCTTATAGCAATAAAAACTTCATAAAATTACTCGGATTACCTGTACCTTAAAGGTACCCTGCATTGTCGGGAGCTTTTCTGAACACTGTGTGGAAAATTTAACATTTCATTAGCATTCTCAATTATAGAACTTTTAGGGACTCCCTCTCAGGTAAGGTCATCGTTCTTTCTTCTTGGGGGCTGAACATCAGAATCCATTTTGGCATCGACCTTTACCACTTTAGATTCATTCCACCTATTTTGACTATTCATGCGCACTTCTACAAATTTTAGCAATCTTTACTCGATCTGAAAATTTTGACTTTCCCTTCTTCACAAAAGACATTTTCTTCATCCAGAAACATCCCCCATGGCAAAATATTTTACAGACACTCTTATTTTTATCATAAAAGGTATTTTGCTTGGTTTGAGCATCCTCAACATTGTTCCTTACAACAAGTCCAGATTGGAAAGAGAGACAATTTGCCTAGGCCACTTTGACATCCAAGCTGGTTGAAACTCAGTTGAGGGTTTTCTACCTCTCAACAGTTCAAAAGATGAAACATATTTGAGGAATGGGGCGTTTTTCTGCAGAACCATAATATGGTCCTGACAGCCACTGGTACCACACACCAGCTTATGCACCACTCTGTTTAGAAGTTCTACCAGGCCACTCGTTTGTTGGTGATTAAAGCGAGCTTTTATGATGTCTGATGCCACTTTAATTTAGAAAATACTCTGTTTCAGATGACACAAACTGGCCCTCATGCTTTGGAGTCTGCTCCTCCAATAAACTTGACCTCTGGCCATTCTGAATAATAGTTGACTAAGATCAATGCAAAACAAGAATGATGTGGAACTGAGGTAAATGGTCCCAGGAGATCAATACCCAGTTTTACCCTATGCCTTGAAAGTAGTTCAATGAGAGTTAATGGTGGGTTGGACGATCTCAAAAACGTGTCACTACTTGAGCAAATTACTTATTCACGGATCATGAGATCAATGTCTTTGTCCATCAGAGGCCATCAAAAGTATGTATGCATCCTGCGTTTGGTAAGAGTAGCTCCCAAATGCTCCTTGTGTGCATATTTTAGCAGAATGTTTCTCACATTCTCAGGGGGAATTACTTTGTGTAATTTCATCACCAAACCATCCTCTAATGATAGCTCATCAGCAAACTTTATATAAAGTTGAATCACAGTATCCACATTCTTTTCCTTGGACTAGCCTTTAATTATATACTGAGATACCAGTTTCAGGACATTATCTTGTTGTGCAACTTTCCATTCCACCTCAGAAAACGCACATACATTTTCCACCTCCACTGCAGCTACTATACAATTCTCCAGATCATCATCATTGTGGACCACTGACTCACTGTTTTGACACCCTGGCCATCTTCATCTACTGGGAATCATGACAAATAATCAACTCTGGAGTTTCTTTGAACAGGAATATGTTCGACATTGTACTGGAATTGCAGTAATTTTGTGGGCAACCTAGCTATATGTGGGGTATTGCGGTTGTGGTCTGTCTGCAGAGTGAATCTTCTAGCCCGTAGGTAGCATTGAAAATCACCCGCCAACAGTTCTTTTTCAATTACTGAATAATGTAACTCAGCATTACGAAGTACACTTGATGCAAAACCTATGATTTGCTCTTCTCTGTCCACCCTTTGGGTAAGAACTGCACCCAATCCATAATCACTGGCATCAACTGTAAGAAAATATGCTTATTGGGCCATACTTTATGGGATACAGTGGCACAGGTACTGCCTCAGGTCCTGGAAGATGTGCGGGGCACTCTCTTACAGGCAGTCAAAGATGGAAGAGATGCAGCCAAGTTTACCATCAGGTGTGGATTGGACATGAATGACTCGCTGGGTAGAGCGATTTTGTCGGTGGTGGCTTTTCAACGCCATGCCTGCAACTATCCGGACATCTGGGAGACATCCGTGAGGGATTCATTAATAGGGTAACATCGGTTTCGATTCAATGTGAAAACCCCCTGCTGAAGCACCTGTCAGGAGGTTAGTCCTAACCAGCACCAAAGGCAGATCTAGGTCCAAGACCTCAGCTGCCCTACGCAGCACCATTGCAAATGATGATCCTTCCTCTGTAGCCGCAATAGGAGGTGAGAGCATGCCAGTAGCTGAAGAGGTATCCAGTCACAGGCCTCTCCTAACTCCTCATACCAGTCCATTGGCTCCAATTGGGACTCCAGAGGGTCCTCAGACCTCTCCCATTCCTCATCAGTGCCTGGCTGACTGTAGAAAGGCTCAGGCAATGAACTGGGATCTGTTGGTGCCATCTGTTCTGGATCATTGGTTATTAAAATGAGGCTCGCACCACCGATGGGCGCCAGTGGCTATGGGAGTCGACTGTGTGGACTCAGCCTCATTCCAGATCCGATATCGGATCCAAGAGACCCCATCAGTACCAAAGCCACCAGCGTGGAACCTGATAAGAGCCCCCGCGGGGCCCAAGGGTGCACCGTCAGACCAGCCTTCTCAAATAGGAGATGCATGGCCTCGTAAAACTCTTTGAGCTGAGCAGGGGTGTAGAAAAGTACCCTCTTTTTGGCATGGTTACCTTCACTGTTTGTCTGCTGTCAGTATGCTTTGACTGTTTTCACTGGGATCCTGCTAACCAGGACCCCCAGTGATTGTGCTCTCTCCCTCTAAATTTGGTTACCTAGGACTTTGCACACCCCACAATTGGCATACTGGTGCCCCCATATAAGTCTCTAGTATATGGTACTTAGGTACCCAGGGCACTGGGGCACCAGGGGTTCCCCCTGGGCTGCAGCATGTATTGCTCCACCCATGGGAGCCCACGCAAAATGTGTCTGTGGCCATTGCAGCCTGCGTGAAAAGGTGCATGCACCCTTTCACCACAAGTTACTGCACCAGGTCACTGTAAGTCACCCCTATGGCAGGCCCTCCAAGCCCAGAGGGCAGGATGCAGGTATCTGTGTGTGAGGGCACCCCTGCATGAGCGGAGGTGCCCCTACGAACTCCAACTCCATTACAAGGGACTTCGTAAGTGTGGGGAAGCCATTTTACCCGTGTACGGAACACAGGTCACTAGCTATAGAATGGTAACTCTGAACCTGAGCATGTTTGGTGTCAAACATGTCGGAATCATACCACAAGACTGATGCCAGTATTGGTTGTAAGATTCCACACACTCTGAAGGCTACTTAGAGGACCCCCAGCACTGCTCCTACCGGTCTTCTGGGGTTTTCTGGGCAGCCCGCGCTGCTGCCACCCCTCAGATAGGTTTTTGCCCTCCTGCTGCTTGACCAGCTCAGGCAGAGGAAGGCAGAACAAAATATTTCCTGTGGGAGAGGGAGGTAATGCCTTCTTCCTTGGAAATTGTTGTTACATGGCTTAGGAGGGGTAACCTCCCCAAGCCACCGGTATGCTTTGAAGGGCACATTTGGTGCCCTCCTTGCATAAACAGGTTTGCGCCAGTCCAGGGACCCCAGGTGTAAGGAAATGCCTCCTTGGCATGGTTACCCCCGGACTTTTTGCCTTTTATGATTGAAAGTGTGTTGGGACCCTGCTAACCAGGCCCTAGCACCAGTGTTCTTTCCTTAAACTGTACCTTTGCTTCCACAATTGGCACAGCCTTGGCACTCAGATAAGTCCCTTGTAAATGGTACCCCTGGTACCACGGGCCCTGATGCCAGGGAAGGTCTCTAAGGGCTGCAGCATGTCTTATGCCACCCTGGGGACCCCCTCACTCAGCACATGCACACTGCCTCACAGCTTGTGTGTGTTGGTGGAGAGAAAATTACTAAGTCGACATGCCACTCTCCTCAGAGTGCTATGCCAACCTCACACTGCCTGTGGCATAGGTAAGTCACCCCTCTAGCAGGCCTTACAGCCATAAGGCAGGGTGCAAAATACCACAAGTGAAGACATATGTGCATGAGCACTATGCCCCTACAGTGTCTAAGCAAAACCTTAGACATTGTAAGTGCAGGGTAGCCATAAGAGTATATGGCCTGGGAGTTTGTCAAACACGAACTCCACAGTTCCATTATGGCTACGCTGAAATCTGTGAAGTTTGGTATCAAACTTCTCAGCACAATAAATGCACACTGATGCCAGTGTGGAATTTATTGTAAAATGCACCAAGAGGGCATCTCAAAAATGCCATCTGCATACCAATCGGATTTCTAGTGTTAGGCTGACCAATTTCTGCCAGCCTGCCACAACCAGATGAGTTGCTGGCCAAATGGGGAGAGTGCCTTTGTCACTCTGTGGCCAGGAACAAAGCCTGTACTGGGTGGAGGTGCTTCTCAGCTCCCCCTGCAGGAACTGTAACACCTGGCAGTGAGCCTCAAAGGCTCACCCCTTCTGTTACAGCCCTACAGGGCATCCCAGCTAGTGGAGATGCCCACCCCTCCGGCAACTGCCCCTACTTTTGGCAGCAAGGCGGGAGGAGATAATTAGAAAAACAAAGAGTCGTCACCCACCAGTCAGGACAGCCCCTAAGGTGTCCTGAGCTGAGGTGACCCCTGCCTTTATAAATCCTCCATCTTAAGTTTGGAGGATTCCCCCAACAGGATTAGGGATGTGCCCCCCTTCCCTCAGGGAGGAGGCACAAAGAGGGTGTGTAGGAGGCTGGCCTGGCTTGTAGTGGGTACCAGAGGTACTTACACCTTGTGCCAGGTCCAGTTATCCCTTATTAGTGTAGAAGAGGTGTTTCTAGCAGCTTAGGCTGATCGAAGGTAGCTATGGCAAAGCAGTTTAGGCTGAACTAGGAGACATGTAAAGCTCCTACTATACCACTGGTGTCATATGCACAATATCATAAGAAAACACAATACACAGAAGTACTAAAAAATAAAGGTACTTTATTTTTATGACAATATGCCAAAAGTATCTCAGTGATAACCCTCAGTATGAGGATAAGTTATATACACAAGATATATGTACACAAACCAAAATTATGCAGGTAATAGCAAGAAAAGTAATGCAAGCAGTGTAAAATTACAGTAGATTGCAATAGGAGCACATAGGTATAGGGGCAACACAAACCATATACTTCAAAGGTGGAATGTGAACCACGAATGGACCCCAAACCTATGTGAGCTTGTAGAGGGTCGCTGGGACTATAAGAAAACAGTGAGGGTTAGAAAAATAGCCCACCCCAAGACCCTGAAAGGTAGGTGTAAAGTGCACCTACTACCCCCAGAGAGAACAGAAGTCGTGATAGGGGGATTCTGCAGGAAGAACAAACACCAGCAATGCAACAACAGTGGATTTCCGGACATGAGTACCTGTAAGACAAGTGGACCAAGTCCAATAGTCGCGACATTGTCGAGAGTGGGCAGGAGCCCAGGAAATGCCAGCTGAGGGTGCAAGGAAGCTGCCACCTGTTGGAAGAAGCTTGGAGTTCTGCAAGAAAGAAGAAGATTAGGAACTTCTCCTTTGGAGGATGGATGTCGCACGTCACAATGAAGCTTGCAGAGGTGTTTCCACGCAGAAAGACTGCAAACAAGCCTTGCTAACTGCAAGGGTTGCGGTAGAGGTTTTTGGGTGCCGCTGTGGCCCAGAAGGGACCAGGATGTCGCCACTTGGAGGAGGAGACAGAGGGGACACCCAGCAACTCAGGGAGCCCTCACAGAAGCAGGCAGCACCCGTAGAAGTACCTGAACAGGCACTTGGAAGAAAAGTGAACAGGAGTCCACCCGAAGTCACAAAAGGGAGTCCCACGATGCCGGAAGACAACTCAGAAGGTTGTGCACTGCAGGAGTGTTGGGGACCCAGGCTTGGATGTGCACAAAGGAAATCCTGGAAGAGTGCACAGGAGCTGGAGCAGCGGCAAATCACACGGTACCCAGTAATGCAGTCTAGCGTGGGGAGGCAAGGACTTACCTCCACCAAACTTGGACTGAAGAGTCACTGGACTGTGGGAGTCACTTGGACAGAGTTGCTGAGTTCCAGGGACCACGCTCATTGTGCTGAGAGGGGAACCAGAGGACCAGTGATGCAGTCTTTTTGTCCCTGCGGTTGCAGGGGAAAGATTCAGTCGACCCACGGGAGATTTCTTCAGAGCTCCTGGTGCAGAGAGGAGGCAGGCTACCCCCAGAGCATGCACCACCTGGAAACAGTCGAGAAAGCCGGCAGGATGAAGCGATACAAGGTTGCTAGTAGTCGTCTTGCTACTTTGTTGCAGTTTTGCAGGCATCCTGAGCAGTCAGCGGTCGATCCTTTGGCAGAAGGTGAAGAGGGAGATGCAGAGGAACTCTGATGAGCTCTTGCATTCGTTATCTGGTGAGATCCCCAAAGCAGAGACCCTAAATAGCCAGAAAAGGAGGTTTGGCTACCTAGGAAGGAGGATTGGCTACCAAGAGAGGTAAGATCCTATCAGAAGGAGCCTCTGATGTCACCTGCTGACACTGGCCACTCAGAGCAGTCCAGTGTGCCACAGACACCTCTGTTTCCAAGATGGCAGAGGTCTGGGACACACTGGAGGGGCTCTGGGCACCTCCCCTGGGAGGTGCAGGTCAGGGGAGTGGTCACTCCCCTTTCCTTTGTCCAGTTTCGCACCAGAGCAGGGCTGGGGGATCCCTGAACCAGTGTAGACTGGCTTATGCAGAGATGGGCACCATTTGTGCCCATCAAAGCATTTCCAGAGGCTGGGGGAGGCTACTCCTCCCCAGCCTTCACACCTATTTCCAAAGGAAGAGGGTGTTACACCCTCTCTCAGAGGAAATCCTTTGTTCTGCCTTCCTGGGCCAGGGCTGCCTGGACCCCAGGAGGGCAGACACCTGTCTGAGGGGTTGGCAGCAGCAGCAGCTGCAGTGGAGACCCCGTAAAGGCAGTACCCGGGTACTATGCTAGAGACCTGGGTGATCATGGAATTGTCCCCCCAATGCCAGAATGGCATTGGGGTGACAATTCCATGATCTTAGACATGTTACATGGCCATGTTCGGAGTTACCATTGTGATGCTGTACATAGGTAGTGACCTATGTACAGTGCACGCGTGTAATGGTGTCCCCGCACTCACAAAGTCTGGGGAATTTGCCCTGAACGATGTGGGGGCACCTTGGCTAGTGCCAGGGTGCCCACACACTAAGTAACTTTGCACCGAACCTTCACCAGGTGAAGGTTAGACATATATTGGTGACTTATAAGTTACTTAAGTGCAGTGGTAAATGGCTGTGAAATAACGTGGACATTATTTCACTCAGGCTGCACTGGCAGGCCTGTGTAAGAATTGTCAGAGCTCCCTATGGGTGGCAAAAGAAATGCTGCAGCCCATAGGGATCTCCTGGAACCCCAATACCCTGGGTACCTCAGTACCAAATACTAGGGAATTATATGGGTGTACCAGTATGCCAATGTAAATTGGTAAATGCAGTCACTAGCCTGTTAGTGACAAATTTGGAAAGCAGAGAGAGCATAACCACTGAGGTTCTGGTTAGCAGAGCCTCAGTGAGACAGGCATCACACAGGGAACACATACAGGGCACATACTTATGAGCACTGGGGCCCTGCCTGGCAGGGTCCCAGTGACACAGAGACTAAAACAACATATATACAGTGAAATATGGGGGGAACATGCCAGGCAAGATGGTACTTTCCTACAGGGTGTAGCCAACCTCCAGGACAGTAGCCATTGGTGACTTCCTCCCAGACCTAAACACAGCCCTAAATCTAGTATTTAGGGGCACCCAAGAACCCAGGAAATCAGATTCCTGCAACCTGAACTAAGAAGGACTGCTGACCTGAAAGCCCTGCAGAGACGACGGAAGGCGACAACTGCTTTGGCCCCAGCCGTACCGGCCTGTCTCCTGACTCGAAAAACTGCAACAGCGATGCATCCAACAGGGACCAGCGACCTCTGAAGCCTCAGAGGACTGCCTTGAACCTAAGGACCAAGAAACTCCCATGAGCAGAGGCTCTACTCAACAAACAGCAACAATATTGCAACTTTTCTGCAACTTCTAAGGACTTCACTCTTCCTGCTGGAAGCGTGAGACTTCACCCTCTGCACCTGATGCCCCCGGCTCGGGATCCAGAGAACCAACACCACAGGGAGGACTCCCAGGCAACTGCGACCCGTGAGTAGCCCGAGACGACCCCCCTGCACCCCCCCCCCCACAGCGACGCATGCAGAGAGAATACAGAGACTCCCCCTGACCGCGACTGCCTGTAACAAGGGACCCGAAGCCTGGACCAAGCACTGCACCCGCAGCCCCCAGGACCAGAAGGAACAGAACCTCAGTGCAGGAGTGACCCCCAGGTGACCCTCTGCCTAGCCCAGTTGGTGGCTGGCCTGAGAAGCCCCCCGTGCCCTGCCTGCACCGCTAGACCGACCCCCGGGTCCCTCCATTGAATCCAATACAAAACCTGATGTCTGCTTTGCACACTGCACCCGGCCGCACCTGCGCTCTGAGGGTGTGTTTTGTATGCCTACTTGTGTCCCCCCCAGTGCTCTACAAAACCTCCCTGGTCTGTCCCCCTAGGAAGCGGGTACTTACCTGCTGGCAGACTGGAACCGGAGCACCTCTGTTCTCCATAGACGCCTATGTGTTTTGGGCACCTCTGCACCTGACCGGCCCTGAGCTGCTGGTGTGGTAACTTTGAGGTTTCCTTGAACCCCCAGCAGTGGGCTGCCTATGTCCAGGAACTGAGGCTTGTAAGTGTCTTACTTACCTCGCAATCTAACCAATACTTACCTCCCCCAGGAACTGTTGATGTTTGCACTGCGTCTACTTTTAAAATAGCTTATTGCCATTTTAACAAAAACTGTATATGTTATTGCTCTAATTCAAAGTTCCTAACTTACCTGTGTAGAGTACCTTGCATTTTATGTATTTACTTGAAATCTTGAACTTGTGGTTCTAAACATAAATTTAGAAAATATATTTTTCTATATAAAAACTATTGGCCTGGAGTTAAGTCTTTGAGTGTGTGTTCCTCATTTATTGCCTGTGTGTGTACAACAAATGCTTAACACTACCCTCTGATAAGCCTACTGCTCGACCACACTACCACAAAATAGAGCATTGAATTATCCAATTTTGCCACTACCTTACCTCTAAGGGGAACCCTTGGACTCTGTGCACACTATCTCTTACTTTAAGATAGTATATACAGAGCCAACTTCCTACACCAGGTCTCTCCTCTGGCGCAAAACTGGACAAAGTAAGGGGGAGTGACTACTCCCCTGTATATCACCACCCCAGGAGTGGTGCCCAGAGCTCCTCCAGGTGGCCATTTGATTCTGTCATCTTGGATCCAAGGTGGGCAGAGGCCCCTGAGAGCATCTGACTGCCCAGGTCAGGTAGTGACATCACAGCCCCCTCCTGATATGTGGTTACCCTGCTAGGAGACCAATCCGTCTTCCTGTGCTATTTAGGGTCTCCCTCTTGGATGGGTCAACGTGCAAGATTCTAGCAGGCCTCCTCTGCATCGTTTACTTCCTCTTCTGGCCACTGGGACTGTAAATGGAGCCTCCAAGGACCAACAATCTGCAACTTCAGAGACGACTCAGCTCTGCAACATTGTTTCTCCGTCACTTTCCTGCAACTGCAAAATTTCCTTGGCTGAGCATCCTTCTGATGGCTGCGAGTCTTCAGCCTGCTCAAGAATTAAGAAGGACCTCCCTTGGGGTGAAGGAGTCACTCCCCTGCACCTGCATGCACCAACTACAACGACGACCGGCTGACAGGATCTGCTCTCCTCTGGAACTGCGTGGATCCTGCAACACAGGTGGTGATCTGGAGTGGTCCCCTTGGTCCTTTCTGCCAGCTATCCCACTTGGGAGATGGTAAGCCCTTGCCTCTCCTTACAGGACAGTACCCCTATGCACAGCGACTTCTGCAGCTACCAAGACTTGCTTGCTGCTCCTCCAAGGGACAAGGGTGGAATGGAGGTCCCCGATATGGACCTTTACTACTTAGCAGGTCAGCAGCATGCTATCCACTGACTGGATGGGGACTATAATTGGGATAAGGCCTTATTGGAAGGCACTCATGATGGATACAAACTGGGGGTGCTGTTGATACATGAAGGTGTCATGCCTGATGTATTCCAGCATCTAATCTGTCTGATGGGCTGGCTATTGGAGACTGCTGTGCCGTGGGTAACAGGTAGAGCACCAAATGCCCAGAGTTAGCCATATAGATAGTGCGCCCTTTTGAACAAATATCTTGAGCAATGGCAATAGATCAATGGCAGGAGGGAGGTTACATTATGCTTTTGGATTTGTATCTGATGGGTCGCTTTGTAACCCTGACGAATGCCATAAAGACAAATGATCTAGGGAAAGGACAATTCCTCTACTACTCTAAAATAGCAGCCACAGCTTGGCAGCTCTGGCCGCCATTCCCCGAGGCCCCCGGACCTTCGCATACTCTGGTAGCACTCTTTTCTATGGTGGCGGGTCATAAGTTCATTACATACATATATCGCGTGCTCCGCGCTGACAGGTGCTTAGCTCCACTGGGTGTGGAGGAAATCTGGCAACGTGACAGCAGGGAGCCATTCAAACATAAAGATTGGTCAAAAGTACAACTGCAGTGTTGTAACTTAATAGCGATTAGATTAAGCATTAGCAGAAGACATCTTGTTTTTAGCAACTATTGTGACCATTTCGCGGAATCCATTTTGTATTAATGGCAGCCATTTTCTCTGCCACATGCTGCCATGTGCTCACCATGTGCTCTGTCCTACCTTTCTGTTAACTACTCTTGAAAATCTGCCTAGTGAGAAGTTGTATTTAGCATCTCCCACTTTCGCACATGCCCAGTAAGGTCTGCAGCTGTTAGTCCTTGAAAACTGTTAGCCCCTCCTACCTGTCAATTGTGCATTTCCACATGACCTTATATGTATAGAAGTCTTGCTTCTATAATTGTACCACCTCCTTTTAGCCCCTGCGTGGGTATAAAAGGACCATGCTCTCTCAGTTCAGTGTGCTACTTCAAACATTACCAAAGGGTGCTGTTTGAACTGTAGTACCACCTCATGAGGTTTAATAAACTTTGTCTTTCATTTCAGTTTCTGTGCCGACTTCTTCCTATATGGTCTGAGGACTTTGAGCAGAGAAGGGTGAGCCCCTTGCACTAGTAGGCCTTGCTGAGGCTTACTTCAACAAATTGGCGCCCGAACAGGGACTCATTGGTGACTCGGACACCCAACGGATTGGTCACGACGAAGGATTGGGATTTCGCTGCGGACGATCAATGCCTGAGGAGACCCGAGTCTTGGCAACCACGGCGTTTTTCCCTTCTTCTGATTTGACCATCCAGGTGGCACCGGTCCTCGACTGAGATCCTTTTTGTTCATTCGTCATGCAGTGACCATTTGGTCGATTTTAGAACTTGGCAGTTGGAACCTGGACACCTTGTGATTGGTAAGAGCCGTTTTACGGCACTTGCTGTGGGTTTTGATGCCTTTGTTTGGTAATAAAGTTTAGCACTACTTACGGTGGCTCTCGTGTTTTGGGTGACTTGTCAATTTGTGTCCTTTGAATTGATATATAAATTGCAATTTATATAGGCAGGTAATGAGGAGAATTTTCTCCAATTTAATTTTGATTTGAACTGCACCTTAAGTGCTACTTTGATTATAATATTGCATATTCTGCACTATTTTTGGCATGCCTGTTTTTAGCGCACTTCGTAGGATGTGTTGCTTTTGTAATGGTACCAATTTGAGACTGGAAGAATCGCAACCGGCACCCCCAGAGGGGACGCCCAATAGAGATATGTGTGTTAAACATGGTCTTTCTTCTATAATGTACAGCACATTATGGAATAAATACACTCGTGCGGATCCTGAGTTACGTTGGCCTATGCATGGGTCATTTGATTTGCAAAAGATTGAGTATGTAGAACAATGTATGTGTAAGCGAAAGTCTAGGCAAGATATGTTTGACTGTGTCACGGTTTCGGGCAGGGCTGATCAGGACTTTGGTTGGGACACCCCTTGAGGTCACCGAATATCCTACAGAGGTAGTGTACTGGGGCAGAAGAGCAGCTAAAGGCATACACGGAAAGGACAGCTATGGATAGGCACAGGAAACAGGAAAGTAAAAGCAGAGCAACCCTTGTGTGAACAAACAGGAAACGGATTACCAGTGGACAAACACGCTGGGGTTGTACACAGAGTAAGGCGCAGAACCTCCCACAGTGACAGGGAATCTCAATGCCTCTGTGCAGTTTGCTCTTACAGATAGTCACCCTGCCAGCCCCATAGAAAGGAGGCAGCAGAAGTGATTCTGTCTCTGGACCCTAGAGCACAAACAAGGATAGTACTTACATACACAGGACACGCTCTTGTGGGTCCAGCTGGAAACACAGTGGCGATTCCTGAGAAAACAGCAATAGCACACTGTCACTGTTAGGCACGAAATACAACGTATAACACTGGACAAGGATGGGGGCTGGAATTGCCTCCTGGAAACCAGGAGCCAACCCCAGTACACAGGAGGACACGTATACACTGGTGAAGACTGATAGAACACTTACCAGACACAAAGAACCAAGAAGAAACAGAAACAGAAGGGAACAAACAAAGAGGCAGAGGCAAGAACTAGGAACAGGCTCAGGCTGAAGCAAAGGCGGGACTAGGACTTGAAAACAGGGCGCAAACTTCTGGCTGGGACAGACAGAGACAGGACTGGGAAACTGAGAACAGGCTCTGGCTGGAACAGGCAAGGACTGGAATACAGGGAGTAGGAAATGAGCAGTAAACAGGACTGGGAAACAGAGAGAAGGTTCAGGCTGAAACAAGGCAGGAGCAGGGCAGAGAAACAGGGAGCAGGCTTTGGAAGAAACAAACAGGTACAAGGCTAAGAAGTAGGGAGCAGACTCTGGCTGGAACAATCAGGAGCAGGGCAGAGAAACAGGAAACAGGATCAGGCTGGAACAGAACAGGAACAAAACTGGAACACCATCCGACAAGGGGTCTGTAACACAAAGGAATTGAAGTCCGATGCACGACGGGGAGCTTGAGGAAATGGCTGCTTATAAGCAGTTCCAAGCTGGGCTGCACAGGAGAGGTTTCAGGTGTGTGTGGTTTCGGACACTTGCAAGTCCTGGAGGAGAGGATCCAGTGAAAAGGAGCAACTGGACTTCTCCCATTGAAAACAATGGGAAACAGAATCCGGGTTTTCCTGACTACCAAGCTGTGCATTATGGGATTTGCAGTCCCAAGAAGCAAATGTAGTCCTACACAAGTGTACCATGGAGAAAAGAGAAACAAACAGGAGTCAGCAAGGGACTCTAGATAGGTGTTCAAGGTGATTCCCAGGCTTCTGACAGTCCCCTTACAGCGCCCCCTGGAAATGGGACGACCGAGTCGTAACAGTATACCCCCTCCCACCAGTCTGCTCAAGAAGAGAAGGCGATCCTTTGGCTGAAAAAAGTTGAAGAGGAACAGCCACAGCAAGAAAATCCAACACCAACCTTGGTGGATAAGTTTACAGTCCTGCCATAGGTGAAACTTCCAATGAGCAAAGCATGTATTAATACCCATATGGGCTCCGATGTCTTTCCTCTCTATTGTTCGATTGATATGGGAGGAGTGCATAGAGTTGGTTTCTGGTGAAGTAGATTCAGGAGCAAGGAGATCTGGAATGGCATTACGGGCAGTTATCTTTATGACATTAGTTTCCTGTTCAATACTTTCCTCTTTGGAGGAGCTGATTGGTGTATTAGTAACTGTCAGGTCTGTAACACCTTCTGACAAGCAGGATTTGTCTGTTTCTGCAGCAGTATTTGCATCGATTGTGGTCTGAGGCTTGCAAAGCATAGAGACTTGGGAGACATGGGTAACTGGTGTTCTCAAGGTAAACATGAAAAAGTCAGAATTTTCTTTCATCTTGGATGACTTCGGAGTATCAAATTCAGGAGGAACAAGAGTTTTCATGTCTTTAGAAACTGGATTAACATCTGAAAATGTAGAAGTTCCACAAACTAATTCTTTAGGGTGATCTTCAGACAAGACTGGGATTTCTTCATTGCAAGTGCTCTGTGGCGTGTTCGTGGTATCAGAAATTGTTTCTTTGCAAGGTGTTTCTACTACAGGTAGTTGATCTTCAACTCTGTTAACATTGAAAGGTTGTTCTTTGGAAAGAAATAGAACTGGAGTCTCTTCAGAAATCACCTTTACACTGTTACCTAAATTTTCAGCTCTAGCCTTTGAATTGATGATGGTTTCTTGCAATAAAACACTAAGAACAGTACTTATCATCAGATCTTCGAATACAAGATTCAAATTCAAGTCTTTAGTTTTAGTGGGACATATTATATCTTTCAGTACTTGAGCTTCGGTTTCAGATTGCTGGTTTTCAGGAGTCTTTAATTTCAGAGACACAGCAGGTGGCATTGGTGTGGCTGATTTTACATCAAAATCAGATACCGGTAGATCAGAGATCTGTTCTTCACTAACCGTTGAACTGGAAACAGGAAACGCAGTGGCAGGGAACAGCAACTCAGAATCAGTGGTTGAGGCTGCAACTGTGTCCTGTTCTAGGAGAAGGCTCTCATTTCTTATGGCAGGCTGTTCAGTTTCAGATTGCTGGCTTTCTTCCTTGTCTGAAATCTCCACGGTTTGCTTTGACACAGAAGAGATTTTTAAACTTTCTGAGAAGTCCATTACATTCTTAGTAATTGCGGGTATTTCTTCACGGTCAGAAAAATCCATGAATTCACTTGAAACAGAAACTGTCTCTTCATTATCTGAAAATTCTATGATATTGTTTGAAAGGGCAGGAGTATCCCCACAATCTGAAAATTCTGGTGTGTGCGCCATTTGAACAGCACTATCTGCAGGTTTGTTCACGGCAAGGCAGGAACCACTGTCATCACTAGATTCAGATTCTTCAACACTGTTGCACAACTTGCCATTAATCTCCAGAAAAGTCATATCTTGGTTTCTTAAGGTGCAGCTATTGTAGTCTGTATCAGAACTCTCTTCTTCCTTTGGCTTTATTTGTTCTGATAGAGGGGCTGAGACACTTCCTTCTGAAGACTCTGATCCATCCTTTGAATCAAGAGGTGTCAAATCTCTCAGAGATGTCAGAGATTCAGTCAACTGTACAGGAATTTTCACTGGAGAACTACAGGCTGAGAGAGAGTCTGAGGAAGAGGCTGATATATTTATAACTGGAGCTGTCTTTTGACTGTCATAAATAGAAGGGACAATCTGCTCGATAGAAGTCTTTGGAGAGGCACACAAAGTAGCATACTGTTCTTTAAGCCAAAGCTGGTGATCATTTTCTTTTTTCAGGTTTTCAAATTGCCTTGCAGTAGTTTCCATCCGCTGCTCTGTTACTTCTTCTACCTTACAGATAAACAGAATGTCTGGTTCTGCCAACAGTGAAATATGCATTGATGAAAAGAGCCCATGTGCAAGATTTCTTGTGTATGTTACAACATATTCATCATAGAAGTCTGATATCTGCCTTTTAATCTGCCAAAACTGCTCTTTTAGTGTGTGTATGTCCATATTGTTATCAAACCCACTCAGAATAGAAAAGGGTTTAGCAGAGCTTTTAGGGATTGAGACTGGTATATTATGATCCAGTTTGGGAAGAGCACAAGCTTTTTGAATTGAACTAAGGAATCCCACAGTCTTTACTGATCCCTTTGATACAGGTTCTATCCTGCTCACTTGAAAGCACTGAGGGACTGGTAGATCTTTACACGAGTCAGCACAACACTTAGGAATTGAGACTGATGTACTTTCATCCAATTTGGGAGGAGCACAAGCCATTTGAGTTGAACTAAGGAATCCCACAGTTTTTACTGATCCCTTAGATACAGGGTCTAGCCTGCTGACTTGAAAACTCTGAGGGACTGATAGGTCTTTATAAGAGTCAGCACTGCACTTTGAATTCTGAGAAACTGGCCTAGATGGGCTGAAGCACTCAACAGAAAACAAGGGAATCAGTAGTGTGGCTTCTTGAACAGTGTGAGGGTTCTTTGTTTTGGCAGAGTGCTGGAAGTGAATCTGGGATGCACTAGCATGAGGCAAGGAATTAACCAGGTTTTCTTGAGAGTAAATGTCTTGTGCAGAAGTAGCAAAAGCACTTTCACTGTTAGGAACATTCTCCCCTGTTTGAGGTAATAGAACCTCCAAAAACTCATTATTACTTTGTAATTCTTCTACAGACAGGGATTGGGGGTCATAATCACATATATTATAATAGCTGAACATTGAGGAATCAGCAAGCCACGCAATGTAGTACTGCATTTGCAATCTTTGATTTTCTTTAACAAGTCTATCCTTTAAACTAAGGCCTTTTTTAGAGGTCTTCTGAGAAAGTCTAGGTTTAGAAAGGGGTGTCTTAACATGATAGGAAAGCATTTTAGGTTTGTGTGTGCCTTTACTGCCAGGAGAGCTTGAAATGTTTGGTTCGTGCATTCTGTCACGGTTTCGGGCAGGGCTGATCAGGACTTTGGTTGGGACACCCCTTGAGGTCACCAAATATCCTACAGAGGTAGTGTACTGGGGCAGAAGAGCAGCTAAAGGCATACACGGAAAGGACAGCTATGGATAGGCACAGGAAACAGGAAAGTAAAAGCAGAGCAACCCTTGTGTGAACAAACAGGAAACGGATTACCAGTGGACAAACACGCTGGGGTTGTACACAGAGTAAGGCGCAGAACCTCCCACAGTGACAGGGAATCTCAATGCCTCTGTGCAGTTTGCTCTTACAGATAGTCACCCTGCCAGCCCCATAGAAAGGAGGCAGCAGAAGTGATTCTGTCTCTGGACCCTAGAGCACAAACAAGGATAGTACTTACATACACAGGACACGCTCTTGTGGGTCCAGCTGGAAACACAGTGGCGATTCCTGAGAAAACAGCAATAGCACACTGTCACTGTTAGGCACGAAATACAACGTATAACACTGGACAAGGATGGGGGCTGGAATTGCCTCCTGGAAACCAGGAGCCAACCCCAGTACACAGGAGGACACGTATACACTGGTGAAGACTGATAGAACACTTACCAGACACAAAGAACCAAGAAGAAACAGAAACAGAAGGGAACAAACAAAGAGGCAGAGGCAAGAACTAGGAACAGGCTCAGGCTGAAGCAAAGGCGGGACTAGGACTTGAAAACAGGGCGCAAACTTCTGGCTGGGACAGACAGAGACAGGACTGGGAAACTGAGAACAGGCTCTGGCTGGAACAGGCAAGGACAGGACTGGAATACAGGGAGTAGGAAATGAGCAGTAAACAGGACTGGGAAACAGAGAGAAGGTTCAGGCTGAAACAAGGCAGGAGCAGGGCAGAGAAACAGGGAGCAGGCTTTGGAAGAAACAAACAGGTACAAGGCTAAGAAGTAGGGAGCAGACTCTGGCTGGAACAATCAGGAGCAGGGCAGAGAAACAGGAAACAGGATCAGGCTGGAACAGAACAGGAACAAAACTGGAACACCATCCGACAAGGGGTCTGTAACACAAAGGAATTGAAGTCCGATGCACGACGGGGAGCTTGAGGAAATGGCTGCTTATAAGCAGTTCCAAGCTGGGCTGCACAGGAGAGGTTTCAGGTGTGTGTGGTTTCGGACACTTGCAAGTCCTGGAGGAGAGGATCCAGTGAAAAGGAGCAACTGGACTTCTCCCATTGAAAACAATGGGAAACAGAATCCGGGTTTTCCTGACTACCAAGCTGTGCATTATGGGATTTGCAGTCCCAAGAAGCAAATGTAGTCCTACACAAGTGTACCATGGAGAAAAGAGAAACAAACAGGAGTCAGCAAGGGACTCTAGATAGGTGTTCAAGGTGATTCCCAGGCTTCTGACAGTCCCCTTACAGCGCCCCCTGGAAATGGGACGACCGAGTCGTAACAGACTGTGTACGAATGTGGGAGTAAGAAGTGCGTGGACGAGTGAAGCGTGAGCAAGCCTTGCATGAGAAAGAGCAGCGGAAGAATGTATATGTGAAAGCATTGGAAATGAGAAAGAAAGAAATAAATTACTTAAAGGAGCTAAAAGAGAAAGAACGTAAATTACAGGTAACTGGCCAATACACCGTTAGGCAACCTCTCTATCCTATCCTTAATAAACCACACAATGATTTTTTGTTACTAGATCGCCCTCCACCTCCGTATGTCATTCCTTCTGCCCCTCATGAGTTAGCTAAGGTCTCCAGTTCGGACCAACAGAAGATGCGAGACAGTCGCTCTATGTTGCCTGCTGACCGTGCGTCTGAGCTTAGATCTATTGCTCGTAAAACAATTCGTAGCGTTGTCTCTGCTTCTGAACTTTTAGACAACATGAAAGGGTGGACGGAAAAGGAGCAGCTATATTTTACTGAGGCATTTGGCACAGAAGTTATTGAACTATGTCGGAAATATTCTGATGAGTTAGAGCCCGATGATGTAGCAGCTGATCATAAGCAAATGCGTGATGGTCTTTTTGTTTTCTCCCAGGTGGTGATGCAATCAGGCGTTTGGTGAATTTATGTGTTGTGGCAGTCTGTTTGCAAGAGGAGAAAAGGGCTGTGGACGTAGTTGCTCGGACATCTCAGACCGGCGGGCTGCAAGCTTCCATCTTCGGAACAGAAAAGACTATGATAGTTCACGCGAAACCAATGCGGGAGGCCGCGCCTTTGTATGTTCCTCCTAAAGGATTGGGTACAAGTGATGATAAAACTTCTGTTGATGCTAAGGGTTATTTTATTTATAATTGGGTGTATACTCCTTGGAATAGGGCAGAGGTAATGGCACTTAAAACAGCATTACCTGACCCACAGAAAAATCCAGCCGCCTTTTATGAGGAAGTTGAGGGAGCAATTAGTTCTTGTACTATGACTTTGGCTGACATTGATTTATTTTTCGGATTGATATTACCGCCAGATATGTGGAGAACTGTTTGTAAAATTGATGATCATGTAGTTTTTGGGGCGTCATGGAAAGAATTAGAACAGATGGACGGCGATAGGGAACCTGCGAAAAAGCCATATCAGTTGATTCTAGATCTTCCCGCAGCCATATTAGTTAAGTAAAAAACGATTATTCCCCCTAAAAAGATAGATTGGACTGTTTTAGTGTCTTGTAAGCAAAAGGCAGATGAATCGGTCTCTGATTTCTTTACACGCTTTGAAGAAGCATTTCATGATTTTAGCAGCCAGTTATTGTTAGATGATACGGGCAGACATTTGTTTGTCGATAAATATGTCGCAAATCTGTTACCAGGAATAGCTAGTCGTCTAAAAGCTAGTGAAAGTTCATGGACTACCTCTACTCCGGTTTCTCTTTTGACTATGGCTCAGTATTATGAACGTCAGGAATTAGAAGCAAAAGGTAGCGAGGATAAAAAGATTAAAGAATTAAAGACAAAGGTTATGTTGGCTCAAGCTTATGGTCCACCTTTTAGAGGTAGTGATAGAGGTGGACGTGGATCTTATGGTTCTTCTTACACTCGTTCAAATTTGTCTGTTGATCAGTGTGCGTATTGTAAGAAATTTGGGCATTGGGCTGCCGATTGTCCAGCACTACGTGTTCAGTAGTGTTCATGTGGTCGGGGACAAATGAGAAATCACTCAGGATATTCAGGACCTAGAAGAAGCACGAATGATCATGCTAGGGTTGATGCTAATGTATGAGGGCAGGATGGGTTTAACACTTTTGATAGACGCAACCAATACCAGATGTCTAAGTATGTGCAGCCTGATTTCCACGATTCTGCTTATGCATAGGATTGCCTAGGATGGGATAAGGAATCAGTTGAAGTTCCAGTAGATCAGAGGGGTCCCTATGTTGCAGCATATGTTTTGGGTTCTACTGATCAGTTTCTGGTTGATAAAGGAGTTACTCGTAGCGCCTTGTCGAAACAATTGATTCCAAGGGCTCCCCTGTCTGGCTTAACCATTACATCGATAGGTTTCGATGGAACACCTTCCCCTACCCCTTTGTCACAACCACTTGCATTCCATGTTGATAAATTTACTGCTCCATGTCCATTTTTGCTTTCTCCAAATACACCAGACAATATTGTGGGTCTTGATATGCTCAAGTATTTCAGGGCTACAATACAATGCTCTCCTGAAGGGGTGCGTGTTATTTTAAATGATAATCATCCTGTGATGGAAAGAGTTTGTCTTGTTAAAGAGGATACTGCATTAGCTTCACTCCCTAGTACTTTGTGGGCTACTTCAGATACTGATGTGGGACAAATGATTATTCCACCGGTACATATTAGTGTCAAGGAGGGAGCTGTATTGCCACGTTTGCCTCAATACAAAATTTCACAGGAGGGCGAAGAAGCACTCACACAAATTGTGCATGATCTTATTGCAGTTGGAGTTGTTGAGGAAGTTCTGTATAATGTTTGTAACAGTCCGATTCTTCCTATTCTGAAAAAGGATACTGATACTAGGATTTAACGATTCATTATTGATTTACGAGAAGTCAATAAGATTGTGATACCACAATATCCTGTGGTATCTGACATCACAACACTTCTTACGTTGGTAACCCCGACAGCAACTACGTTCTCTGTGATAGACTTGAAGAATGCTTTCTTTTCGATCCCTATTCATCCTGACAGCCGATATTTGTTCGGTTTTACTTTGAATAAACGATCATATAGATTTTGTAGAGTTCCTCAAGGCTATACTGAGAGTCCAAGTATTTATAGTCAAGCGTTAAAACGACAACTTGATTCTTTTGTTTTGCCTGAAGGTGTGGCTCTCATACAATATGTTGATGATATTTTGTTGGCAGCTGATAACCCTGAGCAATGTGAAAAGTGCACTTTGTCCTTACTTTCTTTTGTTGCTTCACACCATCATAAAGTGTCACGAAAGAAATTGCAATATTGTAGACCAAAGGTAACCTATTTAGGTCACCTTTTGTCCAAGGAGGGCCGTGCACTTACATCAGATCGTATTCAAGCAATTTTAGACACACCAGTACCCTCTACTCAGAAAGATGTTTGTGCATTCCTTGGTCTTCTTTTTGTAGGCAATGGATATTAGGGTTTTCGCACATTGTCAAACCTTTGCTAGCACTTTTGACTAAAGATACTCCAATGCCCCTCCCATGGACAGATGAATGTGAGACTGCTTTCCGGCAGCTACGAAAAGCCCTTTGTTCAGCACCAGTGTTAGGTACTCCAGATTACATGAAGCCTTTTGCACTTTACGTACATGAGAAAGATGGATGTGCATTGTCAGTTTTAGTGCAGACACATGGCGATAAGCAGTGTCCCTGTGCATATTTTTCAGCAGTACTTGACCCTGTCGCTCGAGCGTTGCCTGGGTGTTTTCGTTCAGTTGCCGCAACAGCTGTGTCAATACTTCAGAGTGAAGGGATAGTTTTGTCACATAAGCTGTTGGTGTTAGTACCCAATGCGGTTGATGCTCTTTTAAATCAAACAAAGGCACAACATTTAACTAGCGCTCGCCTGACAGGATATGAATTGACATTGCTGGCTCCTCACATTACACTGAAGAGATGTGCAACAATAAATCCAAGAACAGACAAAGGGTCGTATTGATTTACAAGATACGCCCCTTCCAGATGTAGATGCGGAATTGTGGGTTGATGGGTCTTGTTTGAAGTTGCCAGACGGTCGACCTCAGCTGCATATGCAATCACCACAATACACACAGTAGTGGAGACAGCTCGTATACCACAGAAGTCAGTTCAAGCAGCTGAACTAATAGCTTTGACACGAGCATGTGAGCTTAGTACTGACTTATGTGTGAACATTTATACAGACAGCCGCTATGCTTTTGGAGTGGCTCATGATTTTGGTTTGCTTTGAAAGGAGAGAGGCTTTCTCACATCCCACGGGATGCAGATAATGCACGGAGAACTAGTGCATAACATCTTGACTGCATTGATATATCTAAAGAAACTAGCTATTGTGAAATGTAGTGCACATAAGAAAGTGACCGATAAGATAGGGCAAGGTAATGCTCTTGCGGACCGCGTAGCACGTGAGACTGCGATGCAGCGAAGTACTACTTCTATGTAGGTAGTGAAGTCACAAGCTGAACGTTGGCATAATGCTAGACAAGACGTATTAGATATACAGAAATCTGCTTCTGTGAAAGAACGTGAGCAATGGTCTGAAGAAGGAGAATTGGATGATGAGGGCTGTTGGCAGAATAAGCAGATGGATAAATGGAAATTGCCTATAGCTTTTGTACAACCTTTGGTTCAGGTGGCACATGGGCTGGCACATGTTGGAGCTTCAACAATAACAAAGTTGCTTACGCAAGTTTTGGAGCATCCAGAAATTTCCAGTACAGCTAAGAGAGTAGTACAGTCTTGTTTGATCTGTTTACAATACAATCCTGGAAAAGGGACACGTACTCCTGCGGGAGGGTTTGCTACACCAACTGCACCTTTTGAAGTTCTACAAATGGATTATATTCAGCTTGAACGCTGCAACAATTTAAAGCATGCCTTGGTGGTAGTATGTGCCTTCAGTAAATGGATAGAGGCTTACCCCACAAAGGATAATACTGCCATTACCACAGCAAAGGTGCTTTTGAAATAATTTTTCCCTAGGTTTGGTGTTTGCAGACTTTTATGGAATGATAACGGACCTCATTTTGTTGGGGAAGTTAGTATGTCCTGAAAGGATTAGGGATCAAACAGAAATTCCATGCGGTTTTCCACCCACAATCAGCAGGGTTGGTGGAAAGGTATAATGCTACTTTGAAGCTGAAGTTAGAGAAGATTCAGGCTTCCACATCCTTAACTTGGCCGGATGCATTACCGTTGGCATTATTGTCTATTAGGTCAGTGCCACACTCTCGAATCGGCCTTAGTCCTTATGAAGTGGTATTTGGAAGGCCAATGAACATTTGGGTAGTTCCTAAGCCAAGTACTGTATATGATGTACCTTGTGTCCTGATGAATGATTATTTGGCACAGTTAACCGACAATTTGGTTTCTATTCATCAACAGGTTCGAGAAGCACTTCCTGACAGATCTACAGGTGAAGTCCATGAACTCCGACCAGGTGATGATTAAGTCCTTTGAAAGATCAAGCAGCGTGGAACCAAGGTGGCGAGGCCCAGAACAGGTGCTCCTTGCAACAAGGACAGCAGTTCGAGTGACGAACCGAAAGAATTGGGTCCATAGTACTCACTGCAAGAGAGTGCTACCTACCTTGGTGGAACCTGCTGTGCTGACCGATCATCGAGAGATTTTGACTACGGAGAAAGGCCGTGCTATATCACCTGACGAATCTGCAGAGGTCTTCCCGGACCATACGATGTCTGGAGTGTTGCGATATAATTTGAGACAGAGGAAAGAATCTGAATTTTTTTTTAAAAAAACTGGTTGAGCTACCGCTCTGGGTTAGTGAAACGAAGAGCCAATGTGGCAAGGGGGGGGGGGATCAGCCATGCATTAGAGTAGTGACACCCGTCTTGGCCCGTGGTGAAGAAATCAGCGGCTGCCCAGGGATAAGAGCT
Organism: Pleurodeles waltl; assembly: GCF_031143425.1. Taxonomy (NCBI): domain Eukaryota; kingdom Metazoa; phylum Chordata; class Amphibia; order Caudata; family Salamandridae; genus Pleurodeles; species Pleurodeles waltl. The sequence continues at coordinate 208,886,691 of NC_090451.1, read as the reverse complement.
CCAACGATTGTTTTTAATTAATTTCTGAAAGGGTTGATTATCACTGTTGCTAAAATGAATAACAAACTGATCATTAGTACTATGGGGTTTGTTGTTGTTTTGGTGGTTATAGCAATAATCACCTGGTTTGTTGAAAAGAAGGCTCCTGCTCGTGAGTTTTTTGTTGCCACTACTCCAGTACCAGAGGATCACTATTACTTTACGCTTCCCTATCATGAGCAGGAGCACCGTCAATCGTACTTCAATAATACTTTCCTTCAGATGTTGCATCATACTCATAATGCTACAAATACTACTAACTGTTGGGTATGTGGAATGATACCTGCGCATCAAAAGAAAGGAGGAATACCTTTCATTCCTCTTCCTTTTTCACACAATGGTTCTTGTCAAGCTTGGTATACGCTTTTGTTTGCATCTGGAAAACATACAAAGGGCGGACTTCTTTTTCGCCTTAATAAAGTATGCTACCAAGACAAAGATGGGTATCCCCAAGCCAAAAGGAACTGAATGGGAAGAGTATCAACCGGACAATGTTTCAATACCATATGTCTTCACAAATATAAGAGACTCTGACAAGAAAGAACAATTTGTGATTTCTGTTACAAAAACTAAAGCAGATTTATGTATACGTAGCATTGGGCGAATTCCAGTAGGGATAAGCGATTGTACCTTGATTTTAACTATTGAGGGTGTAAATAATAGTAGTTTTACAGCTTCACAAAATACATATTTTTTTTGTGGTAACTATGGATATTACCAACTACCTGTTGGGTGGTCAGGTGTGTGTTATGTATCTTTTCTATTACCCCCTGTGTTTTTGGCCCCTGCATCATATCACCAAGATTTTAAACTGTTCAATGACATCATTAAAAATAGATATAAAAGGACAATAAGTACAAATGAGGTAGACCAAATGGATACTAGCCTGCAACAATATGTTGATTTTAATTTAGGGTTGTTCTCCTTTGTGGGTGCTGCATTAAACAGTAGGAAAGTGAGACGATTGACTAGGGTTGTGGAAGCTGTTACCAATCAGGCAGCTCTGGCACTTGGGAATATTACCGAGGAGCTCCAAATTGCAAGGATTGTAGCGATCCAAAATCGTATGGTACTAGATGTGATATTAGCTGATCGAGGTGGTGCATGTCGCATCATCGATAGTAGCTGCTGTGTTTTTATTCCAGATCACTCACCTTCAGTATATGATGCAATATCTAAATTGCATAAAATTGCTGCAGAAATCCACACAGAGACTGGTACTTGGACTTTTTCTGGATGGTTTTAGGCTCTTGTTTCCGCTTGGGGCTGGAAATTACTGACTATCCTGTGTGTAATGATTGCAATATTTTTCACATGCTGTATCTGTATTCAGTGTGGTTCAATGTTCTGCTCCATGTGTATTACTGCTTGTATGCCTACCAAAAGAAATATTACAGAAATGAAAGCACAACATATGTTAGATAAGGAAATAGCTGAAATGATGAGCATAAATATACAAGATGAATATTTAGATTATCCCAGAAAGACGGATGTCTTCAGCTAATGCTGAAAGGGTCGTCTGTTGTAACTTAATAGCGATTAGATTAAGCATTAGCAGAAGACATCTTGTATTTAGCAACTATTGTGAACATTTCGCGGAATCCATTTTGTATTCATGGCAGCCATTTTCTCTGCCACATGCTGCCATGTGCTCACCATGTGCTCTGTCCTACCTTTCTGTTAACTACTCTTGAAAATCTGCCTAGTGACAAGTTATATTTAGCATCTCCCACTTTCGCACATGCCCAGTAAGGTCTGCAGCTGTTAGTCCTTGAAAACTATTAGCCCCTCCTACCTGTGAACTGTGCATTTCCACATGACCTTATATGTATAGAAGTCTTGCTTCTATAATTGTACCACCTCCTTTTAGCCCCTGCGTGTGAATAAAAGGACCATGCTCTCTCAGTTCAGTGTGCTACTTCAAACACAGGGTGCTGTTTGAACTGTAGTACCACCTCATGAGGTTTAATAAACTTTGTCTTTTATTTCAGTTTCCGTGTCAACTTCTTCCTATAGGGTCGGAGGACTTTGAGTAGAGAAGGGTGAACCCCTTGCACTAGTAGGCCTTGCTGAGGCTTACTTCAACAGCAGTACGCAGGGTTTCCATTAACACACAATTTAAACTGATTTAATTTAATTTAATATAGTGCACACAACATATCTCTCTCCCAGACGATTACACACAATCTACCTCTCCAGGCCACCGGTCTGTCCTAGATTCAAAACCAAAATAGCCGATTTTCTACACATGATGTAGCGATGTCTGGTGATCACGCTATACTGGACTTTGGTATTACGCCACCTCTGGGGGGGGTGACGGAATGGGAAAAGCTGAGTACGATTAAACAGTGTGTGCTGGGTCTCCTCCCCAATAACTCAAAGACAAAAATTGAGCCGCTGTTTCACAATGTTGGGGTTAATATTGCAAAAAGACACACAGCGATCAGCTGGATCAGCCCTACATTCCAGCATATGTACAAGATGTAAAGGGGAGTAATTGTGCAATACTCCTTTGATGATGAACACAGTTGATTGTCCTTTTTGCAAATGTCAATAAAGAAATATTTTTATTTAAAAAGTCTGAACGTTACCCCTGCCACTATGCACTTACATGAGTTTGGCTTACTAAACACTGATGACTTTATGACTAAGTACTAAAAAATGGTTGAACCACTACTGAGTCTTAGCTCAGACAGCCCTGCTTTCACCATCCATAAGCCAGATTCCACTCAACTCTCAGTGATCTATCTTAACACACAATCTATGGTTAAACACCAGACAGAAATTTTACATCTAATGGACACTAATCACCCAGATATACTAACCGAAACCTGGCTCTCTGATGAATCGGTCCCTGATATATCATCGGCTCTACACCCAGATTACAATATCCTGCAAATGAACAGAGCGGCAGAGAAAATGGGAGGTGGTGTAGCAGCAGCATTTAGGAAACATATTACATTTACCAAACTCACTTCATTAAGTCTAACTTCTGCAGAAAATATAGTATTGCAATTGGATGTGTGTCCTCCTATATAGACCTCCTAAGTATCTGCAAAACTTTCCTCAACTTTTGGCGGAATTAGCGTCCCCACTACTCATTGGCCAGGCCAATGTACTCTTGATTGGCGATTTTAATTATTGGGCTAATGAGGAAAAAGGTCAGCAAGCTGATTTTGCTGATTATCCCACTAGTCTCAACTTGGAAAGCAGGTTTTTCAGCCTACACATATTAAAGGACACACCATAATTCTCACAGGGGCACTGAGAATTGTTCCCTGTGTATGGTATGATCACAATTCATTTATTTTTCACTAGTTAACCCTGCCCCACCTAAACCCATGCCCAGCCCCAGCACAGTATCCAGAAACTGGTCCAGTGTTGATTTGAACTCCTTTTGCAATCAGTTGAAAACATTTCCTCCTAATCACATAGCAGACATTGATAGCCATGCAAAGGCTAGCAGGATGGCTAGTGGAGGCTAGTAACAAGTATGCACCCCCTCATAAAGTTAAACAGATGAGACGTCATGAAGCCACCAAATGGTTCTCAGAAGAGCTAAAAGCAGCTAAACTGGAACTCAGGAGGTCAGTCTGCAGATGGCAAAAAGAACCAAACCGAAGATTCTAAGGGAATCTTTGTAAGACTATTCAAAGAGCATAAACAAACTAATTAGGTAAGCTAAAACCACCTTCTTTGCCAATAAGATACTAAATTCTACCAATCACTCAAAAGATATATTTAAACTTGTCTCTGAGCTTGCAAGTCCAGACAGAACCATTCTTCCTATTATCCATCTCAACACTTAAGTGTCTCTCTCAAATCTTTCTTTATCAGCAAGACTGCATCCATAAAAATAAAAAAAAGAGTATCCCTTCTAGTCCGAGGAACAATATCACAGTGTACAATACTGATTAGAAAAATCCCTTACATCTCATCGTTCCCTGAGATCAGTCAGAAGGAATTAATTGTCCTACTACCAAAAGTTAAATCAGGCTCCCCTAACAATACCTGTCCCCCACATATTTTAAAAACAGTATTCACATTACTCCCTGATGTGGCATTACATTACCACTCCTCAACAACTCTCCTAATCAAAGAATTGTTTCGAGTTCCTTCAAAGAGGTAGTGGTGGTCCCACTACAAAAGAAAGTAGGTGAGGACCCTCTCAACTTGAAAAACGATCGGCCAATCAGTCAAAAACTCTCAAGACATGTAGCTAGGTGCCTTTGTTCCTTTCTCGAAGATACAGACTATCTGGACCCTTACCAAGCTAGCTTTCGACCGGCACACACCACTGAAGCAGTTATTCTAGCAGTTATGGATGATTTGCATGAAGAGGTGGACAGAGGTACAACCCAGGCCCTGGTTCTGGTCGATCTCTCACTGGCCTTCAACACAGTGGATCATAATCTTCTGGAGGAACGTGTCAGGGCCGCAGGTCTCCAGAACTCTGCTATTAATTGGGTGGCTTCTTTTTTACAAGATAGATTACAATCGGTCAGGCTGTCCTGCTTCGTTTCCCCTCCAAGTACAGCTAAATTGTGGAGTGCCACAGGGGTCATCGCTTTCTGCACACCTCTTCAACCTATACATTCATCCCCTCGTCCATTTCCTCTAAAAAATGGAAGTTAAGCTACATAAGTCATCATAGCTGTGGTAATGTCAAGAACTGACTATGCCACCTCACTGTACTTAGGCCTCTCTAAACATCTCATCCGTAAGCTCCAATTAGTGTGAAATCAAGTGGTACAGTTGATCTATCAACTCCCTAGACATTGCCACTTTTCCCAAGTCACAGAAGTTCATCATTGACTCCCTGTTGCCCAGCAGCATTTCCATCTTCTTGCATTGTCTTCAAATCCTTGAACATAGAGTCCAGCTTTTGTAAAATCCTGAATTCATAAATGTTTTCTGGGAAGACCCCTCCAGTCTACTTATCTACTTTATTTAGCTATCCCCCACTTTTATAGGAAACGGACAGTTGGAGCTTGCTTCACAGCCATTGCTCCCCACATCTGGAACTCCCTGCCTTTAGACATCAGGACAAATTTTAATTATGTGAGATTCAGACAGCTGCTGAAGATTTGGCTGTTCAAGCAAGCTTATCAATAGATATTAGGAGCCGTGTTAGTTTAGTTACTTAGCCAAGCCAACCATTTAGTGTACGAACGCTCTACAAATTGTCATTCTGTGTGCTTCTCAGTAGGCATATGTCTTGACATCAGAGTGACTGATGTGCCTATTTCTCACTGTTTTTACTGTTTTCGTCAATGGGAGGGCACTCATGTTTCTGGCATCAGATGTGACCTTAAGCTTCTTCACAGGCTTTTCCTCAGTGGACGGTGTCAAATTCTTTGGTTGCTGAGAGTGAGTTTTTGCCATCAAATCTTCTTTTTGGTTAAGGTCAACAGCTGACTAAGTGTCTGACCCTTTGGGACAGTATGAGAAGGTCTTGAAGACTGCCATGAAGACTTAGCTACAGACTTTTACTCTAATATTGCCCACACTAGCCTTGTTTCTCTTTCCTTTAAAGTATTGGCTGAGAAAGTATTGCAGATTACGCACTGTTTTGGGTTGTGACTGGAATAAAGGCAATACAGGCATTTAATATGTGAAGCATCCATGTATATTTTCTTTTTTCCAAGTGTCTTGCATGCCTTGAAGGGAGAGTTCTTTGTCAAGAGGCCTGCACATAAACTCACTATAGTTATGCCTAATTTTTAGCACTCTAGAAATAACAATGTCTTTGTCCTGAATTGTACATTGCACATTTTTTCTTTTGTGTCATGGTTTTGAAGAACAAGTTGCTTACCTTTGGTAACGCATTATCTGGTAGAGACTCTATATCTAGCTGCAAATTCCTTACCTTAGAATTTCCTGGCGTCAGTTGGAATCCAGAACTTTTGCTGAGCAATACCCTTCCACACAACGTCGGGTAGCATCGTTCGGATCCACGTGAAGTCATCTGCATTGTTGGAGCCGTCTGTGACATGACAGTTGCTTATAAAGGCACCAATATAAATGGTGCAGAGCCATGGAAAGAACTAACAGCTTGTCTGTGCAAAAAACTGGGACCCTGAAAGGGACAATCCCTGACCCTATTAAACTAGGACTAGAACTCCTCATGCTAGTGCAGTGGTAGCAGCCTTGCCCCTGGTAGAATGAGCTCTCAAGCCCTCAGCAGGCCGCTTCTTGGCCAGTGAGTCACAGATCTTAATGCAGAGAACAACCCAGTGCGAAATGGTTCTTTTCTGCAATGCCCAACCTGTTTTTGCTCCCACATACCTCACAAAGAGTTGATCATCCACCCGGAACTCTTTTGTGTGGTCAAGGTAGAGCCATGACACTGTTTTTGGGTTCAGCCGGTGGAGTCCCTCCTCTCCTTTAGAGGGATGCGGTGGATTAGGGTGATGTTATGACCCAGGTGAGATGGGGTCACCACTTTGGGGAGGAAAGAAGCGCGAGTTCTAAGTACCATCTTGTCTGGAAACATGATGAGATATGGCGGTTTAGATGAGAGAGCCTACATCTCACTCACCCTCCTGGCAGAAGTTATTGCCACTAAGAAGGCTATCTTGATGGTGATCAGCCAGAGGAAACAGTTATGTAGTGGCTCAAAGGGAGCACCCACAAAAAGGTGAGAACCAGATTCAAGTCTCACTGAGGCATAAAAAAGGGTGTAGGGGGAAACATATATAAGGCCTTTGAGAAATCTATGTACAATTGGTTATTTGAATAATGAAGACTGATCAGGCAGCCGAAGGAATGCTGATAAGGCAGAACCCTTCTGGGCAAGGGATAAGACAAAGAGAAGAATGTCAGAGGAAAAATCAGAAAGAGGAGCAATAGATCTTTCTGTACAATAATTTACAAAATTATTCCAATGGCAGGCATATACCGACTTAGTGGAGGGACGCCTGGCTGCTAAAATAACTTTACAGACTTTGGGAGGAAGGTGAAAGTCTCGGGAGGAGAACCTTCTCCTGCTGCTGGTGCAGAAGATCTTCCCGAAGGGGCAGCCTGATCGGATGATGAATGCTAATTTTCAGAACCTCTGGATATCAGATTCTCTGTGCTCAATCCAGAGCCACCATGATTAGTTGGGCCCAGTCATTCTTGATCTTCCTGAGAATTCTGGGCAGAAGTAATATGAGCGGAAAGGCATACATGAGGCCTGAGCTCCACTTGCGACGAAAAGCATCTCTGAGTGAGTGCCACCTTGGAAACTCCAATTCGCAATACTGCTGACATTGTGCATTCTCTGCGGAGGCAAACAGATCTAACCAAGGCTCTCCCCACTGCTGAAAGAGTCCTTGTGCCACCTCCGGATGGAGAAATCACTTATGATACGGTATCGATTGACAGCTGAGTTCGCCTACCTGAGGGATCAGAGAACCTGCCCGTTGTTGAACCACCAGGGTTATGCCTTGTTGTTCCAGCCATGTGCAGAGATTCAGGGCCTCTTGACAAAAGATCCACAACCCCACACAGCCCTGCTTGTTGCACTACCACATTGCGGTGGTGTTGTCCATGAACACTTTCACCATCTTTCCTTTTACAACAGGAAGAAATGGTTTTGATGCCAGTCGGATTGCCCAGAGCTCCAGTAAATTGCTATGGAGTCCAGATTCCGCCGGAGACCAGAGACCTCTGATCTCCACCTCTCCTAGATGGCCTCCCCATTCTAGAAGTGACGCATCTGTCACTACTGTAAACTATGGTTGGGAAAGGGAGAGGAGTTTGCCTCGGACCCAATCACAGTTCATTAACCACCACTGCAGATCTTTTATAGTTCCTTTCGAGATCTGAACGGTGTCTGTGAGATTTCCCTGATGCTGTGCCCATTGGAACTTCAGGTTCCGCTGCACAGCCCTCATATGCCATCCGGCATGTTTGACTAACAGGATGCAGGCAGCCATGTAAATAAACAGCCTCAGGCTACCTCACCAAAATCCAGGAAAGAGGCTGAAACATCTGAATCATAACCTGAATATCCTGGACTCGCTGCTCTGGAGGATAGGCCCGAAACTGCTCAGATAAAAGGGAGCGTCTGAGAGGGAGTCAGGTGTGACTTTGGCACGTTTGTAGTGAACCCAGGCGAATGCAGGGGTTTGCCGTGGTCTGAAGGTGGGTGATGACTGCCTGGGGCTTAGGAGTCGTCAAGGTAGGGAAAGAGTGAAACCTCTAACCTGCGCAGATGAGCTGCTACCACCACCATCACTCTGGTGAACATCCGAGGGGCACTGGTGAGACCGAAGGGGAGCATGGTTAACTGAAAGTGCTTGTGGCCCACATTGAACAGCAGGTAATGCATGTGAGCACACGGGATGGGGATGTGAAAATACGCATCCTGCAAGTCCAACGCTACCATCCAGTCTCCTTGGTCTCGGGCATATAAGACCTGAGCCAGGGTGAGCATTTTGAATTACTCCTTTTTGAGCAAATTCAGAATAGTTACAGGAATAACAACCACAGCCTACTTCTGATATCAGGTCTTTTTCTATGGCTCCCTTGGCCAAGACAGCTGTACCTTCTTAGCGGAGCAAAACTAAGTGATCCTTCATCACCTGTTCTTTTGATGGAGGCATAGGGGGAGTAAAAGACTGGAAGGGGAGGGAATAGCCCTTCTGTCTGATCTGCAAGACCCATCTGTTCGATTTTATGGACCACCAGTGAGGGAGATGACATTGAATCCTCACTCCAACTGGAAGTACATGGGGGGTCATTCTGACCCCAGTGGTCAGAGACCGCCGGGGCCAGGGTCGGCGGGAGCACCGCCGACAGGCCGGCAGTGCCCTGCAGGGCATTCTGACCGCGGCGGTTCGGCCGCGGTCAGATGCGGAAAACCGGCGGTCTCCCGCCGGTTTTCCGCTGCCCTTGTGAATCATCCATGGCGGCGGAGCGCGCTCCGCCGCCATGGGGATTCTGACACCCCCTACCGCCATCCTGTTCCTGGCGGATCTCCCGCCAGGAACAGGATGGCGGTAGGGGGTGCCGCGGGGCCCCTGGGGGCCCCTGCAGTGCCCATGCCAATGGCATGGGCACTGCAGGGGCCCCCGTAAGAGGGCCCCACTTTGTATTTCAGTGTCTGCCAGGCAGACACTGAAATACGCGACGGGTGCCACTGCACCCGTCGCACATACCCACTCCGCCGGCTCCATTCGGAGCCGGCTTCCTCGTGGGGAGGGGTTTCCCGCTGGGCTGGCGGGCGGCCTTCTGGCGGTCGCCCGCCAGCCCAGCGGGAAAGCCTGAATGGCCTCCGCGGTCTTTCGACCGCAGAGCGGCCATATGTCGGTTCCCGCGAGGCGGGCGGCTACCGCCGCCCGCCTCAATCAGAATCACCCCCATGGTCTTTCAGAATCACATTAGGAGGACTTGGACGTTGTAGAGGTGGGGGGCTGGGGAGTTTATGACTTCTGACCAGACCCTCTGGGTGTGAAGAAACCCAGACCGCATCCTCGTGCAAGATGTTAGCCTGACGGAGGACGGGGCTGGGCTCTACGTGTCGTGCTTCCCTGCTCCTTCCAAAGCCTCAAAAGAGGCAAAAGACAGACTGTTGGCGAGGGGTCGCCGAGAGGCCCAAGGACTTGGCCGTAGCCTGTGAGTCTTCCCTCCAAAAGCCAGATGTGCAAAGCCAGGTGTGGCGTTGAAGGGCCACCGTCACCAAAATCGCTCTACCCATCAAGTCAGTTGTGTCCAATCCACACCTGATAGTTAACTTGGCTGCATCTCTCCCATCTTTGACTGCCTGTGAGAGAGTGGTCCGTACGTCCTCCGGGACCTGAGGCAGCACCTGTACAACTGTATCCCATAAAGTATGGGAAAAACAGCCCAATAGGCATGAGGTGTTTACCGACCTCAATGCCAGGCTAGAGGAAGAAAACATCTTCTTCCCGAATTGATCTAGCCTCTTGGTTTCCCTCTCAGGGGGAGCAGAAGGGAATGCGCCATGGGAAGTGGAGGTTGGACCACAAAGGTCTCCGGGGTGGGGTGTTGTGTGAGGAGGCTAGGATCACCCAGAGCTAGGTGATGACGACAGCCAATTCTATCATTTATAGGAGCCCCTGTGCTGGGTTTGGACCACATCCCCACAAAGACATCCGCGAGGGCTTCATTAAAGGCTAACATTGGTTCTAAATTGGAACCCCCTGGCTGAAGCACCTCAGTCAGGAGGTTAGTCCTGACTGGTACCGTAGGCACATTTAGGTCCAAGACCTCAGCTGCCCTATGCACCACCATAGGATACGATGCTCAGTAGCCAACCTAGGAGGTGAGAGCATGCCAGTATCTCAAGAGGTATCCAGTCCACTGGCCTTTCCTAACTCCTCATACCAGTCCATTTGCTCAAACTGGGTCTCCAGAGGGTCCCGAGACCCCTTACATTCCTCACCAATGCTTGGCTGATCATAGAAAGGCTCAGGCAATGATCTGACACCTGTTGGCGCCACCGGTGCCAGGATTGGCTTCATACAACACCGTTCTGGCTCTGCATCATCAGTTATTAGAATGGGGCTCACACCACCTTAGGCGCCAGGAGCGCCAACGTCGGGTGCTACACCGGAGGAGGCTGACTGTGTGGACTCGGTGTCGTTCCGGATCCAATATCAGATCCAAGAGACCTCATCAGCGCGAAGGCCGAAGCCGCCAGTGTGGAATCTGATGAAGCCTCTGCTGACCCCACAGGGCCCAAAGGTACACCGACAGGGCCAGCCCTCTCAAATACGAGGCACATGGTCTTATAAAACTAGTTGAGTTGAGTGGAGGTCGCTGTGGCTCCTGGAAAGGTGGGGGAGGCTTGGAGTTGGCCCTGGCAACAGTTTAGCGGAACAGTGCCTGGAACGTTGACATTCCCGACTTGCCTTGTCAGTTGATGGGTGACGCAAAGTCAAAGTTCGCTAGGAGTTTTTCTTCTTCTTCTGCCTCTTCCCCGAGTGCCCGGAGGACCTAGAGTGGGATGAAGAGGTCTTTGGGGTCCTGGAGCGGTCCTGTTACCTCCTCCTCGACTGGGACCATGACATCCAAGGAGTCATACCCGTTGACGTCGACTGCTGGGCCGCCATGACCTTGAAGAACTGTTACATCAAAGCTTTCGTTGCCATGGCCTGGCAGTCAGAACACGACTTTGAGTCGTAGTTGTAGGAAAGCAACCTCTTTTGGCATGGTTACACCCACCCCTTTTGGTCCCCTCTGTCACCTGTCCAATGTTGAAGACGGTAAGCCCTTGCCTCTCCTTGCAGGACAGTGCCAATGTGCCCCGTGACACTTGCAGCTACCAAGGCTTGTTTGGTCCTGTTCCCAGGGATCTTTAGACTCCATGTAGCCCCAGCCCCCAGCACTCCATCCTGTCAAGCTCAGTTTCCTCTCTGCTGCTCCAGTGAGGTGGGACTCCTCTTCAAATGTGCTGACTGGACCTCATTGCAATTTACTGTGCCTGTTGCCAGTGGGTTGTCTGTGGGATCTGTGACTGCTTCTTTTGCCTCTCCTGGTTGCTGAAGGCCACCTCAGCCTCCCCTCCTTGAATCAAGTCCCGTGGGCCTTGTTGATCCTCTTCAGCTTTGCAACACTTCTTTTGCTCCTCTTGCATTTGCCAAGGCTTGTTGGTGGTTATTCTGCACCACTGACCATCTGCGACCCGACAAGTGATGTGGGACACCATCTGTACCACTCCAAGGACTCCTATTTAGCTCCTGGACTTCACAGCTGGTCCTCTTCCTTCCCCGCCGACCTGGTTCTGCATCCACAAAACGGTGGGAAGTGGCTTCTGCCCCCACAGGACTCCATCATGGATTGGACTCTGTCCCATTCTTTTGCAGGTCCTCTTCTGTCGGAATCGGCTTTTGGTTTCTTCCTGTCTGGTCCTGTTCTCATATAATCTTTTTTCTAAGTCCTATTAGTCCTTGGGAAAACCAAGGACTTACCTCTGCTCTCCTGGTCACTCTGGTACTCACCTCTTGGGGTTCCTAGTTCATCCAGCTCCCCTCTAACAACTCCACATCCTTGGGTGGTGGACTGTAGCTCGCATTCCACTTTCTTAGTATATGGTTTGTCCCTCCCTAGGGCCCTGTCTATTTTTACTAAGAATTGCCAATGCTTGTTGCTTTTATGCTGATTTTACTGATTGCTATTGTGTATATACTGTAATCTGGTGTGCCACCCTGAACGGAGTCCCTAAATAGCCCTAAAAGGAGGTTTGGTCATCTTGCGAGGTGACCACCTATCAGGAGGGGCCTCTGACGACACCTACCTGATAATTTCACTCAGAAGCTCCCAGAGGCCTCTGCATATCTTGGGTTGAAGTTGGCAGAATCGAGTGACCACCTGGAGGAGCACTGGGCACCACCCCTGGAGTAGTGATGGACAAGGGAATGGTCACTCCCCTTTCCTTTGTTCAGTTTCACACCAGAGCAGGGACCAGGGGTCCCTGGACTTGTGCAAACCGGCTTATGCAAGGAGGACATCAAATGTGCCCTTCAAAGCTAACGGGTTGCTTGGGGAGGCTGTCCCTCCCGAGCCTTATAACATCTATTGCCAAGGAAGAGGGTGTTGCCTCCCTCTCCTATAGGAAATCTTTTGTTCTGCCTTTCCCTGCCTGAGCTGGTCAAGCAGCAGGAGGGCAGAAACATGTCTAGGGGGTGGCAGCAGCGCAGGCTTCCCGGAAAACCCCAGAAGACTGGTAGGAGCAATACTGGGGAGTCCTCTAAGGAGATGCATGGCATCATACAACCAATATTGGCAACAGTATTGGGTTATGTTACCAAACATGCCCAGTTTCAGAGTTACCATTATGTACCTGGACATAGGCAGTGACCTGTGACCAGTACTTGGGTAAAATGGGTTCCCCGCACTTACGAAGTCCAGTGTAATGGAACTGGAGTTCGTAAGGGCACCTCTGTTCATGCAGGTGTGCCCTCACACACAGGTAAGAGCACCCTGCCCTCTGTGCTAGAAGGGCCTACCATAAGAGTGACTTACAGTGACCTGGTGTAGTGACCTGTGGTGAAAGGGTGCATGCACCTTTTCACGCAGGCTGCAAATGCAGGCCTGAAGACACATTTTACATGGGCTCCCATGGGTGGCATAATACATGCTGCAACCCATGGGAGCCCCTGGTGTCCCAATGCCCTGGGTACCTAAGTACCATATACTACGGACTTACAAGGGGACACCAGTATGCCAATTGTGGAGTGCACAAAGGTCCTTAGCAGCCAAATTTAGAGGGAGTGAGAGCAATCACTGGGGTCCTGCTTAGCAGGATTCCAGTGAAAAAGTCTAAGCATGGGGGTAACCATTCCAAAAGGAGGGTACTTTTCTACAGTTCTCACTGGTTTTTGTGTTTGGAGAACATTTAGGCCCTCATTACGACCCTAACGGTCGGTGATAAAGTGGCGGTAATACCGCCAACAGGCTGGAGGTAGCTACCGCCAAATTATGACCATGGCAGAAAGATCTCCGAAAGACAGCCAATGTACCACACCGACCGCTAGGACGGAAACAACAGGTACCACGCCGGTAGCCACCTACAGCCAGGCGGAAGTCAAACTTCCGCCCACCATATTATGACAAGACAATCCACTACCTTTTCCGGGGCGGTACCAATGACATCAAAAGCCTGGCGGAAGCACTGCACAGAAGTGAAAGGACTCACCACTGGAGACACAGGGAAGAACCAAGCCGCCATGGAACCAGAACTGCATGTTTTCCCGATGATATTCTACGTCATGCTCCACCACAAACACCAAGGGGCATCAGTTGGCACATAGGCAAGCACCTCAAAGGGAAGAGGGAGTGCACCCCAGCCGAATGCGGAAACAAGACCACTGGATCTGGAGGGGGCAACAAGCCCTGTGCTTGTTCCTGGGGAGTGCAAGGCCACAGTCTCTCAGGTGTGTGTCTTCCTCACTGGTTCTGGAGGGGGCAACATGCCCTGTGCTTGGTCCTGGGGAGTGCAAGGCCACAGTCTCTCGGGTGGGTGTCATTCCCACTGGTTCTGGAGGGAGCAACATGCCCTGTGCTTGGTCCTGGGAAGTGCAAGGCCAGTCTCTTGGGTGGGTGTCTTCCCCACTGGTTCTGAAGGGGGCATCATGCCCTGTGCTTGGCCCTGGGGAGTGCGAGGCCACAGTCTCTCGGGTGGGTGTCTTCCCCACTGGTTCTGGAGGGGGCAACATGCCCTGTGCCTGGTCCTGGGGAGTGCAATGCCACAGTCTCTACCGGGTGGGTGTCATCCCCACTGGTTCTGGAGGGGGCAACATGCCCTGTGCTTGGTCCTGGGGAGTGCAAGGCCACAATCTCTTGGGTGGGTGTCTTTCCCACTGGTTCTGAAGTGGATAGGCCGCACAGCAGCCCATGGAGGCTGGATCACATTGCGTCTGCTGGCAGTGACGTCTGCACTTTGGTGGTGGTGGTGGTGGTAGTGGAAGGCTCCTGCTCAGCTCATGCACCCTCTGATGCCTGCACTGTGGTGGGAGGCTCCTGCTCAACCCCTGCACCCTGCCATGGCTGCACTGTGGTGGTGGTATTGGGAGGCTTCTGCTCAGCCCCTGCACCCTCCGATGCCTGCAGTGTGGTGGTGGTGGGAGGCTCCTGTTCAACCCCTGCACCCTGCGATGGCTGCACTGTGGTGGTAGTGGGAGGCTCCTGCTCAGCCCCTGCACCCTCCGATGGCTGCACAGTGGTGGTGGTAGTGAGAGGCTCCTGCTTAGCCCCTGCACCCTGCGATGGATGCACTGTGGTGGTGGTGGTGGAGGTAGTGGGAGGCTCCTGCTCATCTCCTGCCCCCTGCAATGGCTGCACGGTGGTGGTGGTGGTGGTGGTAGTAGTAGGAGGCTCCTGCTCAGCCCCTACACTCACTGATGCTGTACAATCAGAGTTGGTGGTGGGGGCTATGTGACAGCTGCTGGTGCAGGCTCCTTCGCCTTGTTGCTTGTTGGTGCAGGCTCCTTCCCCTTTCTGCTGGTTGGTGCAGGCTCCTTCCCCTTTCTGCTGGCTGGTGCAGGCTCCTTCCCCTTTCTGATGGCTGGTGCAGGCTCCTTCTCCTTTCTGCTGGCTGGTGCAGGCCCCTTCCCCTTTACGCTGGCTGGTGCAGGCTCCTTCCCCTTTCCGCTGGCTGGTGCAGGCTCCTTCCCCTTCAGTATCTGTGGCCTGGAATCCTTTCCACCACAAGTAGGACCGGCTTGAAGTGGGCCCGTGGACTGTGCGGCTGAGGTGCTTGGCACCCTGGCCATATGTGCAGGACAGGGGGGGGGTTGAGGGTAGGGAAGAGGTCAATGGTGAAAAGGAAAAGCTTTTTAGGGACATTGGGATGGGAAGAGGCAGAAGTAATGGGAGTGGAGGATGAGGGAGTGGTTGTTGGAGGTGTATGCTGGATTTGGGTGCAGGTGCATGGGCTGTTGTGAGGTGGATGGGTTTTGGGTGTCTAAGTGCTTGCGTTTGTGCACCCTAGGAGCTACCTGTAGCTGGGGTGGTCACAGAGGTGTCCGCCACCACCAGGGAGCTCCCATCGGAGGAGGTATCAGAGTCTGTATTGTCTCCTCCAGTCACCACCCTGGTGCTTCCCTCGCCCTCCGTCCCACTTGTACCCTCAGCATCAGTGGACTCTGCCTCCTGGGTCCTGTGGGATGCAGCCCCCTCCGTCGCCGGTGCCTCTGCTCCTCCTCCGGAAGATGCTAATGCACATAAGGACAGGATGACAAAACAAGAAAGGGGGGTAGAGAGACAAAGGATACACTGGGTCAATGACTGCACCAACACCACCGTAGGCGTATACAGCACCCTCACACACAGCAAACACCCCTACACACTATGCATTGCACTACCAGTGATTTTGCTAGCCACCAAGGCATGAGGAGGGGCACACACCGCCAACTGCAGAACACCTGGGACCCACGCAGCCCTGGCCAGTAGTGGATGCTAACAAGCTAGGTAGCCATCATTTTCCATTCTGAACCCAAGCCACCAGAGGACCTACGCTGCTATGTCTGGCCTGGCCTAGGGGCACCCACTGACACACACCCACCACCGGATACCACTCCACCAGGCGTAAGCTGTAATGATAGCCACTGTACTCACCCCCTTGTGGCTGTCGTGATGCCCTCAAGCGCCCATTCAGCTCTGGATAAGACACCGCCAGTATGCAGGCCACCAGGGGGGTCAGGGTTCAACGGGCACCCCTTCCGCGTTGGGAGGCCATCCCCAGCTGGGCCTCAATGGTCTTCCATGCCTAGCGTCTCAGGTCCTCCCACAGTTTGCGACAGTTGCTGCTCCGCCTGCCATAGACCCCCAGAGTCGGCACCTCCTTGGCGATGGCACGTCATATACCCTTCTTTTGATGGGGGCTGATCTGCAGAGGCAATACAGACAGGAGTACACCATTAGACAAATAGTCCAGCCTGTCACACATATGGCGCCCCATACCCCTTTCCAGCACCATTGGCACACACATATCCCAGCTCATAACATGTACACTGCCAACAGATAATCCACCCCTTACACAATGCCTTCACACACATTTCCATGCATCCATGCCACATGCATAGTGCCCACAGTGTACTCACCTGTTGGTCTGGAGGCCCATACAGCAATCTGTACTGGGGTAGGACCCCATCCACCAGTCGCTCCAGCTCCTCTGAAGTGAAGGCTGGGGCCCTTTCCCCGGTCACACGGGCCATGGTAGGTTCCAAACACAGGTCACAGCAGCACATGCAGTGTAGGTTCTCTCCTGTGGAAGGTCAGGTAACGAGTGAGGAATATGATAGGATATGACGGTCACGTCCGTGAAGGTGCATACCGTCACCACCGGCGTAGATCACCATTGGCCACTGTAACCCATAGGGCCCAAAATTAACCAATGAGGAGTTGCACGGCGGTTCCCAACCGCCTCCTGCCACGGCGCACAAGGTCAGTGGAATTACCTCACTTCCACCTGTTCCTCCACACAGGACAGGCGGACGCCATTTTGGGGTGGGGCAGCCCTTTGGAATAATGCTGCATCACAGGAGAAATAGGCACATACTGGACAAATCACAATGACCCATTACATGTTCATAGAATACAAACTACTCTTATGCCTCCATTGTTCAGTTTGTGACAGGCTCCTTGCTCTTTTGTCCCATAGATTCCTACCGTTGCGGATGAATAGAGGATAGAGACATACCCCTGTGTACAGACCCCTGTGGACTTGGCTACACTGGAGGACAGGCACATAATGTCAAGAATCCCCAAGGTGCCTCCTGCGTTATCTGTCAGCATCCCCAGGGATTAGGGTTGAATCATATCTCTGTTCTTGGTTAAACCTTCATGTTTCTAAGTAAACATAATGTGCTGTGTTACACAATTGGTTTTATCAATGCTTGTTTTACCAAAGCTTGTTTGCTAATGTGAGCAGATATAGACATGTGCTTCTAATCGGGTGTGGTGTAGACATGTGCTTCTGATTGGGTGTGGTGACTCATCCACATGTGGAAACTCAACTGCTTTCCTGATTGGCTATAAATAGCTGAGTGAAACATGCCTCCCTCCCTGCTTGGCTTTGTTTTGCTTCCTGATCTCAGCATCTGATTTGTCAGTCCAGCCCCTGCTGTCATCCTTGTATTCAGGACTTTTGAGGCACTTCTTTTCTTCGTTCCTGTACCAGCTGACACCAGGCATTCCTCCAGCACTCTGGAAAAGACTGCAGCTAAGTGACTAGTATTCTCCAGGGAGTTTGTTCTTTGAGCGCTACGCTTTCTTAGAACAGCTGGTGTATTTCAGATCTCGTATTTTGGCAGAGTGCTTATCTTGAAGAGACAAATGCCCTTCTGAACATTCTACATTATTATTGTAGTTACTTGCCTAAATGTGCTTCAGGAAATCTGCTTTTGCTCAAGTACTACAAAAAGTGACAGTGCAATTTTAAAAGAGCATTTACGTGACTTTTCTTTCTCTAATAGCATGTGTCTTGGATTTTAATTGTGTCATTCATGCCTGTGTTTCAGGTTTGAGGAATTTGCTTTTGAAGGGTTTTTCACACACACAGTGAAACCAAACCAAACTGTGCCACCGTAACTGTTTAAACCCAGAGTGGAGATTTGTATTTCTTGGATTGTTTTTGTTCCTTTTAGTTTAACCTTATGCATGTAGGAAAGTTATATGTGATATAATTAATGCCCTTGGGGATGTAAATTATGTGTTATGGTTCATGTGTATGGCATATTGTACACCCCTGGCATCCCCTCTATGGTTGGTTTTGCCCTGCCAGCTTTCACTTTTGTGTGTTAGTGTATGGTGGGATTGTTAGTTCTCTATGCTGTGCATGCTTTAGTGATGGGTATCCATGCATTGGTACAGCATGCAGGGTTTGGCATTGGGATTAGTGAAATGTGATGGTAGAGTGTGCGGGATGGAGTGGATTGATGGGAGTGAGGGTGAGGGTATGTGATGGCATGCAGGTAAGGGGGTGATAATTGTTGAAAGTTGACTTACCAGAGTCCAGTCCTCCTCCAACTCCACAACAGCCTCTAAGCGGTTCCTCAAAGTAGCTGCACAGCAAAAATCCACCAGAGGTACTTCAGAGTAAATCCCTGCTGAAGTTGCCATGCATCTTGCATAGGTGGATGTGACAGTCCCTGTAAGTTACCTTCCTGGCTTTTAAATGCCAGAACACAATTATTGCTGTGATACATCTGGATATTCCCTACTTCGATAATGGGAAGACTGTATGTGAATTAGAAAACAAGACTAATAATTGGTTTGCCTCTCAGAACTGTTCTGTTATCGCTATAAAACATTTGAGGCATCTTCGTACATCCAGTGAATGTAACTCCCTCTTTGCTGTATCAGAGAAGGATATGAAAAAAGCTTTAAGAACTATGGGTTAATTGAAGTGAAAATGTAGGAACCTTTGGTATAAGGCATGGTTTAGTTGTTAGCACAAATGTATCCATGTAGAACTGCAGGTAAGGCTTTGTAATTGTAAATGTTTGAGTCTTACTTACCCTTCCTGTGTAAGTGAAAGGCAATTGTAAAGCTGTCTTCTATGAGATATTTTATGTGTGTTTTATGACTCAGTTCAAATGGGCTTCTCAACAGCTGTCATAATACCCTGTCAGTTCCCACATTGCTGGAGGGTTCTTGTCAGTGGAAAGACTGAAATGATTATTTAGGAATTGTTTAACATTTCTTTGCATTCATATAGACTGTACCCCTGAAGTTCATCCGTATTTCAACATGGATGCGTGCTTCTTCAGTCCTGATAGAGCAGATTGTAATGAATAACTTAAAATTTGGTAGGGTTGGATTTAGCCTTTTTTGAAAAGCACCAGACACAGAACCGCTTTCATTTGGGCACACATGTCCTGTTCATAGAAAGTGCTCTGGCATGTACTAGAATATTTCTGCAGCCCTCTGGAATGTCTACATTATAAGATTCACTGAATTTAGGAGGCAAACCAATAACCTCAGGGATTCTGGGTTGAGAAACAGGGTCTGCCCTTGACACCAGGAAATATCTGCAATTATTCCAAGTAGAATACTTAGCCTTTCTGACAGAAAAGAAAGTCTGTGAAGCAATACTGTCTGGGCTAAGTTGGAGCAGTCAGTATCATCCTAAGAGGTTCTCGCTTCATTTTAGCCAATTACTGAAGGCAGTATGGAGAGTAGTAGAAAGGAATTAGCAAATATCTTGTACCATCCAATCAAAAAGGCATTCCCTCAAGACTGAGTTTGGATGCTTGCTTGCTTGCATAGTAATGCAACCTCTGTTACTTTTTGTTGTAAATAGGTCGATTTTCGATTACCCCCATGAGCTGAATGCCTTATTGAGATCGCAGCTCACTCGTGACATTGTTTTGTTGCGAAAGTCTGCTTTATTGTTTTTCATCCCTGAAAGGTGTTCTGCTCTTAGAGCTACGCAATGTGGAATGGGCCAGTGCCATACAACCTGTGCTTCTGAGGAGAGAATCTAAGGTCTTGTACCTCCCTGCTTGTTTGTACAGAACACTGTTGTGGTGTTGTCTGCCCAGACCAACACTGACAAATTTTCAAAGAGAGGGAGAAATGGGTCCAGGGCTTCGCTGACAGCTCTTAACTCCGAAATATTTACGTAGATTTTATTTTCATGCAAGGGTTATCACCCTCCTGTTGAACGTTCTTGAAGGTGGGAATCCCACTCGTCCTTTGATGTACTCACATTTATTTCAAAGTATTACTAGGGTGGAAGAAACAAGAAGTCTATCCCTGTATTCACTGCAGACATTCACCAAATAAGCGCTTCTGGGGGTGACTGCCATTTGGTTGTTCAAAGATGCTGTTCCTTGGATCCACTGATTGTCCTCCTCTTTTTGAACCAGTCACATTTACAGTCAGCAGTGGCATTAGGTTTTTGCATAGGGACATGATGCTGTGGTTTGATTACCAAATATGTCCTGCTCTGGTGCATAGAGGTGCCTATGGAGTTTGTAAAAAACTGATGGAGGGTTTTTACAAATGTTACCTAAAGTATGTCCACAGCCTTTTCTACAGGCTCCACCAGAAAAGACTCCAGTGACACTTCCTGCAATGCTGCAACCTCAGACACCATACTCTGGAGCGGTCAGAAACCAACCATCTAATTACTCAAACAGAATGTAAAACATGGCTGCCGATGCCCACAACAGGGACACTGGAGATGATACAGCAGCCCTTCGACAGGACAATTCAGTTTGTGGTAATAACCAGAAAGATCCAGGATTGGATGACATTCATCTGACCACTCTAGTATAGAAACAATGACCTTCCGAAAGAGTGTAGAGAGGGCAGATGTCAAGGACTTTCTCAAAGGCTCCCTCCCCTCGCTTGTTGGACTCACCGTTGTCCCTCCAATGGAGTCCAACTGGTCAATCGCCTGAGTTCCGTGCGCCAGGCCATGTCGGAGCGACTACACCCTATTATAGCATGCTTCCTCCATCACAAACAGGTGTGGTAACTCTTGACTGTGGCCCGGACCAACGTCCATATGACTATGAGTGTCACGCAATCCGCATAGCTTCCCACATTTCACAGGAGACCAACAACAGGAAGAAAGCTTTCCTGGCCCTTGGACCCCAGCTCTGCAAAATAGACATTGAATTTTGATTGTTCGACCCTCGCCAGATGTGGATCACGAAGGATGGCAGATCCAAGGACTTTTACGACCCTAGGTCTCTTCTTGGATGGTCTCGCAGAACAAGTCATGGACCTCAGTACAGTGGACTCAGAAACTGCCTAAACCACCTGCCCGCCTGCTGTGGCCGCTTGCGCCACAATGACAACCACAAAAGTAGCAGAGACCTGGAGAGGCCCGACACATCACAGGATGACAGGAACATGGCGCTCAAGGCGGAGACAGACATCACAAATGACCATTGCCAGGACAAATCATGGTCACCATTAAACTCCCATCACCTGGATGGCTGAACTGTACTCTTCGTTGCAGTGATAATGGCCCCCTTGCATCAACTGCAGAGGATCAGATTCTGGAGCTTTAAGTCCCAGAAGGCGGAGTGTACAGTATGAAGTTTGCAAATGTATTAATTCTCCATGCATCAGTTCCCTCGCCTCTATGTTTTAATGCATGCCTTTATATCCCTGCATCTCACCATGCTCTTTGCTGCACAAACTTTTTCATATTTATGAGTCTGCAAGCCTTCATATTGTTCTATGTTATAGTACTCTAATGATGTTCTTCACAGCTTCATGATGTTTTATGATGCTATACGCCAGTCCTCACTACTGCAGTGTTTATTTTGATCCTTCATTACCTCCGGCTGGTGCTGCTGTATGTTAGGCTCCCATGGGCCACCCCCTCACAGCTTCAGCACCTGCCTTTTGGCACAAGGACTCTCCCTTCTCCCTCCCTGACCCCACAGGACAACACGACCTGGCCTTCCCGGCTCTCCGGTTACCCAGACACGACACCCACTACCCCGGCCTACCATCGTCATGACATCTCCTTGACAACTTCATTCCCTGCCCTTCCCCTTGGGGCTCCCGGCACATTGGTGCTTCAAGGCTAGACCCGCAGTTCACAGTTTATGGCCCTCCCAGGGGTACACCCTCGGATCAGAGCAGAAATACCCCCTGTCACTTGCCTCCCTTCCCCCCCCCCCACATATTGAACCGACCACCCTTGCGTTGGTCACATTTCCTATTCCCTGCACTATTGGGGTTCCATACTCCTTTGCCCTCTCTCCCTTCTTTCCCCTCCCCTTGCAGACACTCTATACTTTCCTCCCCACCTGCCCATCCCCCACCCTGTGACTTCTGTTTTCTCCTGTCAGATGATAACCTGCACCCGCATTGCTGGCATCCCCCACCCTCTGAAGAATCTTTGCCTGTCGTATCCTGGAACATCCATGACCTGACACATTATATCAAGCACCAAAAGGTGCTCTCCTATTTAAGCACAAAGTTGGTAGACGTGGTCCTACGCGTGGGCTCTCATTATCCTAAATGAGACTACTGGATTTCTAGGCAGCAGGATCGTTAACGGTGTGGGGGACTGAGTCTGACCCACGTGTAAGGAACTCTGTCACCCTAAATCCGGTTGTTGCTCCGGCTAACTAGCAGTGCCTCATTTCTCCCACGGGGAAGAAATGATTGGGCAGCCGAGCGCATGACATCTTTGGAACTTCTCAGGGAAGTCGTGGTCACTCAGATCCAAACCAACTCTCTCATTCACAATATGGTCTCATATACAAATGACAAAGACAGTATAAGTTTTATAGAATGTTTTAATAAAACGACTGTATTTTAGATATTAAGGCGTGAGCCGCAATAACCAGAACAATACAACATAGTAGGATTGATATAGTAACCAGGAGAGTAAAACATAAGAATAACGCTATCATAATTCCTAACCGTTTCTACTCTCCCTCTGCTTGTTCTATTTAGAGCACAGCATGTTAAGCTTCTAGCTTGCCTTTCTGTATCACTAGGGAGACAGCCACACTCATATCTGAGCAAAGGCCTGTGATCTGGTTCAGCATCTGCAACGAGGCAGTCAGCGTCTAGTAGTGGTTCCCTGGTCGGAATCTCCCTCTTGCATGTATTGGGACAAGGAAGTGATTTTATAACTAACATGTCATCGTGATCACAAAATGTTCCTACGCAGGAATGGCAAGTCTAGACTCCTACCACGTCTATCGGCAATGTACCAGACTGTATCCTTGACTAAACCACAGAGTGAATATGTTATGAAGAACTCCAGTGCTGAATTAGGCAAGACAGTGTGATATGAATAAAAAACAACACCGTAGAACTGGCTATTCTGTAAAATAACAGTACGAAGCCTAATAGAAAGCATTTAGAGTAAAGTGCACAGAGGCTCTAAGCTGTTAGCAAATGAATAAAATATATTTAGGGCAAAGTGCACAGAGGCCTAAGGCCTGAAGCTAATGCGCGAAATATACGTAAAACTGACCACACTACACCCTCCCCTTGTCGGTAGCAAGTGGTTCTAATAGCATTAAAAAAAAAAAAAAAATGACCTAAATTTAAACCCAACATTTCGACAAGATGAGAAGACAACAAAGTCATAAATTTAGGAAACATGTGACGATAGAGTGAATTGCAATATAGTGTCAATTTAGTCGGGAGAGAGAAAAAAAAATCCAATTGTCAGACAGAAGCAATAGAACGTAGAAGCTCCTCCACTTCGAGATATGTCAATATCGGAAGATCCACGCCACAAAGTACCATGGAGCAGGTGTGTTCCAAAGCCCCCAAACCATTTAGGGCGGCACCCCGTGTAGTGCCAAGGAAAGAGACAAAACCATCTTCCTCCAGGAAAGGAATCTCATAATCCGCTTCACGAAGCAAACGCAACCGTAGTGCACAAGTCTGGGAATGAGCCCTAATCGGGAACATCAACAGATCAAGATCAACCACTGGAGAGCGCTGCAGTGAGAGACAGAAAGCCAGTGCATGTTCAAACGAGCACCAAAGACATCGAAACACGGGTTGCACACAATCCAAAACCGGCCTGAATGACAAAGACCAGTCACACTCCAAATGAGCCAGGAGTGTAGCTCCAAAACGCTGCATCATGCGTTCACGACACAGCTGCGCTGACGGGAGCAGCAGTATAGGATCTCGTCGCAGCGGGACAGCCATTGCGAAAAAATAGTAACAACAGCAAAACTCCAGCCAATAAAGCCAAAGTAATCTGGAAACCCCCAAAAATGCTTCCGAAAATAGAGTGTATAGCCAAGGGTATCAAACCGAATATGGAAGAGAAGGTGTGAACGAAACCAACACCAACGGCTTTGAAAAAATGAGCAACACCAGCAGTGCTGGATGCATTAAATATACGTCCCACAAGTTCACCGAAGTGACTCGGAAAGTTAGTATTCAAAAGGGACTGTATCTCCGCCGACGACCTTCCCACTTGAAGTGCGTAGGTCTCGCTAGCAGATGTAAGGGCCACATGCTTTTGAAACAATAAAGCTTTCAGCTGACTCAACTTGTCGAAATCAACCTTGGAAGTAGCAATATGAGGCCAGATGTCCGCTACCTCCCTAAATTCAGTAGGGGGAAACAACACATTCCCGCAGCACGTAACGGCCTTGTTGACAACAACGACGTAAACTATTCCGGCACGCATGCCACAGCAGCGTTCGCTGTTAAGAACAATGTAACTGCCGTTAGAAAGCACCTGGAAAGTGTTTTTAATTACTGGGACTGGAACTCCCTTCAGATAACAAGCTAAGTTAGCAATCGAAGCGTTACACGCTCCGTGCAAGGACAGCTGTTTACAAACCATGGAATGGCTAACAGAAGCTTCGCATTCGCTACCGCTAAGAAAAACCTCTCGCAAACCATTAACACATCTGTACTGAAAAGGAAGTTCCCACACCTCGTGTATGTAACTGTCACCCAATAGTTCATATCTACCCACCGGAATGTGCTTCAAACAAGAAGTAAATTGCAGAGTGGAGATAGGCAAATTAATAACCCCATGAATCAACCACTCAGCTGACGGAATCTCAGCCACCGTAAAAGGCAGTTTCTCCAATTTTTCAATATTTAACATAACATACGTCGCTTCCTTCTTAGCCATCAATTGTTGTTGACGAGTTAAATTAAAGGAGATAAAGATCTCTCTGGCACGAATGTGCTGCCATGGAACGCGACCCGCCTTCAAGGTCTGAAGAGTCCAACCCAGCTGCATGATAGGTCGTGTCTGACTCTGCCCATGATATAAAGAAGACATGTCTGATTTTATAATGTCAATAGCAGAAGAGACAATGCTGTCAATCGTGTAAACATGGTCAGAAAGGGTATGTATGCCATTATCAACAACAGACAAAGTCTGCAGCAGATTTTCTTGATCAATCTGTCTTAACTTGGCTGCAGCCTCCTGCTGGGAAAGTTTCCAAAACTCATTATACACTTCGTATAAGAACCTTTTTCTCTGGGGCACCTTGGGACCTGATAAGAAATCTTGTAAATCAGTACCATTAGACAGTAACTTGAGGTGTGACTTAACTGCACCCAGCGTGGAGTACTTCAACCATTGTTGACAAAGTTTCCCCACACTGTATGTAGTTATTATATCAGCATGTTCTGGTGAAATGTAACGAGGGTCTGCCCTACTCGTCCTGAACCCCCCAGAAGAGGTAACAAAACGTTGATGACACTGATTAGTGTCTACAGGCCACAATAACCACCCGCCCGGATGTAACGATGAAGCGTTAAGCGTACCATTCTGGACCCAATGCGTAAATTCACTAAAAGTAGCATTCACATAGTGCTGCCAGTTATTTAATTCAGAAGGGACAGGTATACTAGGCAAAGTCAATTCTCTAATCGACGCCAAGCCCAAACAACTAGTCTGTTGTACCGTGTCACTGAGGAAAATCATTTGCACAGGGATAATGCATGCTCGAAATAATGTATCTCTGCCTTGCATCTGCCAATTTTTCGTACCCCAAACACTTTTCAAGTCAACAGTCTTTAACCAGTATTCATATCCTTCGACCGAAAGTTTAGATACAAACGAATTAGAATATAGTAATTTAGTATCGGTCAACAAAATTTGCTTATTAGAATACGGTGTCACTTTAAAATAGTAAGACTTAGCATTTCGCTGATCATGCCCAGAAAAATATGCAAATTTATCATTATACGTTTTCGAACTCCCTTGTGGAGGAGTCGAGCAATGTTCCCATTGTACATAATTAAAGATGGACTTAGGGCTACTCGCTTTGTGAATAAAGCGGTGTCCATAATGGGTGTAGCAAAACATATCACCATGATTATCTCTAAATTGGTAAGCATCTTCATCGTCATTGACAGTATAATATTGCAAATCTTTTAGCATAGAATCTACTGTCTTCACATCCCAATCATCAGAAACAATGCCTGGAATAACAATATCATTCATTGATAACTTAAGGACATACGGTATTTGAATCAATTCAGTGGGACCATATATATCAAACATAACTTTATCCCACACAATCCCATCCGGAATTGGTATTGCAGAAATGTTCACATTGGATAAGTCTCTTCGAACCATATGAGACGAAAAATGTGGTCTCAACACAGTCTCCACGTGCTCAATGTCTGATCGATCAGGAAGAAAATGACCATGTATTACTAGAAAAAAAGTAACCACAAATCCCAACCATAAAAAAAGAGTCATTACAGCCATAAAAAGCCACAAATAGTTCCAAGGAATAACAAAATATGTACGTTTAAGCCAACCCAGTAGCTTACGTGGACCTCGGATTGAAGACAGCGAAGACGAAGAGCTGGATACAGCCGCATCTGCGTCGTTGAAGCAGCCAGAGGCA
The DNA here is from genome assembly GCF_031143425.1 of Pleurodeles waltl. NCBI lineage: Eukaryota > Metazoa > Chordata > Amphibia > Caudata > Salamandridae > Pleurodeles > Pleurodeles waltl. The sequence continues at coordinate 208,859,863 of NC_090451.1, read as the reverse complement.
GTTCTTGCAAAAGGTGCAACAGTGAACAAGGAAGCTGATGGAGGTTCTCTCCTAGGTACGCTATAAATCACATGTTCAGAAACATCATTGGAACGTACAGCAACTTGAGCAAAAGAATCGATATCAATCGTTGACTGTGGAACAATCGCAAGATCATCTTCCACCCTCCCCAAGCTCGGAGAGGAAACAGGGTCGGTGCAAATCACCTGCAGCGGGACTTCTTCCCCAGTAGTGAGAGGGATGCCGGAACTACTGGGTGTCCCTCTTGGTCTGCTGTGCAGAATCGGCCACATGTTGTAACTTGACATTATCAATGGAAACAAAACGATTTCCTTTGGCCCCTTGCAGCGGCGGCAAAATCACAGTTCTCGTGCCGCTCAGCCCCAACACCGGGACAGGTGCTCGATAAGAAGGACCAAATTCTTTCTTTACTGCGACCTTTTCACGCACTAGATCCCCAATCCTGGGTATCCAACCAGTAGGTGTTACTGGCTCATCCTTAATTCCAGAGGAGGCAGCACTCGCAGAAGAGTTATCTTCACGAAATTGTTGTAAATCCTGCAAAACAGCGACACGATCATTTATGTCAAAGGGCGTATCTGCCGCCTCCACACCAGGACCATCTAGATCAGGAACATACATTTGTGTTCCGAACAGGCACTCATATGAAGTACGACCCCCCAGTGACCTTCTAGGCAAGTTATTAAGTGCTCTCTGTACTCCATACAGGTGGGCTAGCCAACTACGACCCATACCTATAACCCTGGCTGTTAAGGATTGCTTTAAATCACGATTTAAACGCTCCACAACAGAATTTCCCTCGGGATGAAATGGAGACGAGAATTGGAGTTGGACCCCCAACGAAGCCATGGTGTCCCTGAATGCCTTAGAGGCAAAAGCAGTGCCCTGGTCCGAATGAAAAGCCGCAACTGCAAATGTATCGACAAAGATACGCAAATCTTTAATAACAGTCCGAGCGTCAGCCGAGCGCTGTGGCCAGACCCACACAAATCTGGAGCACGAATCTACAGCAACCAATATGTATTTGTATGCACTATCCGGTGTCAGCGGACCACAATGGTCCAAGTACACACACTGTAACGGTCTGTTTGAAATCAGAAGAGGCGTCTGCTGCGGGCGTCTAGCCGACAATGCTTTAATTTGCTGACAGACGTCACAACAAAGGACATACTGCTTTGTCTCCTTATAGAGACCAGGCCACCAATAACGGGCCTGTAAAAGTGAAATTGTGGCAGCCACACCAGCATGCGCAGACGCCACCCCTTCATGTGCTGCAGAAATTAATCGAGGTCTCTCAATTTTATTTGGTAACTCACATACACCAATGCCAGGAATATTAACAACAGCATGTAGTGCACCACTCAAGCAGTAACTATATTTAGAAGGGAATCCTTTAGGAAATGGCGTGCCATCAGCCGTAGGTTTTATGGCAGCCGAAATCTCTATGTCTGGATTTGAACTCGAACGAGTCACTGAGGCTACAGTGGCGATAGCCACCGCCGACTTTGCAGCCTCATCAGCCAAAGTATTCCCAGCAACGTGTATTCCAACGCGCTGGTGTCCAAGTGTATGTACAACATGGACTTTAGGAAGTGTTTCTTTCAGACCCGAAACCTTACCCCACAACAATTTATGTTTAATGGTGTTGCCTTTAGAATCTCTGAACCCATTCATTTTCCAATAGTGCAGATATTCATTGAAGGATTGCACACAGTAGTAGGAGTCACAGACCAGCAAGGTCAATATCGCCGGCTCCGCATGCTCCAACGCTAACAAAAGAGCTTTGAGCTCAGCCAGCTGCGCCGTGCAATCTCCCAAGGTTTTAGTATAAGTATGTCGGGGGCAGAAGACTTCCCCCTCCATAGTCCCGCTCACCACCGCACATGCAGCAGAATACTGCTGTTTAGTCCCAACCGCCGGTTCCGCAGAGCCATCGGTATACATGACCACTTCATATTGGTCAATAGGCAATGTGCCAGCAGGAACTGGGTACTCTATTTCATATTGAAGAAATTCTTGAGTCTGCAGCTTAGGGTCAAATATGTAATCCACATCAGTGGCCGTCAAAGACGTAGCCCATTGTATCCACCGCGGGTGTAAAGCTTTCGAATTAGGAACACTCGCTTTTGTAACAGCCTCTAAGGCCGGAATTGGGGAAACGACAATAATGCGTTGGCCCTGGGCTAGCGGTCTTTCTTTGATCACAGCCATCTGTACGGCAGTGAGAATTTTCTCAGTCTGTGCAAAACGTTGTTCTGCAGCAGAATACAAGTGGGACTTGTATGCTATCGGGACTGTCTCCCCTTCATTAAAGGTGACATACGTAAATCCAACAGCCCCAGGAATCACCCTGATGACCAAATTAGTTTTATTGTCCCGTGTGTGTAAATGTTTAACCGCTAAGAGATCATTCTGCAACTCTCGCAGTATGTGTGTATGCTCAATCGTCCAAAATCTACTTGAAAAATTCGGGCGAATCAGTTCATATAAAGGTTTTATACGTGTAGCATAATCAGGAATGTAAGTTCTGCCAAAATTCAGAAACCCCAATAATGACTGGAGCTTCTGAACCGTATTAGGAGGCTGCAATAAAGCACATTTCTCCAAAAAATGTGGCGCCAGGCTCTTGCCCTCACTCGATAACTCATATCCCAGGAAAATAACACTGAGGAAGGCAATCTTGGATTTCTTAAAATTAAACTTATAGCCAATATCAGCAAAACCCACAACAATGCGCGATACGCGTCTGAGATGTTGGAGAATCTCATCGTCCGTCAAATAAATGTCATCAACATATGATAACGCCTCAGGGTCCAACTCGTGTAGAAGTTCAGTCACACGAGCCGAAAACAGTCCTGGGCTATTCTTATACCCCTGAGGTAAACGACAAAACTTTTTCTGAGAGCCAAACGCACTGAAACTGGTATAGTCCCGACTTTCGGGTGCTATATTCTGGCAGAAAAATCCATTCGAGATATCCAAGGTTGTTTTGTATTTTTTACGCACTATATTATTCATAAGCGCAGCGCTATGTGAATTCTGTATGGCATATGTGCGTGTATGACTATTCAAATGTCTATAATCCACCACTATCCTATAGGAATGGTCCGGTTTAGCAACCGGAAATAAGGGATTATTCATCGGCGAGACACAAGGCTCAATCACACCTTGGTACTCCAATTGTGTAAGAATTTTCCTAACCAATGCCCTTGCTTCAAATTTAATAGGATATTGCGGCTGTGGCTGAGGTTCGCCTTTAATTGGAATGACATGATAAGGTGATTGTTTATCCCACCCCACATTATTCCTATATAGGGCGGGGGCTTGTGCTAGAGCCCATGATTTACAATAGGACTCCGCTAGTTCTCTCGGAACAAGCGGTGAAAAGGAAGGCACAATAACCTCCTCCCCAACCGGACAGTCGCGAACAAAGTCAGGTGGCCAATCTTGTTCAGCCAACAGGACATCATATGATTTCACCACATGGTCCCAAAAGATGGCGTGTACAATGCGGTCAATGTCCCCTTCTAATTGTAGAGTCACAAGATATACTTGATCAGGATCAGAGACTCGCATATCCGCCGTCTCGACTTGTATGAAGTCATCAGTTGCTTTCGCCTCCAGATGCTCTAGAAGACTCCGGCGAACTATTGTGACCTCTGCCGCGCTGTCTAACAGTGCTAACGCCCACGTCTTGTTCGTCAAGAGAACTCTCTTCTTGAGCGGCATGTCTAACTGAGACTGCTGCCACTTTCTTCTTTTTAAATTGCTGTTTTTGTTGCAGCGGTTTCTCTTCTTGTTTAATAGAAATCTCCGCTGAGCGTTGTGAATCCTGTCTCGGTTTCACGTACTCCGTCCTCCGCTCTGACCGCCCACCTCTCTCACTTCTTTTCTCCGAGGAGTCCTGAAAGGAACGAGATTGGCGCGTATCAGTATATTGATATCTATCAGGCGTCTTCAAAGTATCCCTATTCCTGAGATTATACTTATTTTGTGGGGTCTCCGGTTGCGGAGACTGCCCACCATCTTTCTTAGGTGTTTGCTGTTTCTTGTCCCAGCACTTTTTCGCACCCTCAGGTTGCTGTTGCTTAGAATTATCCTTATTATTTTTACCCTGCAATTGTGGCTTCTGCGGTCGAGCCCCTAGGCTATCACGACCAATAGTAGAATATGTTTCAGCTATTATTCTCGGAAGTTCCCGCTCCTGATTAATCTGCGGAACGTCCCGAAGACGCATTCGCACTGCTAGTGCTACAGCCTCCCCCTTGAGATTACTCAAAATAATAGAAGAAACCGCATCAAAATTACCCATCAATTGCATGCCTAAATCCAAGGCAGGGGCAGCCCCATATTCATCCTGAATTTGTTTAAGCACCTCCGGCAAATTAGCCAAAGTCGGTGTACCGTGTGCTGTAGTATAGAGTGCGGCAAACACCGTGCCCCAAGTATTACAAAGATCCACCGTAGGAACCATCCCATACGGCAAACACATTGTCAAAATTCTATGCTTATCCTGAGGTCCCGTATGGGGAAATACTGCTTCCAGCGTATTAATTTTTTGCGCCAGCCAAAACGGAGTCTCCTCACGTTTAGCCGGTACTTTGCCCATCACTGAGTGTACAGTGGCCGGATTGATCCCCGGTACCACCGCATGTGGGTGTGCTGGAGCAGCACGCGCTGCATTAGTATTTAATGTCTGCATCACAAACTGAACTAATCGTCTGTATGTTGCAGTTAATTCCATATATAAACGACGCACTTCAGCCACTGCCACATTTGCCACTCCAGGATATGGTGTATATGTAGCCAATAAAGGCCAGGTCGGACCATCATTACTTAACGGACCTAACCTTACTGGTGTTACTGAGTGTGGGAGGGCGCCATCAAGCCAATTATGGTGTTCTTGATAAGATAAAGGTATTTCTAAGTATGCATAAGCCCTGTATTGTCCAGGGACATTTGCAACAGTATATTCGTGAAAAGTATTTGTACCCCCATCAGCTGCTGGAAATACGACCCAAGAATAAAAAAGTTCAGTTCTATAGGCTGCATGGGCGTCCACCACAAAAGTGACCGGACCCCCCTGGACCGTCAGTCCATGTGCTATCAGATGACCCGTGAGCGGAAATCGCATATTAAGCGGTATATTTACTACAACTGGATTCGCCATTAGTATAACAAAAATAGCTCTAGGACAGAGAAGGTACACCAATATCGGGGTTTTTCCTTTCAAAGTTCAAGCTTGAACAACCAACCACTAAGTAATAGGATGTACCCAACCTGTGGTGGCGGAAACCCTCAGCCCCACGGACGTCTCCGTATACGGAACCGAGGAGTCAAAATATATACGAGACTGAGAGAGTCAGCCGGACCCAAACATTAGAGCCAGACCAAACGTTGGCGGCGCCATGTCGCGTGGGCTCTCATTATCCTAAATGAGACTACTGGATTTCTAGGCAGCAGGATCGTTAACGGTGTGGGGGACTGAGTCTGACCCACGTGTAAGGAACTCTGTCACCCTAAATCCGGTTGTTGCTCCGGCTAACTAGCAGTGCCTCATTTCTCCCACGGGGAAGAAATGATTGGGCAGCCGAGCGCATGACATCTTTGGAACTTCTCAGGGAAGTCGTGGTCACTCAGATCCAAACCAACTCTCTCATTCACAATATGGTCTCATATACAAATGACAAAGACAGTATAAGTTTTATAGAATGTTTTAATAAAACGACTGTATTTTAGATATTAAGGCGTGAGCCGCAATAACCAGAACAATACAACATAGTAGGATTGATATAGTAACCAGGAGAGTAAAACATAAGAATAACGCTATCATAATTCCTAACCGTTTCTACTCTCCCTCTGCTTGTTCTATTTAGAGCACAGCATGTTAAGCTTCTAGCTTGCCTTTCTGTATCACTAGGGAGACGGACACACTCATACCTGAGCAAAGGCCTGTGATCTGGTTCAGCATCTGCAACGAGGCAGTCAGCGTCTAGTAGTGGTTCCATGGTCGGAATCTCCCTCTTGCATGTATTGGGACAAGGAAGTGATTTTATAACTAACATGTCATTGTGATCACAAAATATTCCTACGCAGGAATGGCAAGTCTAGACTCCTACCACGTCTATCGGCAATGTACCAGACTGTATCCTTGACTAAAGCAGAGAGTGAATATGTTATGAAGAACTCCAGTGCTGAAGTAGGCAAAACAGTGTGATATGAATAAAAACAACACCGTAGAACTGGCTATTCTGTAAAATAACAGTACGAAGCCTAATAGAAAGCATTTAGAGTAAAGTGCACAGAGGCTCTAAGCTGTTACCAAATGAATAAAATATATTTAGGGCAAAGTGCACAGAGGCCTAAGGCCTGAAGCTAATGCGCAAAATATACGTAAAACTGACCACACTACAAGGAGACCCACCTGTGTTCGAAAAACTGTGCCATTACTGGGTGGGAAGGGTGATCCATAGCAGCTTCCCCAGTCAGAAGTGGCCGATCACGGCCCTACTATGAAGTGTAGCGTGGCAATCCTTATTCGTAGGTCCCTCCCTGCCATCCTCCTTAAGTCTTGGTCGGACCCGTCTGGTCGCTACGTTTTTGCCAAATTGAAGATGCGAGAACAGACGATCTGCGTGGGCTCCTTGTATGGCCCCACAGATATTAAGCAGCCTTTTTTTCTTCAACTCACTTGCCTGCTCACAGAGATTGCGGCCTTCCACTTCCTACTAGTGGGACTGGAACCTGCAATGAAAGCGGTACTGGACCGCACAGTCCCCATGGACGTAGCCAGTAATGTGGATAGGATCATCATGGCAAACTTACTTGCTGAGTATTGCCTGGTGGACCACAGGAACCTTGCTCACCCATAAGACAGGAAATACACATTTTATTTCCCCTGTGCATGGCACCCAGTCCAGATTGGACTACTCCCTGGAATCCCATCATGTAGTGACTATTGTCCAAGATTCCCAGATACTCGAGGGAATGATTTCAGATCACTCCACAGTTCTGCTCTCTTTGTCTTGCCAGGCCAGAAGCCATGGTGTCTGAGTTTATCCTTATACTGCACACCTCAGGGAATTTCCTTACTCGAGTTGCAGGTCTCCATGAACCTGGAGGACAACAAGTGGTAAGTGGCCTCCCACAGAATGCTATGGGTGTCAGCAAAGGCAACCAACCAGGGCCAACCAATGGGGGATGCTGCCCTGGCCAACACTCAGAGAGTGGCGTGTCAAAAGGACCTAGGGAGCGAGATTGCCACCCTCATGCGCCTTTACAAGGTGCGACCTTCCATACACAGTTGCTGCCGTCTGGAAAAAGCCCGAATGGACCTCAATGCTCTGTTCAGATCCAAAGCCGAATATACTCTTTAGAGGTTTAAAGGTCGCCACTATGAACAGGGTGAGAAGGCAGGACGTCTTCTTGTGGCCCAACTTTGCCAGCAGGAGGGAGCGCTTGCAATCCCCGCCATACGGTCATCAGTTAGTACGATACTTACTCACCTACAAGATATTATTAACAAATTTGTGGGTTTCTACTGGACCTTCTATACCCCAGAAAAGGCGGTTGACCCCAACCACTTGGAGGCCTTCTTTGCTGGTGTCCGCCTTGCTGAGGAGCGAAACAAAAACAAAATTGTGCAGGCAATCTCTGACCTCCCCTACCATAGGGTCCCCGGGGAGGATGGCTGCCCCGAGGAGTTTTACAAAGGGGGGGGGAGATGTTGTTGATTCCTTCTATGGCACCTTCTGCGAGGTGACTCAGTCGGGCTCCCTAGGCACACTCTCCAATAGAGCAGTGAGAGGTTCTCCCCAAACCAGGGGGGTACCCCCCTCTTTGTGGGAGCTACAGGCCCATATCCCTCCTCAACAGGGACATCAAGATACTGGTTAGCATCCTGGCTGCCTGCCTCCGCAAGGTGATCCCATCCCTGATCCACCACACGCAGGTGGGATTTGTCCCTGGGCGCTCCTCCTGGACCACCTCCACGCTCTTGCCCATGCCTTATGGGCGGCAACAGACCAACAGGTCAAACCCCTTGCCCTCTTGCTGGACGCTGAGAAGGCGTTCGACCGGATTGACTGGGAATACCTTTTCACAACTCTATGATTGTATAGGTGAACTGCAGTGGCTGCCTATCGGACATATATCCAATTCACAGGGGGACCCTGCAGGGATGCCCGCTTTTGCCCCTGCTATTCATGTTGGCTTTGGAGCCCCTTGCAGCCTCCCTGCACCAGTTCCCACTCATATTTGGGGTCCCTCCCCCAGGAGACGATTCCAAGGTGTACCTTTATGTGGATGACATACTTCTCACCCTCACAGATCTCCCTCACTATCTCCAGACCTTGATGGGTACCACTGATGACTCTGCAGCACTGTCGGGCTACCGACTAAACGGACAAAAGCGAGGCATTACCCACATCACACTTAACCACTACTGCAGTGATATTCGGGTACCCCTTTCATTGCAAGCCTTCACACCTTAAGTGCCTGGGGATTCTTGTCAATCGAGGCTTGGACTGCATAATGGCTGACAATCTTGCACCCCTAATCACCTGCATGAAACTTGACTTTGAAAAATGATCGCATCTTGGGCTGTCAATGTGAAGCAGGGTCCAGGCCGGCTGCCTAGAGTTACCTACGTTCTTGGCATGATCCCCCTGCTGGCCTCGTTATCCATACTTCAGTCCATTGACAAATGCATCCGCTCTTTTGTTTGGGGCTCGGCTCCCCCCAACACCCCCCGCCTCACCCAGATCAAACTCCTGATGCATTGTTCGAACGGGGGGACTGGGCCTCCCTTCGGTTGAACACTATGCCCTGGCACTCCATCTCTCCCATCTGGCCTATATGCTCCCTGGGATGCCTGACCCACTGCAATGGACGGTAACGGAACACACACTGCTGTCCTCCCTGCAGGGACTATCTCCGCTATACAATGGGGGCCTGCCTGCCACACACTTAACCCAGTTCTGCAAGCTATGATGAAATCCTGGAGGCGGGCCCATTGCCTCTTCGGAGTGGATCCCTTCCTTCACGAACACGCACCCCTGTCGGGCAAGGCCAGCTTGCGTATGGGAAGGAAGGAATGGTTTCTTACCTGTAACTCCAGTTCGCTCCTAGGGGTATTTCCATGATAGTCATAAGCACTGAATAGTTCTGCACACCTGTGGGGACCCCGGAGCACTGTTCTGTAGTGTATTCTTAAGTGTAGATGTTTGCCTTTCTTGAAAAAAGGCCTGTTAAGTCACTTAAGAATATCAATGTGCAGCCTATGTGAAAGGCTACAAAGGCCAAATTGTTCATTCTTTGGTTGGTAAGAAAGGAAGCTGTAGTACAGATATACCTTTAAAAACGTATTTAGTCTAGAAATATAGTAAAAAACATTTTCTCTAACTTTATTTACAACTTCAAATGAGGATGAAAAACAATGCAGGGCAGTGTAGCCCATAGGCTGCCATTATACAGAATGTAAATAGAGCTGTATCCCATCAAGCACAGCAAAAGGCAGTTGCCTCAGTTCTTTTTGTAGGATTGTAATATGACATGAAGAAACCTGAATATCCCTTTAATTAATAATATTGTTATTATTATTGTGGATATCCTTATGTCAACTCCACTGGGGAGGAGGGAGGGTTGCTTATGACTATCATGGAATACCCCTACGAGAGAACTGGAGTTACAGGTAAGAAACCATTCCTTCTCTCGTAGGGGATTTCCATGTATAGTCATAAGCACTGAATAGAATAGCAAGCCCTTCCCAATAACCGCGGTGGAGTAGACAGAACAATACCGGAACAATACATTACGCAAATAGATTCTTAAGAAAGGCCTGTCCAACCTGAGCATCTGTCCTAGCATCTGAATCAAAGCAGTAATGCTTAGTAAAGGTGTGGACAGATTTCCAGGTAGCCGCTTTGCATATTTCTGCCAAAGGAATGTTTCTCATCAAAGCAACAGTTGCTGCCTTCCCCCTAGTAGAATGGGCTTTTGGTCTGCCATCGAGGGATTTATTTGCTAACTGATAACAGAATACAATACAACAAACAATCCACCTGGATAAGGATTGTTTGGAGGTGGCTAAACCTGTTCTAACTGGGCCATAGTTAATAAACAGCTGCTGTGATTTGCGCAAAGATTTTGTTCTATCCAAGTAGAATTTTAAAACCCTTTTAACATCGAGAGAATGTAGGGTTCTCTCAGCAGGAGTAGACGGATTTTGGAAGAAAGTCGATAATGAGATGGTCTGGTTTACGTGAAAGCCTGAAATGACTTTAGGTAGAAATTTTGGATGTGTTCTCAATACTACTTTTGAGGAATGAAAAACCGTATAAGGTTCTTGAGCGCAAAGGGCCTGGATCTCACTGACCCTGCGAGCTGAAGTGATTGCAACCAGAAAAGCAGTTTTCCATGTAAGATGCTGGAGTGATCCTTTGTGTATTGGTTCAAAAGGATGTAGCATCAGACGCGAGAGGACAATATTCAGCTCCCATGGAGGAGATGGACTTCTAATGGGAGGAAAGACCTTTTTCAAACCTTCTAGGAAATCTTTTATGATTGGAATTTTAAAGAAAGAGGATTGGGAAGGGCTCTTCCTATATGCCGTTAGAGCTGCCAGGTGTACTTTTATTGATGACAACTGTAAACCAGACTTCACCAGGTTTAACAAATATGGAAGAATAGCTTCTTCTCCGCATGTTATTGGGTCGACGTTCTTGTCCAAGCACCACATGCAGAACCTCTTCCATTTGAAGGCATAAGCTATTCTTGTGGAAGGGCGCTTTGCCTCCCTTAGAATCTCCATGCAGTCCTGAGGCAGATTCAGGTGACCATATTGTACTAACTCAGGAGCCATGCTGCCAAATTCAACGATGAGAGGTTGGGATGTGTTATCTGGCCTCGAAATTTCCTGAGAAGGTCGGGACGGTAAGGTAATCTGATGTGTGGTTTGAGTGACCGGTGAAGGAGGTCTGGAAACCACCACTGGCGTGGCCATTCTGGAACGATGAGAATCATCTTGGTGTGAGAGCGGGACAGTTTGAGGAGGACTGTTGGTATCAGGGGAAGCGGTGGAAAGACGTAAAGAAATGCTCCTGACCAGTTTATCCACAGGACATTCCCCAATGTTCCTGGATGGTAGTATCTGGAGGCGAAGCTTTGGCATTTTTTGTTTTCTGGGGTTGCGAATAGGTCTATAGAAGGGGTACCCCACATGAAAAAATGGAGAGGACGACGTCGTAGTGCAAAACCCACTTGTGGTTTTCGTCCATTGCTCGGCTGAGGGCATCCGCTTGGACATTCTCTATGCCCGGAAGGTGAGTTGCCACTAGCGATAGGTTCCTGGCTAAAAGGCAGTGCCAAATTGTTTGGGCCTCTGTTGACAGAGTCCTGGATCAGGTACCCCCTTGTTTGTTTAATTAATACATGGTGGCCATGTTGTCTGTCTGGAGAAGCAGAGTTTTAGCCTTCAGTGTGGGGAGGAAGGCCTTGAGTGCCAGATGGACTGCGCAAAGTTCCAAAAGATTGATGTGATACATTGGCTCTCTCTGCGACCACGTGCATTGTATTTGGATGTGATCCATATGAGCTCCCCATCTGAGCAGCGATGCATCCGTGACTATGGTTTGAGTTGGAGGGTGTTGGTGGAATGGCATCCCCTTCAGAAGACTGTTAGGAGAACACCACCACTCGAGAGATTGAACGGCATGGGGAGAAAGAAGGATGCTGTTCTCCCAACTGTCCATTAGTTGACACCATTGATCCTCTAGACATTCCTGTAAGGGTCTCATATGGAGGCGAGCATTGGGAATGAGGTAGATGCAAGACGCCATCGAGCCTAGAAGAGAGGATATCGCTCTTGCAGTGGTCTGAGGCATTTTCTCGAGCTTCTGGCACTTTTGGAGGATTGATAACCGTCGTTCCTCCGAAGGAAACACCTTTCCTTGAGTGGTGTCTATGATGGCGCCTAAGTAATGCAACCTCTGAACAGGTGTTGCTGTGGATTTGGAGAGGTTGACCTGAAGGCCCAGTCTCTGGAGTAGCTGTTGAGTCCAGTTGAAATGCTGTTGAGCCTCTAGGTATGTGGATGCTTTTATGAGCCAATTGTCTAGATAGGGGTAGACGAATATCCGATGTTTCCTTAAATGGGCTGCCACCACCGCCATGCATTTGGAAAAAGTTCTCGGTGCTGATTTGAGGCCGAAAGGTAGCACTGTAAATTGGTAATGACTTTTTCCGACGAGGAATCTCAAAAACTTGCAATGCTTTTTGATCACAGGAATGTGAAAGTAAGCGTCGCGGAGATCTATTGCACAGAGCCAATCGCCTTGACGAAGTTGGGGATAGATTTGGTGTAAGGATAGCATCCTGAATTTCTCTCTGCGAATCCATTTGTTGGCTACCCTTAGATCTAGAATGGGACGGAACTCGTTTTTGTCTTTCTTTGGTACCAGAAAATACCTCGAATAGATCCCCTTTCCCTGCTGGTTGATAGGGACAGGTTCTATTGCCTTCTTTTGTAATAGGGTTGTTACTTCCGCTTTGAGAGTGTCGAGATGGTGATTCACCGGTTTGGGTGGAATAGAAGGCGGGGGACTTATGAACCTGAGACAGTAGCCATTCCGCACAATATTCAACACCCAGGCGTCTGACGTTATGTGTTGCCACTCTTCCAGATGACTTGAGATACTTCCCCCTACCGGAGTGGGTAACGGAGGAGGGGGAAGCAAGGATTCAGGGCTTAGACGCTGATGCCTGACGGGCTGTCTGGGCAGTTTGTGGCGTAGAGCGACCCCTTGTTTGCTTTCGTTGGGTCGAAAAGGTTCTCTGATGTTGTTGTTGTTGCTGGGATCTTGAAGGCATCCACTGTGTTGTTTGAAATCTTTGAGTAGAGTCTACAATGGTAAGGACGGAATGTTTTCCGTTGCTCTCTTGGTCTCTCAATGCCCACTGCTTTTAGTGTGTCCAGTTCCGTTTTCATCCTCGACATTTCGTCGTCAGCATGAGAACCAAACAAAGTGGAACCTGAAAAGGGCAAATTTTGTATCCTCTGTTGCGTCTCTGGCTTAAGAGAAGTAAGTCGTAGCCAGGCATGTCTTCTCAAAGAAATTCCATGAGAATAATTATGTGCGGCCGCGCTTATCACTTGATTGGAGACCATGGCACCTTCACTTACGATCTCCAAAAAATCCTCCTTTTTCTCCTTAGGGAGGTGTTCCGCAAATTGCAGCACAGAGTCCCAAAGGGCACGATCATACCTGCCAAACAGGGAAGTAGCACTAGCCGCTTTCATAGTGATGGCTGAGGTGGAGCAAACTTTACGGCCTGTGGCATAAATTTTTCTACTCTCCTTGTCCGGTGGCGAAGAAGAAGATGGAGACGTAGAATGTAATTTCTTAGTAGCCACGATCACCACCGAATCGGGCACTGGATCCCCCCTAAGAAACAAAGGGTCCTGCTCCGGAGGACGATATTTCTTTATAAGCCGGGAAGGAGCAGTTTTAGCTGTGGACGGTGTTAAAAATATGTCCATTGCCAGTTCAAGTAGACCTGGGACCAGCGGCAATAATGGTCTAGAAGCAGAACGCTGATGCAGTGTCTCAAAAATTACAGACGTTGTTGGAGCGGGTACTGCCAGAGGGATGTTCAACTTAGCGGCGCCGCAAATTAGGACCTCTTGAAAGGTGTTTATATCGTCTATGGGAGAAACTCTCGGAGACGGGGAGTCAGATAAAGTTGGAGAGTAATCCCTTGTGGATGAGGAGGAATGTCTATGGTGGGAACGAGGAGACCTGCGAACTGAGTCATGCCGATGATGATGTCGAGATGAAGAAGAGCGTCTCGAAGAATGTCGAGAATACCTTGTGGATTCTGCAGGAGTCACTGGAGCGAACTCTGAAAGAGGTACCAGCGGAGGAGCTGTAGGTGCCAGAGGTGTCTGTGGTAGAGGCGATGGCTGAGGAGAAGGTTGAGGCGAAGGTGGTAAAAAAATGAGATAGGCCGAGGATTCTGAGGTGGTATATACCCTCCTTGGTCTCTTTGAGTGCCTCCTCGACGTCAACACACTTCTCGACGAAGTACGACGCCGATGAGTACCTGTCGGCGTTGACTCCTCTCGCCGTTGATGGGATGACAGCGATCATCTCCGATGACGAGTACTGTCCACCGACGTCGATCTTCCCCTTCGCGTCAACGGTGACCTGGACCGGGAACTTCTCGACGGCGAGTGTCTACGCCGTCTCGACGGCGATAAGGCTGTCGACGTCGAGCGATGTCTCTTTCTCGACGGTGAGCATGTCGGCGCTGTTCCTGGTCTCGACGTCGTCGGGGACCTATGACGCTTGTGAGCAGATATGGCAGCTGCTCCAGAGGACACAGTGAGAGCCCTGGTAGAAGACTGACCTTCTCCTCGCTCTGTAGCAGATTGTGCTCTTCGTCTCCTGTCCTCTTTTGCCTGAAGACGGATTTTCTCCCTGTCACGAAGAGTTCTTCTGGAGAAGGTTTTACAAATGTCACAGGCATCAGGTTTATGACTTGACGGAAGACAAATAATACAGACTTGATGTGGGTCTGTTTTGGCCTTTTTCCTGCCACAGCTAGGGCACTTATCAATAAGAGAAGGCATTCTGGTGGCAAAAAAACTCAAGTTTCTGTCAGAATTTGACAGGAAAAGCTAGAAAATGTTCACTCTAGATGAAAAACGTAGAGTGAAATTGAAATCCAAAGGATTTAGTTGAGTTTTTGTAAAAAAAAGCTATGAAAGGTAGAGCTCAATGCTTCAGGGTCCTGTCAGAAGGAAAAAAGAACTGAGGCAACTGCCTTTTGCTGTGCATGATGGGATACAGGAAGACTTTCTTTTCTTAAAGGCACAGCTGTATTTACATTCTGTATAATGGCAGCCTATGGGCTACACTGCCCTGCATTGTTTTTCATCCTCATTTGAAGTTGTAAATAAAGTTAGAGAACATGTTTTTTACTATATTTCTAGAATAAATACATTTTTAAAGGTATATCTGTACTACAGCTTCCTTTCTTACCAACCAAAGAATGAACAATTTGGCCTTTGTAGCCTTTCACATAGGCTGCACATTGATATTCTTAAGTGACTTACCAGGCCATTTTTCAAGAAAGGCAAACATCTACACTTATGAATACACTACAGAACAGTGCTCAAGGTCCCCGCAGGCGTGCAGAACTATTCAGTGCTTATGACTATACATGGAAATCCCCTACGAGAGAAGGCTTTTTATTGGGCAGGGTGGTGCTCGGGCAGGCATTGCCAGTCTGAGCCAAGTCATTGAGGAGGCCCCCACAAACCCTTTGAGCAGCTGTGCGAGCAGTTTGACCTCCAGGCACAGCAGTCCTGGAGATATCTTAAATTACGGCATTGCCTCAATTGCCATCGGGGACCCACCCCTGGACCATACAGTCCACACCGGTATTTGCATACCTCAGGACATGGGGTCACTTCTGTGGGCTGATGTCTATTTTCTATAGCCTTTGACACACCACCTTTTCTCTTTCCCTCTCAGTAGCCTCTATACCAAGTGGCAGGTACAGCTGCAGACGGACTATGAGACAGGAATGGGCTGAATTCTTTGAGGTGCTTGACCTCGGGGCGAGAGAGGTGCGATTGAAATTCTGAATATTCAAGATACTTCATGATTGGCACTGGACACTGGTGAAACTGCATGCGGCGGGACTCCTACCCCATGCAAACTGCTGGTGCTGGCCTGCGCACCAGTGTGACATATTACACATCCGCTGCGACTGTCCCTCGATATGGCCCTTCTGGGATGGAGTGGGTTCCACACTTATAGAGACCCTGCTGATCTGGTCCCCTCTCTCCCATACCCCAATTTTCCTCCTTGATCCTGGGGAACTCACAGACCTTTCCCACCCCCAGCGCCACCTTTTACATATGGCCCTCGTCACAGCAGAAATAAGCATACTTTGTCACTGGTGCTCCCCAACCCCCCCCCACCCATGAAGAATGGCTATCAGCCATGTTCCTAGCTGCCTCACCCAAGCATGTCATTAATAACCTTCAGGACCACACTGAGGTATTCCTCCAGATGTAGACACCCTTTCTACAGGACCCCTCAGGACCAATGGATATGTCTCCTCTCTCCTCACCACCATGATAGACATCCTTCTTCTTCCTCCCTCTCTGGTCCCTTTTTCTCATTCTCACAAACCCCCTCCTCTCTTTCTTCTTTGTCCCTTCCTGACTTATCCACTCCTCTCTTCCCACACTGCACCCCCTCCCCGGGGCACTGCCCAAACTCACCCCCACTGTGCCCTAAACAACCTCTCTCCTACTGTACAATGGATTGCGGGGGGCCTCAGTTGAGGGGGCCCAGGCCTTCTTGTATGAGTCAGGATCACTTTTGGAGATTTGCGGAGCTGCCCCGCCCCTCCCACGTGAATGGGTGTTGTAAATCTACTGTCTTTTCTTTATGCCCTGTCGTGCCACCTATGTGTCCGTACCCCGGTTCTTATGAAATTTCAATATAGAATTATGAAACAGAAAATGAAAAGAGTAAAGGCGGACCCACCAAACCCTGACTCACCGGTCAAAAATAAAAATGACTAACTCCACATTGAAGATGATTCTCGCTCAATCCACAAAAGACAATTTAGACGCAATACAGAATTAAATTTGTAAAACTGTGCTATCTACTCAGACATCAAACAAATCAACTCCAGAATCATGGAAACAGAGCAGAATCAGTAACCTGGAGGATTCTGAATGCAAATCTTACAAAGCTATTTTGGCTCTCAATACCACAACTCAATCTCTATTGCAAAAGCGTTAGCAGCCCTAGAAGGCAGAAACAGAAGTGGTAATCTCCGTATCTTCGGTATCCCAGAAAGAGAAGATGATCCGGCTTGGTCCAATATTTTATTTCTAGAGAATTGGTTTTCATAAAACACACACAAAATATTTGAAAAAGTGCTTGAATTCAAAAGAGCACACAGAGTTCCTTCATGGAAACCCATTAACCAAACAAATCCATGCCCAATCGTATGCAAACCCCTTCATTATCAACATGTGGAAAAAATCATCTAATTTATGAAGAAACATAACCACATACAATGGAAAGGCAGCAAGGTTTTCATTTCACAAGACTATTTTAAATCTACAGTTAAAAGCAATGAACTGTCAATTTTTCTTTGCAGACCCTTTCAAAGTCCGTGTGACAATCCAAGACACTTTGCACATCTTTAATAATCAGCTTGCCATCATGAAATTCTTGGATGACAAGGACGATGTGAACATGGATACCTCATCGCACAAGACAGGATTGTCAAGAAGCAAACATTAACTCTGTAGAAAACTAGCTAATTTTATGGTGTATGGCACCCAATACTGAGTCCAGAGAACTCCTACTAATAGTGTTTAGGTGTCCAGATTTCAAAAGCTCTCTGGGGGTAGCTAAGCCGAGCAGCTAAAGCTTATCCAGGAGGAATGCAAATCACTTGCAATATCACAGTAGTCGGACAGTAACTTTCACACAAGAAAGAACCACACAAGTGTTGCACGAATAAAGGATTCTTTATTACTGCACTAACTACTAGACTAGCATTGGTTTATCTCCCTTTCGAGATATCTACACACAATATATATACACCAAATAACAAGCAGAAATTGTATAAAGTGTACAGGGCCATAACTGGGGGGGGTTGACAAACCATATACTAAGTAAGTGGAATGCGAAATAGTGAACCCAACCAAGTAGCTAGCTAGGGGCTGGGGAAGAATGAAAACACCTGAGGTAAGTACAACCAGTGTCACGGTCGGCCCATAGACTAACACAGGGAAGTCACAGTTGTAATTTGTGAGTTTCAGGACCCATTCCCAGTGGACCCCGAGGAAACCCAAAGACAGGAGGAAGGTTGGAGAGTGTCCCCACTCAAGGATACCAAGAAGACAGGAGTACCTACACCAGGAGACCCGGATGCATAGGGGCAAAAAGACTTTTGAAACCCTCGCTGGAGTCAATGGAGGCCTCTGGGTCCAGCTGCTGTCACGACCCATGGACCAGGCTTGTGGAACCCAAGGATGGATTCCAGACATAAAAGACCTGAAAAGGAAGAGGACAGAGTCCAGCACCCTAGAAGGTGCCCAGGTGGTGCAAGTGGCAATGCCCATCCTCCTAGAGGTGAAGTTCCTCCAGGATGGTGAAGGAAGAAGTCCAGCTGCGGGGTCCAGAAGCTGCGGAAGATTCTAGGAGCCACCTATGAGCTGTCCCACATCGGTCGCTGGGTTGCAGGTGGGTCAGTGACCAGTGAGGCCACCAACAAGCACTGGCAAATGAAAGCAGGAACTGAAGATGGATTTGCAAGTTTCTGAGAACACCAAGGTCCAGGAGACTCTACCCTTGAGGGGGAGTCGGGGTGGCCCTCAGCACACAGGAAGGCCAGCAGAAGTATTTGGAGCCCCCACGAGTGACCCACAGGCGATGGACACAAGAAGTCACAAAGAGGCCTCAGCAGCACAACAAAACAGAAGTCCCACGTCGCTGGAGTTGAAGAACGGAGGCTGATCTTCGGACTGCAGAGTGCTGTAGGCTGGGGCTTCTTGGTGCTCAAAAATCTGTTGGAGGAAGAGCCAACAAGCCTTGGCAAGAGCAACAGTCACAGTGCACAGGAGTTCCAGTCCAGTGGCAGAAGCAGGGGCTCACCGTCTCCCAAGTTGGTAAGAAATCAGGCAGGACCCAGAGACGGCCACAGAACCACCACCTGTGAGCAGAACCTTCACATTAGCAGTCGGACAGCAGGATCCACCAGCCGGCCGTCGCTGTCTTGAGGTGCCTGCAGATGCAAAGGAGTGACTTCTTTACTCCAAGGGAGATTCCTTTATGCTTCCAGGTGCAGAGTCCTTGTCCCTGGAAGATGAGCAGTCTAGGATGTTGCAGAATTTTTGCAGGATCCGCAGAAACAATGCTGCAATGGAGCCCTCCCACCAGAAGCAGATGTGTTTCGTTTCCAAAGCAGACCAGCAGCGGTTCCAGAGGCCAGGAGCAGAAGATGTCTTTCAGAGAGTTCCTTGGAAAGTCTTGCTTGACGAAACTGATGACCCACCCTTGGGGAAGCCCCTAAGTAGCCCTAAAAGGAGGTTGGTCACTCTCTGAAGTGACCCACCTATCAGAGGGGGTCAGGGACGTCATCTAACTGGCCTAACCAGTCAGATGCTCCCATGGGCCTCTGCACATCTTATTTTTAAGATGGCACAGTCAAGTGGCCACTTGGCAGAGTGCTGAGCACCTCTCTAGGAGAGAAGTTGGACAGGGTAGTCCTTTGTGTGGTGTCACGCCACAGCGGGTGCCGGGGGTACCTGAACTGATGGAAACCAGATTATGCAAGAAGGGCTCCAAAATTGCCCTTCAAAGCATTCTGGTGGCACTCACAGGCCGCCCCACCCCAGCCCATAGACACCAAAATACAAAAGGCGAGGCGGTCACACCTCTCCCTTGCAGGAAATCCTTTGTTATGGCATCTGCTGCTTGAATCTTGCTTGCCAGCAGGAGGCCAGAACAATGTCTGGAGTCAGCAGCAGCGTGGGTAGGCTGCACAGGCAGAACTGGGAGATCCTCTAAGTAACCCCCAGAGTACAGGGGATCATGCAACTAGCACTGGAATTGGTGTAGTTGCATGATTCCTTATGTTTGATACAAAACATGCCTAGGTTCAAAGAAGCCATTATGTAGTTGGACCACTTGTCTTGACCAGTGTCCACTACATACCTTAAGATGGCTTCCCACACTTACAAAGTTCAGTGAATGGAATCTGGGGTTTGTAGGGCTACCCTGCTCATGCAAGGGTACCCTCACACTTAGGGACATGCATCCTGCCCTTGGTGCCGGAGGGCCTACAAGAGGGGTGACATAGGCCCTCATTATGACATTGGCAGCAAATGCCGCCTACTGTCACGGTGACGGCCGCCAACATACCGAAGGCTGGCGAAATTCCGGCAATGGTCATGGCAGCAGTAAGATGGCGCTGCTGCTAGCAGCAGCACCACGCCAGCAGAACGCCCCCAACCGTATCATGAGCCATGATATGGCCTGGCGGTGTTTTGCTGGCGGACGCTGCTGCTGGCAGCAGCACCACGTCCAGTCTCCTGCCGGAAAAGCCCCTGCAAGCAGGTAAGTCGGGTTCTCCGACAGGAGAGGGGATTGGGGGGTGTGTGTACCTGTGTTTGAATGTGTGCATGCGTGTGTAATCTGTATGTGCATGAATGGATGCGAGTGTGCATGCATGTTGTGTTGTGTGATTGCGTGTGTGCCTGGATGTATGTTAGTGAGTGTGCATGAATGTATGCATGCGTGGGTGAATGTGGGTATGCGTGTGTATGTATGTGCGTGTATCTGTGTATGGGTCGGGTGGGGGCAGATTCTAGGGAGGTGGAGGGAGGCGGAGACGACCCCTGTCAGTGCCAGGGAAGGAATTCCCTGGCACTGATAGTGCCTACTGCCATGGTTTTCGTGGCAGTACAGAAACCACGGAAACCATGGCGGTGGGTGGGGTCAAAATGCCATGGGTGGCCTAGTGACGGCTGCCGGGCTGGAGACTGTAGTCTCTACCCCGGCTGTCATTACCGCCGTTGAGGTCGGTGTGTTAATTTGGCGGTTTGGCTTTGGCCAAACTGCCAATGTCATAACAGTGGTGGTACTATTAAACCGACCGCCGGGGTCGTGTGTAAGTTCAGTGACCACGATATAAGGTAAGCCTTATATGAGTTGTGAAAGGGTGCATGCACCATATCACGTAGGCTGCAATAGCAGGCCGGCAGACACAGCTTGCATGGGCTCCCATGGGTGGCGCAATACATGCTGTAGCTCATGGGAGACCCTTGGGATACCAACGCCCTGGGTACCATATACTAGGGACTTACATGGGTGCACCAGTATGCAAATCGTGGGGTGTAAAAGTATAATTTTACCACATTGTGGGGAGAGAGCACTGCCACTGGGGTCCTGGTTAGCAGGATCCCAGTGCACTAGAGTACAAAACATGATGACACCAGGCAAAAAAGTGGGGGGGTACTACAACCAGAACCCAACTTACTACAAACTCTTTTTCAAAGTCTACTCGCCAAATATAGCTCTTCACCTGCTTTAAGATGGAGTGTCCTCATGCGACCTTAGCCTTAACGTTTAGACTTTGTCAGTCACAGTGGCTCATAACTTTTAAGGCTCTCGCGTCTCATCAATATTATTTCAAGGACTAAGGTCTTCAGAACAAGTTCTCTAACACGATTTACATCTGTAAGGTTTCTTACCATACTGTGTTAGTGACTCAAACCTCGTTTGTCCCTTTAACACCAACTAAACTAAGGTACAAAACCATGACAATAATGCATGCGATTGATAATAATATCCTGTAGCAATGGATGAATGTTCATTTAAGATTCTGACACTTTCTCAATCAGTAGTCTCCCTAGAACCATTAACCCACTTGTGAAACTATCTGGAGATCATTCATATTTTATGGTTACATTATCTAATTGATTTTATTATTATAGTTCTAAAAGCCCTAAATATCTTCTTTGCATTAAGTAGGTAAATCTATACCTTATTAAGGTATTGTAGGTATTACTTACCTTTTGTTCTTGTCTTACCATTTCCATGGAGGAGCATTTTCTCCATCTTGCTATTCCTTTTGCTATCTTGGAGGGGTGAAAGGGAGGGGGGGATAAATGGGTGTGTGAGGGTTTTTCAACTTGTAGGGATTGTTTCACAATGCTACTTTTTTGGATATTATTTTACAGCTTCCTACTTTTTTTTTTTTTATCTTTATTGTACTAGCAAGAAAAGGTATGGTCTGACGCGAGTGATCATTTTATACCAAATCAAGACTACATACACTTTGATCTGTGCACAATATCATTCCATAAGCAACAAACTCTGGAGGTTAATTTTTTGCTGTTCTGCTTCCAAACCAGGGAGTGTTTTCACATTATACTCAACATAGGAGTTTCTTAATTTTAATTGGCTTGCAAAGATATTCCACCTCAACATTTTGAGAAAATCAAATAGTTCCCATATAGAAACCACACAATCCTAAAAACGTACTCATGACAAACCCTACACCGAATATTAATGTAATATCTTTGAATGTAAAAGGGATCAACCGCCCAATTAATAAAAGGAAAATCACGGACTGTTTATATAAACTTCAAGGGGATATCATCTTCCTTAAGGAAACCAAAGTTGACTCCACGCACATCACATCACTCAGAAATGACCAGTTTTCCAATGTAGCATGCTCCGCCACAGTTGGGAAAAAAATGGTGTCCTGATTTTGATCACTAAGAACCCAAATATAAACATGTTGTCTAACCTCTCTGACAAACACAGGAGATGGATTATCTCTAAATTCTCCAAATACAATAATGAGTTCTTTGTGATCAATGTCACTGCATCTACATCAGATGAAACGTCCTTTCGGAATGAGCCTTCTGCCCAACTCAAAACGATCCCAGAATCATCCAAGATCATCTTTGCAGGGGAGTTTAATTTACCAATAGATCCTACATTAAACAGAAACTCATAATTCTCATTCCGCCCTAACAAAAGCCATAAAGTTCTTAAGAACCTCTGTTCTAGATACAATCTTATTGATTCTTGGAGAATGCAAAGCCCAGTTGAAAGGGATTATATATTTTACTTATTCCCACATGTCATATTTCTGTATTGACTACTTATTATTCTCTGGTCACTCCATTAGCAAGGTTGAACAAACAACAACTGAGCTAAGTGTGATACCTGATCATTCTTGTGTAACTGTCTATCACTGACTCCTCTCCAGACCCAAAACAAACACATTAGAGGTTCAATGATGAAATACTTAAATACCAAAATAATGTACAGGTCATTGACGAGTCAAATTCAGGACTTCCTTAATGCCAACAACAAAAATCTTCTGATATCACTAGATGGGAAGCCTTCAAAGATCTACTAAGAGGTATGATTATTAAAATAGGATCTAATATGAACAAGGAAACAAACAGTAAGCTCACAGATTTAGAGAAGCAAATTAGTGACCTAGAAAAACGCCACACCTCCTCTAAAGATAACCTCATACAAAATGTGTTTGTCAAGAGCAAATATGAATACAATACAAGTATAAGTACAAGAGCAGGTATTTGGGTCAATAAACAAAAAAGCATTAGGCTTAGTGAAGCTAACAAAGCGGTGTAGGAAGCTGGCTGTGTATATACTTATCAAAATGAGACATAGGGGGTTATTCCAACTTTGGAGGAGGTGTTAATCCGTCCCAAAAGTGACGGTAAAGTGACGGATATACCACCAGCCGTATTACGAGTTCCATAGGATATAATGGACTCGTAATACGGCTGGTGGTATATCCGTCACTTTACCGTCACTTTTGGGACGGATTAACACCTCCTCCAAAGTTGGAATAACCCCCATAGTGTGCACAAGTTCCAGGAGTTCCCCAGAAGCCTAACAGAGGCTAAAGCAGATAATACTAATGCTCACTTTTGTGGTAGTATGGTTGAGCAGTTAGGCTTATCAGAGGGTAGTGCATAGCATTTGCTGTACACACACAGACAATAGAAGAAGCACACAGTCAATGACTTAACCCCAGATCATTGTTTTTTATATAGCACAAATATCTTTCCTTAATTTATTTTTAGAACCACAAGATTCAAGTTGCAGGTAAGTACTTCAATAGATTCGTATTTCACATTTGTATCAATAGGACTTTGTTTGAAATCGATAAGTTATACAATTGTTGAAATATTGGCAATTATCTGTTTTAAAAGTTGAAAGTGTAATTTTTAGAAACAGTTCCGGGGGAAGAAAAGTTAGTATGTTTTACATGTAAGTACTCTACTTACAGTTCCAGTCTCCAGGGGTTAGGAAGTCCACATGTTGGGGTTCAAGTTAACCCCAAACACCCACACCACCAGCAACACCGGGCCGGCCGGGTGCAGAGGTCAAAGTTGAGGCAAAATTAACATGGGCTCCTATGGAGCTGGGGGGGGGGGGGGGGGGGGGCACTCAGTTTCAGATCTACTGGCAGGTAAGTACCCATGTCTTCGGAGGGTAGACCTGGAGGGTTTAGCGGAGCACCAGGGGCGCCATAAGTAGGCACCAAACACAGTCCTTTAGCAGCACAGGGGTGGTCGGGTGCAGGGTGCAAACAGAGCATCGGGCTTCCAATGCTTTTCTATGAGGGGACCACCGGAGACACTGAGATGCTGGAGGTGAGGTCCAGGGGGCTGACTTGGGCAAACCACAGGCTGGACAAGGAGGAGGGCTGCCCGCTGGACATAGCTGCACTGAAGTTGGGTTCTCCAGGGCCTGGGGGCTGCGGGCAACATGTGTTTTTTAGGGGTAGGTTATCTTCGTCCTGAGCTTTCGCGATCAGGGGGATCCTCAGGATTCCCTCTGCAGGCATCGTCGTGGAGGGGTGGAGAGGTCAACCCAGGGTGGGCAGTTACAATCAGCTGGGGACACTCTAGAGCTGGTTTGACCACCTGGACACCAGCCATGGGTGTCGGGTGCAGGGTGGTCAGGACTCACAGATCCTTGGAGGCTCTGGAGTCCCTTGGTTGTAGTTTCTTTGTGGACAGGGCCGCTGTCCTCAGGAGTTCTTGGTCCTTTGGGGTGCAGGTCAGTCCTCTGGAACGTGGCAGAGGTCGCTGGTCCTGCGGGATGCACTGCTTTCTTGCTGCAGGTTTTCTGAAGCAGGAGACAGGCCGGTATGGCTGAGGCCAAGTGAGTTTGTGTTGTCCTCCTTCATTGCGGGGGTTTCAGCTATGCAGTCCTTCTTCTTCTTGTGAGTTCGCCAGGAATCTGGTGAGCTGCGTTCAGGGAGGCCCTTAAATCCTAGATTTATGGACATTGCAGGGGTAACAGGGCAGTAGCCAATGGCTACTGTCCCGGGGAGGGGGGGGGGCTACAGCCTTCTTGTGTCTACTCGCTTTGGGAAGGGGGAGCACAAACCTAACCCTAATTGGTCCCTGTCCTCCAAACCAAGATGGAGGATCCTGCAGGGAGGGGGTCATTTCAGCTCTTGACACCAAAGGGGTAGTCACTTCTCCCTGTTTTTCCTAGTTTTCCCGCTGGACTTGCAGCCAAAAGTGGGCCTTTGTCTGGGGGGATGGAGGGGGGGTGGCAGCTCCACTAGCTTGTGCCTTTGAGGCTCACTTCCAGGTGTTGCAGTTCCTGAAGGGGGAGGTGTGAAGCACCTCCACCCAGGACAGGCTTTATTTCTTACCACAGAGAGATCAAAGGCTCTCACCCCATGTGGTTAGAAAACTTGTCTGAAAGTGGCAGGCTGGCACAGATCGGTCAGTCTTGCACTACCAGATTGGCTAACATACAGGGGGCATCTCTAAGATGCCCTCTGGGTGCATTTTTCAATAAATTCCACACTGGCATCAGTGTGGGTTTACTGTGCTGAGAGCTTTGATACTAAACTTCCCAGTATTCAGTGAAGCCATTATGGAGCTGTGGAGTTCGTAATGACAAACTCCCAGACCATATACTCAATATGGCTACAGTGCACTTACAATGTCTAAGGATGGACTTAGACATTGTAGGGGCGTATTGCTCATGCAGCTATGCCCCCACCTGTGGTATACTGCGCCCTGCCTTAGGGCTGTAAAGCCTACTAGAGGGGTGACTTACCTATGCCAAAGGCAGTGGTTTGTAGACACAGCACCCTGAGAGGGGTGCCATGTCAATGTTGTCATTTTCTTTCCCTCAGCACACACAAGATGCTAAGGCAGTGTGCATGTGCTTGGTGAGGGGTCGCCCAGGGTGGCATAATACATGTTGCAGCCCTTGGGGACCTTCCCTGGCCACAGGGCCCCTGGTACCATGGGTACCTTTTACAAGGGACTTATCTGTGTGCCATGGGTGTGCCAATTGTGTAAACAAAGGTACAGATTTCGGGAAAGAACACTGGTGGAAGGGCTGGTTAGCAGGATCACAGCACACATTCAATTAAAGTTGGCATCACATCAGGCAGTGTGTGTGGGGGGGGGGTAACCATGCCAACAGTGGCACTATGCTACAAGCGGGCAAAACCCTAGCATCGTACCTAAAATACAGATTACAAAGATATTCCATAAACACTGTTTAAGACAACAAAGGCCTAGTCCATACTAACCCTATTAAAATTGTGGAGGCCTTTAAAGATTTTTACCAGAGCCTTTTCAAAAACAATAGTGCCCTAGATCATAGAAAACGTGAGTATATCTAGAGAAGGCCAACTTACCCAAATTAACAGAACAGGAAATCGAAACAATTAATGGACCAATTACAAAAGAAGACATAGCCTGCGCTATCAAAAACTCAAAACGGGCAAGGGCCCTAGCCCGGATGGGTATGCTGCACAATTCTTTAAATCTTTCTCCTCAAGAATTATCCCACCTTTAGTAGATCTCTATGCCCACTTTGCCAACTCGGTCAAGTCACGGGCACTCCTGCAGAGGCTATCATAACTATGATCACCAAGGAGGGGAAAGATACCCTGCTTCGAAAAAACTATAGAGCAATCTCATTCATTAATTTGGATTGCAAAATATATGCCATGATATTTTCTGCCAGGCTCCAAAATAAATATCTAAACTTATTCATCCCTCACAGGTCACATTTCTAAATAACAGACTATCTAGCAACAACACACAGACTCTGTCATGTACTAGAAAAGGAAAAACTTTCAAAGTCCCCCACGGTAGCAATTACACTCGACACAGAAAAAGCGTTTGACAAACTTGATTAGCACTAGTTAAATTTGGTCCTGGAGAAGTTTAATCTAGGTGCATTCCCTGGTTTGAATGATCATGTCACTCTAACACAATCCGAACACTAGGGTTAGAGCAGGGGTGGGGGACCACCATCTCTAACACATTCTCCCTGAAGCAAGGAACTAAACAAGGCTGTCCCCTCTTGCACCCTCTCTTTCTCCTAGCTTTAGAGCCCTTCTTACACTATTTAAGGGAAAATAAGGAAATATCAGAAGTAAAGTTCAGTGACTATACTATAAAAAAAATAGCTGCATATAATATCTTAATTACCACTGAGGACACCCCCTTCTCTACTGCTGCGTTAATGACACTGATTCAAGAATTTGCTGTTGTGGGAGACTACACACTCAATAAGGACAAATCTGAGGTTAAACTTCTCAATATTACGGGAAATAAAGATATTCTAGGTGACTCAGGCCTCGCTTGACAACCAGGCTGCATAAAATACTTAGGGGTAGATTTTTCCTCGGCCATATCACTACTTTAAAACATAATGAAGACGTGTTACTTAAAAAGCTTAATAACCTCCTAGACAGCTGGTCACCTAAATTTCTGTCATGGTGGGTTAGAGCAGGGTCGCTAAAAATTATGATTACTCCCCTAGTCAACTACCTAATTAGTATGCTCTGTATGTCTCTCTCAGATGACTTCCTAATAAAAATCGACAATACTTTTAATCCATTTTTAAGGTAAGGTAAGAAACCTAGAATTTCACTCAAAAAACGTAGGCTCTCTAAAGATAATGGTGGTATTTATTCTAACAAGGAACTAACTGGTTTCTTTAGGTGGCAGATTATATATCTGTTTGGGTAAAATGAGTGAAAAAGGTAATGAACTACAAACCCATTAGTGCCTACCTAACAATGACCAATTTCCACCTTCTACACTCCAAATATATTATAAATAACACTAAAAAGGCTATTCTTAGAGTAATTCTAATTTGTCATCCATCTAGCTCAATGCCAAAATTAAACTCTATGGTCAGTCCGTACTGTGGCCCAAATGGTCGAAGAAAGGAATACATTTGATCAAACATATTTGTTTACGGCAACCTTCCATTTCACTTTATAATCATATTTCCGATTGGACAACCCTGACTTTCATAAATTCTTGATGTTAAGAGTTCAAAACATCCAAAAATAAAGATTAATCTCTCACTCCTTCCTCTAATTTGGGGCCTATACAAAATGTGACATGTAGTATCCAAAGTATATAAATTACTTCTACCTAATTCCCACAGAGCTGAAATTCGGAATGAGCAAAAATGGGGGACAGAACCATCCAAAAGCAATATAATCTATTACTGGAAACTTATCTACAGATCCACTTCTACATTTAATAGAACACTGATGCTATCTCAAACCAAATACATGATCATCAACAAATCCTACTGGACAGCAGTAAGACTTCACAAACTTAATCTGATACAAGATCCCAATTGCTGGAACAGTGGTGATCACATAGGTGACATGCTACACATGTTCTTTTATTGCCCCATCCTCCAGAAATATTGCGAAAACATATTTAAATTTATCAAAAACACTGTAGGTATTACTCCCACCCCCTTATTCTCATATATATTACTGAGACAGCTAGATCTTCAAATACAAAAACGAGGCAGATGAAGCTCTCAGACCTAAAGTGGACCCTTGCCTGTAAACTTATTCCACTAAGTGGACGAACTTCAGCATAGTATCAATCCATACATGGTGTGAATGCTTCACATTTCCAAGGAGAGGATAACACCTTCCTCTCTTTGGCGCCCATCACATAGACCTATGTGGGGCTCACTTGAAGCTACCACAATCCACTTTGAACCACCATAGGCCCATTTACCTCTCACTAACGCCTGAACCATATGTCCCAAGACGAGCTTGGCCTTGGTTTTTCCTAATTTATGACCTCCAATTTCCAAACTCAGTAGAACTCAATGTACGCTCTTGTATTCACTTGCTAACTGTAATGACCTAGCTGTCTACTTTAAGTGGTGACTGTTTGCTACACTGTGTGTATAAGGCAAACTGAAGGTGGCTTCTTAAGCAAACTCAATGGATTTCAACTAATGTTCATATATTCACTCGCTTACTGTACTGACTTAATGTACCAATTCTTATACAGTCTGTTTGGCACTCTGGGTTTCATAGAAGACGAATGTGAAAGTTATGCACAGCCTGAACCCCTTCCCTCTTATCTTCTGTACACATTTCAACCGTGCTTAATAAGGTCAACTATATCAATGTAATACGACTAATGTCAAGCACACGCTCTCTTACTTAATTGCATTCATAAACTGTCCCTATGTTTGTGTTATGCGTAGAAAAATCAATAAAGACTATTTGAAATCAAACAAAGGGAAGATGACACATTGACATGTAGTCTAAACCCACCTGTCCTCATATTTATCAAGTGCCTAGTGGCTGGCTTATTCATGGTGTCCTGGTCCAAAAAGTCTTCCCAAATCTCAAAGACTGGCAGATCAAAACTTCTTCAAGGCGGACTACTGCTGTTTTCGGATACTTCTATGTTATGTATGGCTCTCACAGACAGCCACCAGTATGAGTAACCGATTCTAAACATGGTCATTGACTGTCGTGGTGTAGTAGCAGTAGGAAATAAAAGTTATTTTCCATTGCTGAAAAGTCTAAGGAATTCCAGGCTGCTCTGACAGGACTCTCCGAGGCAGTCTTTCAGCTCCAATGGACAGCAGATAGTACAGCTTTGGGAAAGGAGGTGGAGTAGAGAGAGCAAGTACAGGGGTAATGTTGGTGGGAAGCAGGAGAGCAGGATTTTTTCATAGTTGGGACAGAAAAGAGAGGCCATGATTTGTATGGCTGCCCATTACATCTCTGCCCCTACATGCAAGTTGAAAGCAGTGGCAGATGATTTTTAGGGCCATACATTAAATGCAATTAGAGTGGTAAAAAACATAAATTACAGGTATGCTTTTCACTTTGGAGTTCTGAGTGAAGTCATAGACAGCTCGAGTTTCACTTTAGTCTCAGAACCGCCTGGTGAAAAATATATCTGTTATTCACTGGTAATAATCTATAACTTTATATGTTAACATTGGCTCCCAAGGGTTCCCAACCTCCCTTTGGGTGTTTTGGGGAATAATTCTATAATGTCAATCTATGAAAGTAACAAATTCTGAAGAACTGCAACGTGCATAACTGTGAAAACCCTTCACATGTATTAAATTATAGGCCAATAACTTGATTTTTCATCTGAAAATTATGAATGCTCCTGGAAACTGAAACACTGATGTGTCAAAGTGCTTTTTATAATAATTGACTGTAAGACAGTGGATTACTATTTTAGATGGCCCACATCAAGAAACAATAACCACAATAACACTAAAATAGAGTGAAGCCCAAAATCACTAAATTAACCTGGACTCACCCCCACAGTAGCTATGGCACAGAGCATACAGTCTGAACTTAGGACAATATGTAAAATATTTATGCACTAT
Organism: Pleurodeles waltl; assembly: GCF_031143425.1. Taxonomy (NCBI): domain Eukaryota; kingdom Metazoa; phylum Chordata; class Amphibia; order Caudata; family Salamandridae; genus Pleurodeles; species Pleurodeles waltl. Next base: position 208,829,576 of record NC_090451.1, on the reverse strand, counting down.
CAAGACAGTAATAAATTCAAACAATACAAATGCCAAACTGAATTAGAAAAAAGTACAATTTAATAAATTAAAGGACGCCAAAAGGATTAAAATCCAAAAATGGGAACCGGAGATACGCATTTTTAATACTTTTTGGTAAAAATAGTGCTAAAAAAGCACTAAAATCAAATGGCAATCTACTGAAGTAGTAGATCGGGACATAGGTGTAATTTCGGATGCCCTTGATTAAGCCAGGATCGGATACACCAAGTGGGTTCTTTCCCATCAAAGATTGTATCTTCTCAATTAGGGCCTTATTACGACCCTGGCGGAGAGGGTTACTCCATCATAAATGTGACGGACAGATATCCCGTCCGCCGTATTACAATCCCATTTTTATCCTATGGATATCATAATATGAAGGACAGGTTGTATGACAGAACCATGCAGGGCAGAACCACAAATGGCTTAACAACGCTGTCTTTGCCACTCATGCCATTACCACTTAAACCCTACCCTGCTCTGTCCTAAAAACTACCGTGATCCCCTGCCCTAAACCCTAAAAGCTACCCTGCCCTGTTCTAAAACCGACCCCATCCTGTCCTAAAAACGACCTCGACCCAAACCCTAAAACCTACCCCATCCTGTCCTAAAAACTACCCAACCCTGCCTTAAAAGCTTCCCTGATCCCCCAACCCTACCCTGAAAACTACCACGGGTCCTAAAAACTACCCTGACCCCCCCTGCCCTAAACCCAAAAACCTACCCTGTCCTAAAAACTACCCAACCCTGTCTTAATAGCTTCCCTAATCCCCCACCCCCAACCCTACCCTGTCCTGAAAACTACCACACTGTGACCTAAAAACTACCCTGACCCCCCTCGCCCTAAACCCAAAAACCTACCTTGTCCTAAAAACGACCCCACCCTGTCTTAAAACACTACCCGACCCCCTACCCCACTCCTAAACCCTAAAACCTACTCTGCCCTGCATTAAACCCTAAAACCTACCCCACCCTGTCCTAAAAACGACCCCACCCTTTCCTAAAAACTACCCGACCCCCTGCCCTGAACCCTAAAGCCTACCCCATTCTAAAAATGCCCTCAACCCCCCGCCCTGAACCCTAAAACCTACCCTGTCCTAAAAACAACCCGTCCTGTCCTAAAAACTACCCTGACCCCCCCCTGCCCTGAACCCAACAAGATTTCCCGCCCTGTCCTAAAAAGTACCCAGACCCCCCTACCCCACCCTAAACCCTAAAACCTACCCTGCCGGGCCCTAAACTACCATGACCCCCCCCCCACCCTAAAGCCTACTCTGTCCTAAAAACTATCCCACCCTATCCTAAAAACTACCTCAACACCCCACCCCTGAACACTAAAACCTACCCCAGCTTGTCCTAAAAACTACCCGACCCCCTGCCCTAACCCCTAAAACCTAACCTGTCCTAAAAACTACCCAACCCTGTCCTAAAAACTATCCCAAGCTCTGCCCCTGTCCTAAACCCTACTCTGCCCTGTCCTAAAAACTACCCGATCTCCTGCCCTGAACCCTAAACCCTACCCCGACACCACCACCTTGAACTGTAAAACCTACCCTGCCCTGTCATTAAAATCCCTCCACCCAACCCAGTTCCACTTACCCGGCATGCGTTCCTCTCCCGGCTGTTACTGTTGTGTGCTTGAACCACGCATATGCATCGTGCCTTAACCACGCATATGCATGGTTCAGAGATGCGTGATAACTCTTGCGTGGCTACACTACGCGTTGCTCCGGCCTTGTAGAAAAGGCTGTTTCCCCGGTGGACAGAATATCCGTCATGTTTGTGACAGAGTATTCTGTCCACCAAGATGGTAATCAGCCCCTTAGACTATTTAATGAAACTTAAAATCCTCCAACTAGGTAACCCTAAAACTATATCCAAGGAAGGTGCACTGAAATTGGACACTTTTCCTGCTATATCTCACTGACATCACCGGATGCCTTGGAAGTCCAAACATTTTCTAAGCCCCAACTTTTCAGGGTTTCTGGAGCAGCTCCTCTGGATCACTTCTAAGGCTCCCAGTACCTCAAGTAGTTGGGGGCCAATGCTCACTCCAGCAGAGGTCACTTGCAAGGTCCAGTCCAGGCCCAGTTGGTACCAGTCAACTGGTCACTTCAGGAAAAATGCCTGTTCCAGCTTGTTGTGTCACTGTAGCCACACAGGAGGTCAGTCAACTGGCCTGTGGAGTCTGACACCTTGTCCTCAGAACAAGGGGAAGCAGGTCCAGTCCTTTTAGGTTTCCTCGCAGGTCACAGACAACAGGTCTAGTCCTCTTCTCAGCATCCACAGATCCAGAAAGTGTTCTGAAGAGGGGTCCTTCGGGTGCTACATTTATGGTTGGCACTAGCCAGTGGGTGGGGGTGACTTTGGGAAATTCCCTAACCAATGGGGAAAAGGTCCCAGAGGGCAGCCATACCCACGTGATCAGCATATCCTGTTTCCCTTACCTCAAACAATCCCTCAAGTCCACATCACTCCTGAAAATTCAAGATTTGGGGACCCCTCCTCCCCTGAGCAAACCTCTTGCTTCTATCCAGAAGTGTACCAAGGTAACTGAGGAGTCCCCTTCCCTGTGTCTACTTTCAAATTTATGAATTTCCTCGGTCTACCTCAAGTGTACTTTCTAGGCCGGCAGGGATCCAAAGCCCCAGACCTAGTCCATCTTGTCACCAGGCTTGAGCCATTGGTCTGCTTTGGGAACAGTTATCACACCTCATTAAAGTCAAGAACTTGCCAGGCAGTTGCTGCAGAGGAAATGCAGATTTGCCTTGAGGAGCTTCAGACAGGGAAAAGGTAACTTTCTAAACGTTGCTTTTCCTAAGTATTCATTAAAAGTACTACTTCATCAATGAACTAGACTTTTAATACATTTGAATGACTATTTTAGCTGGTTGCTGTAAAACAATACAGATTAAAGTTTATAACCAGTACTTTGCCATTTTCTATGATTCAGCTACTGCCCTGCCGGTTAAAATAGCTTTTGAGTCAAGTCACTGGAGGAACATGCCAACTTTAATTTTGCACATATTCTACTTTTAAATATCAGTGTCCTACTTTAAAAGCAACAAGATGGACTTAGTGGCGACTTCTTAATATTTAAAAGCAGGGTTTCCCATCTGTCAAGAAGGGTTATTTTGGCAAGACATCAGCTTTTTAGGCTACAGCAATCAGGTTGCACATGGTATGCCTGAAGTCATGTTTTACAGGCCCACTCTGTGGAAGGCACAAAAGGTACTGTGCTCCACAGGTGGCATTTAACTTCCAGGCATTGGGTGCATTTTCTACACCATATACCAGTGAGTTATAGGCAGGTTATATGCAGTGGCATAACAAAGGCCCCAGCAGCATCGTACCCTGGACTGAGAGCTCCTGAGTGCATCCGGGGGAGGTGTGCTCCTCCATGTACTTTGCAAGGGGCCCTCCCTCAAGTTTCCTTACGCCACTGGTTATATGTCAATCAGTTAATAAACCAATCAATTTAACTGTGTTTAAAGGAGGAAGGGCAATGGCATGTCACTCCTGTTGAGCAGCGGTAAAGTGCAGAGTCTGGAAAAAACCCAGGATAAAAAAGTTTGGAAAAAAGCGAAAAATCTGACTTGCTACTAAGGCAGCAGTTAGCCGATGGCACGTGAAATTTCATGGTGGCCTGATTTGACACGGCACCCACAACGCTAAAATCATGATCATTTCAGAAAAAAGACATTGGAAATGCCAAATTTATAATAGATAAATGTTTTTATGTCACATCAAGCCTTCTATACGACTTATGCAGTTGATGAACCATGCTTCAGTGCGAAGCATCACACTATAAAATGATACTGCTTTTAGAGAAAGGATGTGCATGCAAATTGCTCAAAAGCCTTACTTTCAGTCTCCGGACTAAAAGCTTTTTAGACCGCTGACACTGCACAGCTCCATACTCAACTTGACTCCATAATTTGAGGAGTTTAAAAAGGAACTGTAGCCTTGAAAGGTCTTGGGAAGAAGCCATAACGTTTGAATACAGAAAATGCATGAAAGGATTTAACGATCATAAAATACAAAAACTATTTCTTTTAAAGATAGGTCTTTATGACAATATTTGAAAACAGAAAATCATTTCCAAAAGGCGATGTTTGTGCTTTCCTGCAAAGGCCCCCATTGTTGGTAACGGCTAGCCTTGTTATGAAAATCTAACACCAGTTACAAGTTTACAATCAAAACAGAAAGCATGGCGTGGCTGTTCTCCTGGTGGAGACAGTGCCTGCTTTCTCCAACACATTAGCACACCCTGCTAGAGCACGGTCATGTACCATATGTGGGTGATGTTGAATACCCATTGTACTTCTTTAGAACGGAAGGTGAAAAACAAATCTATTTTCATGGGAAGGAGCGGTACTCAGGAACATAGCCAAGGTGGTCAGATACAGTTTAAGGCTCTTCTAAAATGGAGAGACTCAAGTAACACCCTAGTGAAACGGTATAGGGGTGGCAGTTCATATACTTTGTTTACCAATTGTACATATAGTGTTGGATTTTACAGTTGCCACTTAAGTTTACAACAGTCTATTCGTGTTAGTGCTGCAAGCCGCCTCCAAAAACCCCTCTGAATGCAGAAACAGATGACAAAATAGTACAACACATTGTTGTGCAATATTCCTGCAGTCTCCTGATCGCCCTCTCTTAAGATGTTATTTCCCACCATCAATGGAATGTGCCTCTGTAACAGCACAGTGAAGGGAAGTAATTATGGAGAGGGAGCAATGGGACTTAGAATGAAGACTTCTCCATCAAGTGCCAGGCAACTTCATACAGGTCTCAGGTTGGACTCCTCTTCATCCTCCTCTCGATCTTTTTGCTTCTTGGGTGGCTCCTCATCTCCTGTGTCTTGTTTGTCCTTTTCTGCCTCGATCCAGCTCTGCGGTGCAATCATTTTTTTGGGGCCATATGGATGTGCCCCAATCAGTTCTTCAATGTCATTGTAATTGATGACCTCTTTCTCCAACAGAAGATTGGCCAGCTAAAAGTAAAAAAAAAAAAAATGTGGGGGTTATTAATATGCCACCGAAACAAAAAGAAGAAGACTTAGAAAAGCTTGACTATTTTGTTGTCAAAAGCTGGTAGCGTCTGCCCTCCCAGTGAGATTTTTCTAACTTTCAGTGACGTTTCTTCATTTCTTTCACTTTTAAACTAACTTCTTTCCAATGGCCATAAACTTTCAGCATGGCACATACCATGTCCATTTGTTCTTTGCTTCCTACTTGTTCTTTACTCTCTGTTCACACAATAATCCCTCAAACCCTATAGGCTACGTTGCACATTAAAAAAATCAGTAAAGAGAACCGATATTTATTGTCTAGTCTTAGACCTCTACTTCTTAGTTTGCAGGCATGACGGTGGAGGCAGTACTTGTCATATTTACTAAAGCAGGACATGCACTTCAAGAAAAAACATGCTGTTACACACAAGAGTTCGCAGGACAAGCCCAGGCTTCACAATGTATCACCATGCAATGTGAAAGGCAGATGTATTGTCTGGCACCCCGCACTGCCATGTCATGTCTCCTCCTATAGGACGTATTGTCCCTAAAGCCTAAGCCACCATTTTACAAACCTAGCAGTTTCTAGTGTCTCTTTTTCTTCAGATCAGTAATTTCGACCTCAAAGCATTTCCCTTCTCGAAAGAGGACAGCAGATGGCCCTATGTCTGCAAGGTTCTCTTAAGTATTTCTGATAAATCAAGTGAAACAGCAGTGCTCAGAGATAAATGTTTCAAAACTTAGGTTTCTTTGATGGGATTTTAAAGAGGGGCCCCTTTGATTACCAATCATATCAAAATGATAAAAATAGGATAGAGATTATTTTGTGTATTTTATAGGATTTCTGCAGACTAGAGCGATGTCTGTTACATAGCATGAAAAGCAGAAAGGTTGGTCTGAATGAGATAGATGCCTACCCAAACCTGGACATTTAGTTTAGTAAAGGCCCTCAGCTTTTTCTTTGGTCTTCTACATATAGTCTGTCCAGTAACCTAATAACAATGCGACTCATACCGCTTGCAGTTTGTCCCTGTTGTCCAGTAGTAGCTTTTCTGTGCGCCTGTATGCTTGAGCAATTAGAAGCTTAGCTTCCTGAAGAAAGGAAACAAAACAAGAGAAGTTAATGAAGAAAAAAGTCTGAATTTCAACAGGCAAGTTGGACCATGTATCTACCATACAATGCTCTACCAAAATATTACACTCGCACTATCCATCTGCAATATCCATCTGAGTCTAAAGACATTCAGAATCAACATTTTCATTAGCTTCGCAAGCTTAAAAACTGTCCCCAGCTTTAAGGGGAGGGTCTCACTTTGCACAGGGGGAAAAAGAGTAATCTACACATGGTAGTAATTCTTGCATTATTAGTCTTTCAGTTTGTTCAGCATAATAATGGGAAGACCTTAGCAATGATTTCAATGAGCTGATACTCTAGTAGAAACACACTAGATCCTCAAAGTCAGGTTGTAGAAGCCTGTGACTCGGAGGCTCTAGTCACTACCACGCCCCACCCCTGTCCCCTGGATAGCTTTAGAACTCCAGGCCTCTTTTCTTCTATCAAATGGTATTATTTATGGCCAACACAAGATGAGGGAAGCTGGTGGTTAAGGAATACAGGGCTAAGGATATGTGAATTACTGCAATGAATAACACATACCTATTCTTGCATGCTAGTGTCATCAATCCTACAAATGGGAACAGAGCTCCACAATAAGAACGATTAACCACAAATATCTTAACCAAACAGTGATATAACTGCTTTTTCAGAGTAAATTCCACAAAAACCACAAAGGGTAGTCCAAGGTGCTCCTTTAGATAGGATTGAAAACTGTATCCGAGAGGCAAGAGAAGCTAACTCTACCCTGGCTGCATGCCCATACAGAGAGAGGTAGCTGGGAGGAGGGCAGCTTAAAAATACATTAAACTAAACTATCTGCTTTGGAAGCCTCATAGGAATCCTTTCTAGGCTTCCAACCATGTGCGTGGTGAAATTTCAAACAGATAGAGTAAAAACACTGCTAAATTGCACATAGTAATCAAAGAAAAGACGCCCGTTTTCCTCAATTTGGGATTTTTGGGATCAGTTAAGACAATCCCAAACTCCTCCTCTGAGAAAAAAAACATTTTCCAAAGACATTGGCTAAAATGTTTTGCAGGAAGTTCTGAGGGGTCACTAAAGAAATATATTCCAATTTGCTAAAATCTGCTCAGCCAGCATGACCCTTCACATGAATATGTAGGTTCACCTCGTGAACATATATAAAGGCGAACCAAACATTTTAAAGGTCAATTTCGAAATTAACCTGGCTGAAAATCCACATTTGCATGCAGCGCAACAAAAAAATCTGGGTGTGTAATTTGATAAACCAGCACTGTGTTATAATTGACTAAGAAGAGCAAAGTTAATTTGATTTTACAGACGCTGGAATCAGTCGGTAGCCAAATAGGTACCAATAAGTTCATAAATTAGAGAAAAAAGGTTAGATGTGTGAAACCACTTTTCTTTTGCAACATCTACATTTCGCAAAATCACAGTGTTTGCAAACAGAAAATGTTTTTTTAACAATGTAATAAACCCATTTTGCTAATCGGAGATGGGTTTCTGCTTCTCAAAATGGATTTGGCGAACCATACAAAATTGCAATTAGGCAGGAGTTTAAAAGGAGCGTTGCTTCATATTTGTGATTCACTATGGCATGCCGGAGTAGTTCTCAATCGCATTCACCAGTTAAAAACACCTCCAAGGCGGTGGGAACTGATTTGCTAAGGAGAGCTCTGCTATGCTTTCAGAATTGTGTCTTGTGACGACCACAGCCTGTTCCCCTAGATGTCTTACCACATGGGATTTTTTTAAAAACATTTTTTAAACTACACCCGTTCGTTTAAGGAATACGAGCTGCTTCAAAACATAACAGGGGCGTGTGTGGTCTGCTCCTGACAACAGACACTTATGCATGTGTTTGTAGCCAATTGCATGTCAAAGAGTGAAGCTTTGAAACTGAAGATTTTGCGAGAAGATTTATTAGTACACACATCACACTGTAAAATCGGACACCGGTCACAAAAAGTGTGCAATTTGCAACCTGTCTCCTCATGTACCTTGCCCTTTAGAAATCCGCTTTCAACACCATCTGTCATGCATTAGGAACTAATGCTATAACATCGAAAGTAAGAGCTAAGGGCCAGATGCAGCAAGAAATGCTTTTGCGACTCGGAAATTGCGAGTGGGTGCGACTTGTAATTTCCGAGTCACAAAAGCATATGCAGAAGGGTGTCTCAGACACCTTCTGCGAGTCGCTATGGGTTTGCAAAGACGCACCTCATTAATATTAATGAGATGGGTCGCATTTTGCGACCCCATAGCGATTCCCAGCACTCACAGGGATGGTGGCCTGCTGAAGACTGCAGACCTCCATGTCTGTGACTGCTTTTTAAATAAAGCAGTTTTTTATTTTTATTTTGCAGCCTGTTTTCCTTAAAGGAAAACGAGTTGCAAAATAAAAAAAATAAAAACCCGTTTGGTTTCGGTTTTTCAGAGTAGGCAGTGGTTCACTGGACCACTGCATGCTCTGAAAACCCCTTTTTGGCAACATTCACAAAGGGGAAGGGGTCCCATGGGGACCCCTTCCCTTTTGCAAATGGGTTACCACCAGTGTGACACTGGTGGTAACTGCGAATTGCTTTGCGACCGCATTCGCGGTCACAAAGCAATTTAGCATAGCGAAGCGGGTCGCAAATAGGAAGGGGGCACCCCTTCGTATTTGCGAGTCGCATTCACAATTTGCGAGTCGGTACCGACTTGCAAATTGTGAATGAGCATTGCATTCGGCATTTTGCATGGCGCAAACTGAGACTTTCGCAGTTTGCACCATGCAAAATGCATGCTACATCTGACCCTAAGTATCACCATTATTCATCACTCATATAAGATTTTGGGAATTCCCTAATTTAGTTCCAAAAAAATAAAATACAGATTTTAAGCTTGCTTCCCTTTGTTAAGCATGAGTTCTTACAGCTCGCTAGCCGATTCTCACACACTGGGAAGACTTTTAAGGGAACTACAGACATCTTGTTTTTTGTGGTGAATGGAAAAGGTTATAATCTCTTTAAAATTCTTGCCTCAAACTGTAAGTAACTTGAAGCAAGAAAGATGAACCAAGGGAACATGCGTAATTGCAGCTTCTATCAACAACAGTATTGCCATGCTGCTTCACCTAACTTTCCAGTTTATCCAATCAGCTCCAAGGCACCTGCTAATGGTATTTCCTATAAAAAATCCTATCAACATCATTATCATCGACTGATTGACTATTTTGACTCAGTCTTAACTTCCACAGCTGATCAAGTCTCCTGACACAGGCACTGTAAGGTGCCACTTTTCCTTAACTCATACTAATGCTTTGTGGAAGGCCCAAAAGAATCTTTAAGCAAAGGTTTTCCAGGGGCTCCCAATTAACCTGCAGTCCATTAGTAAGTAAACTGACTCCATTCAAGGCTTGCAGAAATAATTGACTTATTATTGCTCTTTTTAAGGGCTAGTCCCACAGGCCTCCAAAACAGGAATCAAACGTTTTCAGGGTACAGACAGCTGCAAAAATCGGAGCTCTCAGATTTGCCTAATGGTTATCCCATTTTAAATTACTTGCAAATGTAGACTCAGTTATCTATAACAACTAAACTGTTCCAAACCAACCCTAATAGGTACCAATTCAATTTCTTAGGCCGATTGGAGAAAGTCAAAGTGTTAGTGTTTTTTTTTTTACATTGAGAATAAGTCTATTATATTAACAACAGGAATGAAAAGCATGACGTTTATGCTGCAGACCTATTAGAGTAGTGTAGTCCATTAGAACTAAATTGTCTTCGTACATAAGCAAATGGATATATGAACAGGCCCTTTTTTTGGAAGTAAAGAAGACATAAGTTACTTAGCTGTAACAGTAGTTCTCCAGTAATGGACACTTTCATAGATTCAAATGCTTGAATACTTCCCCGTCGTCGAGATGGGAGTTTCAGGTGGAATATAAAACCAGGCCTGAAGATGTATGCACACAATACATGAAGTAGGCATCAATACAATATCCCATCACAGTCGTTTTGTAAAATAGACCCAAACTCAAACTTGAACCAATCAGATTGCCCCACCCCTCTAGAACCTCCTGTGAGGAGCTGCCTTCCCTCAGATTTTCGGAGCACAAGTGCTGAAATACCCCAACACACTGATAAGAGAGAAGGTGAGCTCCTCCGGGGAGGTGGGCGGGCTGCATGTGAATCTATGAAAGTGTCCAATACTGGAGAACTACAGTTACAGGTAAGTAACTTATTTCTTACTCCAGTAATGGAACTTTCATAGATTCACATGCTTGAATAGAGTAAAAAGCAGTAAGTAACACATTTTCTGTACCAAGAAATACTGTCTATCTCAATCATTATAAAACAGTGTCATTAGACAGTTACATGCAGAGCACTAAAATAACGCTTTAAACACAAATATATGAATATGCAAGAATGGTACGGTAATAACAACCAGAAAATGTGATTAAATCAAAAGCGGATGGAGGGAAACAAACAGCTCGCCATATCTGAACAAATGTCTAAGAACTGCTAGACCCACTGCGGCATCATGGAGCATCTCAGCATCCAGGCAGTAGTGCTTCGTGAAGGCGTGCGTTGTCCTCCACGTGGCTGCACGACAGATGTCTGGAAGGGATACCCCAGAGAAGAGTGCACAAGAAGTGGACACTGCTCGTGTAGTATGTGCACAAACTTTAGTGTCCAGCGGTCGACTAGCTTTTTGGTGGCAAAAGGCTATGGCACTAGAAATCCATCTAGAAATGGTTTGCCTAGAAGCAGAAAGCCCTCTCCTGGGCAGACTAAATGCCACGAACAGCTGACTGGACTTTCCGATTGAGGATGTCTGCTGCAAATAAAATTTAAGGCATCGCTTGATGTCCAAAGAATGCAGTGATCTTTCTGCCCCAGTCTGGGGCCGTGGAAAGAAAGTCTTTAGGACCACTGGCTTGTTAATGTGGAAATCAGTTTGGCACCTTTGGGATACATTTCGGGTTTGTCGGTAGGATGACTGTGTCATCTGTAAATCTCATGAAATACTCTTGGATGGTAAAGGCTTGAATCACGCTTACTCTGCGAGCAGATGTCAACGCTAATAGGAGTGCTACCTTCCAGGTAAGATACTTAGGGCCTGATTACAACTTTGGAGGAAGGTTTTAATCCGTCCCAAAAGTGACGGATATACCAACAGCCGTATTACGAGTCCATTATATCCTATGGAACTCGTAATACGGCTGGTGGTATATCCGTCACATTTGGGACGGATTAACACCTCCTCCAAAGTTGTAATCAGGCCCTTAGTGTCTAATTTATGAATAGGTTTGAATGGCTCCTTCATTAACTGAGTTAAGACTGTATTCAGTTGCCAAGATGGAGGAGGTCGTTTGGCTGAAGGAAAGGATCGGAATAAGCCCTTCATAAACTGCTTTATCAGTCGATGAGACAGTCCTTTGGATAGTCATCTATATCTGGAGATAGCAGCTAAGTGGACCTTAATAGATACATGGGCGAGACCAGACTTCACCAGGTGGAAAAGGTACGGTAAAATTTGTTCTGGAGCAGATGTAAGCGGATGAATGTTATTCGGGGTATACCATAAACAAAACCGCTTCCATTTTAAGGTATACGTCTTATTGGTGCTATCTGCACTTGCTTTAGCTAAAACTGTTTGACAGTCCATGGGAATATTTAGATGGCCAAATTCATTGAACTCAGGAGTCATGCACATAACCTGAGATGCTTGGGATCTGCATGCCTCACTTGGCCCTGGGCTGATGGTGAGCAGGTCCGGAATGGGTGCTAACCTGATGGGAGGACACGAGGATAGCAACAGAAGCTCTGTGTACCACGGTTGACGTGGCCAAGCTGGAGCAATTAGAATTATCTGGCAGGGCTCCAATTTGATCTTGCTGATGACCTGAGGAAGAAGGGGTTTCGGAGAAAAGATGTAAGCATAAATCCCTGACCATGCTATCGAAAGGGCATTTCCCCACAACCCTGGTTGGGGATGCCAGCTTGCAGAAAACCGGCATTTCGTGTTCTGAGATGTCGCGAAGAGGTCCAGGTTCGGTGTCTCCCACCTGCGGAACACTGCATCCAGCGTTGTCTGGTTCAGCTCCCACTTGTGTGAAGATGTGCTTAGCCTGCTTAATGAGTCTGCTGTGGTGTTTCTGATTCCCGGGAGATGTTCCGCCCGTATGTGCACTGAATTCTGAATGTACCAGGTCAGGATGAGCTGAGCTTCTGTGGAAAGTAAGCGAGCCTGAGTCCTGCCTTGCTTGTTTATGTAGTTCATGGTGGTCGTATTGTCTGTCCAGACCAGCACCGACGAACCTCGGATTCTCGGTAGAAAAGCTTGTAGTGGAAGGTACACAGCTCTGAGTTCGAGGAAGTTGATGTGCAGCGTCGCATGAGAATTGGGCCATCTGCCACTGACTTGCAGATCCTGGAGACATGCTCCCCACCCCTCCATCGAAGCATCCGTCGTGATGGTGAACGGAGGGATTTGATTCAGGAACTCCAGACCTACTGAAATGTTTGCAGTCGTTGACCACCACTGGAGGGAGTGGACCATCCTTGGTGTAATGTGAATTATGTCCCCGAAGGACCCTTGCGCCTGCTTCCACTGTTTGGATGCGTCCTCTTCAGGAAGAGCTCGACAAAGACGACAGTGTGGAACTAGGCTGATACAGGAGGACATCATCCCCAGTAATGATTTGAACCTCCAAACTGAAAGAGACTTTTTTCTTCGAACTGAGTCTGCTGAGGTCAAAAGCTTGAGTTGACGTTCTTCTGTAGGAAAGGCTTTCACAAGAGTCGTGTCCAATATAGCACACAGAAACACTATCCTTCTGGTAGGTTGAAGCTGTGACTTGTCTCTGTTGAGAGTGAGACCTAGTTGTTGGAAAAGACGTAACGTGGTCGTGAGGGAGTGACGTAGAGCAGAGATATTCGGAGCCTTTAGTAACCAATCGTCCAGATATGGGAATACCTGGTGCTTAAGACATCTCAAATATGCAGCCACTGGGGCTAGACACTTTTTGAAACTCCGGGGGTCAGATTTGAGTGCGAAGTGTAGCTCTCTGAACTTAAAATGCTGGCCGGCTACCATGAATCTCAGAAATTTCCTGTGCTTGGGGTGAATGGGAATGTGGAAATACAAATCCTGAAGATCTAGGGAAGCCATGAAGTTGCCTCTGCTGAGAACCTGTAGTACATCCTTCAAAGTTACCATCAAAAGGATTGCTTTTTGAGATATTTGTTGAGCTGCCTCAGATCCAGGATGGGCCTCCACAACTGGACTTCTTTCTGACAAGGAAGAATCGAGAATAAAAACCTCTTCCTCGCTGCAAAGAGGGTACCAGTCCATCGCCCCTTTGGACAACCTGCCAGCTATCTCTAGGAGGAGGAGATGTAGATGTTGTTGACGCTCCCGGGAAGGTGGAGTTTCGGGAGGCCTGGAAGTGAATTCTAAGAGATGGCCATGAGTTACGTGACGAGACAAGGAGGGAGGGGTAGCCGGCCCCTGGAGGCTGTCATTGGCTGCGCGAGGCACCCTTGGACTGTCGTCCCAATCTTCCTCTAGGAGGAGGTCTGCTGTATGCCGATGCTGGAGGCTGCCTTTGATGGTACTGGGGTCTGGATGACTGATACTGGGAGGAGTAGGCTGGATAACGAAAAGGCTGGTAGCCACCTCGAAAAGAGGAGTAGCCTCTGCCCCTGGCTCCCCGAAAGGGAGTACGCTTGTACTTTAGGGATCCCAACGACCTGGCAGTATCAGTATCAGCCTTGATCGCCTGAAGGGCATCGTTGACATGCTTGCAGAACAGGTCTTGGCCATCGGACGGGAGATCCAGGATCTTTATTTGGACATCTGGCCTGAAATTAGGGGCTTTGAACCACCCCTGGCGCCTTAAGACGGCTAACCCAGCCAGAAGCCTAAATCCCATGACTGCAATGTCCAGGGCGCAGTCAATTACTTCTGCAGATGTTTGTTGACCCTCCATAATGATCTTTTTAGCATCTGACTTGTTGGTATCTGAAAGATACTCTACAGAGTGGGAGATGTCAGACCACAGCTGCCTGTTGTATCTGCCCAGTAGTGCCAATTAATTTGCTGCACTGACCATAATTGCCGACATAGAAGAGAACCTCTTCCCGATATTGTCCAGGCCCCTTCCGTCCTTATCAGGAAGGGCCGATAAAGGCGCTGAAGGGTTCTTGGAGCGTCTCTAGGCAGCCTGGCAAACCACAGAGTCTGGTTTTGGGTGACCCACTAGGCACGCAGGAGCGTCTTCTGTTGCCTTATACTTCTTGTCCAGCTTTGGCAACACCGCTGGCACTGTCACCAGGTTTTTCATAATCTTCAACCCCTGACTCCAGACATGGTCAATACTCGGGATAGCCCTAGCGGATTTTCTGTGTGGCTCTTTAAAATCATACCGAAAACAGTCCTGCTGCGTAGATGGCAACTGCAGGTCAAACCTCATTGCAGCTTTCTCTAAGAGGTTATGGAAAGAGCCAATATCCTCAGGAGGAGATTCGACTGCTAATGGCTCTGGTGAAGGGGGTGCCGGGAGCATATACTCATCCCATTCGTCCTGGTCGGAGAGAACCTCTCCTTCCTCTGCCGCTTCATCAGAAGAGGCCTGGACCTGAGGACTCTGAAGAGGAACTTGTGGCGTCGTTGGAAAAACTGGCAGAGGCGCTGGAGTAGCTGGAGCAGAAGCTGCTGTGTGGGATCTTTCCCCGGGTGAGGGTAGAAGCGTTCTCTGTAGTCTGCCAGCATAGCCTGGAGTTCGGACACTAGACTGGAGGGCAGAGATACTGTTCCCTGCTAGTGTGGTACTGGGTCATAGTATTGTTGGCCATATTATGAATCGTAGTCCGAGTACTCCTGGCATTTCATGTGTAGCTCTGAAGGACTTCTAGCTACTCCAAACATTGTATCTTGATCTGCACCCTCATCATCATCGTCATCATCTAAAAACCTAGATGGCAAGAGTCTTGAAACTTTGCTCGGTAACGTAACAGAAGGTGTTAAACGAGCTTTTTAAGCGGAGTATGTTGTGCAGGTTGACCCAAAAGTAACGTAGATGGTCTTTGTCTTTTCGTTGGAAGCAATCCTGGTGTTGAAGACAAGAAACCACTTGTCATCAACGGTGGGGTGGGGGGGTGATGATACTGTAGTCGCTGGAAACATTGTCGCCGGCGATGGAGGCATCGTTGAAATCGTCGACGGAGGTGTTGTCGACGAGAGCATCATCGACAGGGGCATCGCCGACGGGTGTGTCATTGCCAGGAGTTTTGTCGACGAGAGAAGCGTCGAAGAGATGGGGCGCACCGTCGATGAGGATGATACGGTCATCGACGAAGATCCTGCAGCCGCTGCCATCAACGTAGAGATGGTTACCACCACCGGCATCACCGATGAAACTGTCGGCGACGAGGGTATCATCGACGATGGCATCGTTGACGGTGCTGAGCTAGGCTTCTTAAATCTGTGAAGCACTTTAGGAGGAGGAGTGGCTGGCTCTGAAGCAGTTTTCTTTGCTTTTTTTGAAGGATTCTGTACCCAGTTTCTTCTTTTGTGGAAAACCATGCTTTGATGTCTTTTGCACCATTTTCCTAGGTGGCTCTTGCCCCTCAGAACTTTCTTGTTTTCTTTTAAGAGGTGTTTTAGGGGCAGAAATCGAAGAAGAGGCACTGTCCTCATCAGAGGCAGAGTGTCTAGTCTTACCTCTTTGCAGCCACAACAGAAGGTGACTCTCCCGGTCCTTCAGGGTCTTAGCAGAAAACTTCCTGCAGATTTTGCAGTCCTTAGTCTTGTGGCTGGGGTACAGGCAGTAAATACACTCCTCTTGTGGATCCTCCACATATAATCTCTTTTTTAAACATGAGGCACATGATCTGAAAAGGCCTTTCTTTGGAGTCTCTGACATGGCAGCCAGTTTGAATCACCACAGTAGATAGAAATATCCAAAAGCTGTAGAAACAGGTCTTCTGACAGAAAATTTTGAGCAAAGCTCAAAGGAGACTCCTCAGCACAACGTGCGGTGGAAAATCTGAGGGAAGGCAGCTCCTCACAGGAGGTTCTAGGAGGGGGAGGCAACCTGATTGGTTCAAGTTTGAGTTTGTGTCTATTTTACAAAATGACTATGATGGGTTATTGTTTTGAGGCCTACTTCATGTATTGTGTGCATACATCTTCAGGCCTGGTTTTATATTCCACCGGGGAATCCTATCTTGACGACGAGGAAGTATTCAAGCATGTGAATCTATGAAAGTTCCAAGACTGGAGTAATTCGTACTTTCTAATGCTGTCGGATATAAACGATGGAAAGGATAAAAAAAAAGAGGGGAGTGTTAAAACACACCCCTGTGCCTAAGGCTATTTTGCACTGGATTTATTGCTGGTAAAGTCCCTAAATCATTTAGGTCAACCTGACCCGGACTCATTTGGTAGAATTTACGCCTTGCGGCATAAACAGCAAATCCTAAAGGATTTTCCATCTGCCTAATTTATCCCAGAGGGTACTACGATCAACTTGGTCAGAAGTCAACAAAATAATAATTGTTTGCCCACGGTTGATACTGACCTCCCTGCCACTGCCATACAGTGATCGACAGTACAGCAATTCTGCCTAAATAATTCCTGCTCTTTTGAAACAATGCCAGTCCCAAATGCTCAAGCTTCAAGAGAGAAGAGAGGGAGACCTTTTTGTGAATCAACTTTTCAATTGCACCCCATATGGCCTCTGGTAATTAGCCTGAGGATAAGACACATTCAAAGAAAGGACCCAGAACAAATGCCCACCAGAGAGGGGGGTCTCCATTAAAAAGTACTACGGGCAGATTATTTAGACCGCCGGCAGACAGCGATTTTATATTACTAATTAGAATAATAATTTAATGATGTGGATAAGTTACTGTAGTAAATGTTTTCTTGCCCGTCTAAGCTATGTGTAATCTGTACTGCTTTTTCAATTGTACCGTGAGACTCCCATGTCAACGGCAGGAAATGATTCAAGCATGTGAATCTCTGAAAGATCCAATACTGAAGAATACAATATTATGTCAGTTATCTAAATTAGAACCAAGCTCAGCAACCTCAACAAGTAGGGTAATTACAGATTGACCAGAAATCATAATTAGTTTAGGGTCAACATCACAGAACATTTTCAGCAAAGGTACTATCATGTCCCCAGGAGTCTCTACGGAGTCCATCGAGGCTACCATACCTGGCGCAGCTATGAAGGTAAAAATCTGAAGCTTTGAATCTATAATGTTGTTGATGGTTTCAGACTTAGCGCTAGACTTTTTCAGAAATATAGGACCCTCTGAGATCTTAAAATGTTCAGTTACAAAATTCTGTAGAGAAGTTGATAAAGGCGGGCAGTTCCCTTTCTCTCAGGAGTCCAACAGTTGACTAGAGTAGAGACACAGAGAGACCAACTCTCACCTCCTCTAGAACCTCTTGACAGCCTCTGGACCTGATTCTCCTAACAACTCCACCCTGCCATTTTCCAACCACAAACAAAAAAAAAAGTCTTAATTTGTCTGACGTGAAAAACCTTGAAAATCCCTCCTGAGTCAGACAAATGTGTCAACCCCCCACCCAGAAGCCAAAATATCAGTGGATAGTCTCAGGTTGGAATCCCGTAAAGCACACCAATAGCACCAGTAACCGTATGCCAAGAGTTTCCACATTTATACAGTAATTTTACACTGGTATTTACCACATATAGTATTGTTGAAGTCATGTGGACTTCACTGTTCTCTAGTGCTCTTCAATGTGCCTTCTAAAGGCTACAAAATGACAATGTTAAGGCTACTGACGATTACCTAGCTTATAAAAATAAACGATGATCAACAGTTAGTTACAAATGCTTCTGGCTATCACTCTTGCTGTTATCATTCTCAAGGGATTTATGGTTTGTAACACTCCTTCCTCAAGCACCAAATTCCACAAAGGCTACTCCATGTTTTCATATACACTTTTCCACTCAACCAACATCACCCAGGGTCACCTAAGCAGCAAGGTGGAGCAGAACAGAGGTGCATCGGGTAGAAAGCAACCTGAAATTTTCCAGCCCTATCATTCTGCACAAAAGGGCAGCATGGCAAGCTTTTTAGACACTGCCTTCTTTGGTTGTGCAACCACAGGCTGAACAGACATCACCTGTGCCTTCCGCAAATACGAAACACCCTTCCACAGCAAGACTGTCACCATCCTGTCTCCAATAAGCTTCCCACCTCAAATCCTCGGGCTGTGAGTGGGTGACACAGGAGGGATTGGTTTTGTCACAGTGCCCTAGGATGGGCTGTGGGCTGAGTCACAATGAAAGGCCTGAGCACACCAGCCGTTTCCACGGTTACTCGATGATCTGTGCTACATCTACATTGTACTATGGATCCCTGTGTTGGAAGAAGAAGAAAAAGTTACTCACCTGCACTTATAGTTAGTTCTCCAGTGTTGGTTTATTTCATACATTCATGTGTGTGAGTATTTCCCCATCATCAGGCTGGGAACCCTCTATACTCTAACATTAAATCAGCAGTCGTTCTACTGCCTTTAAGAGCATTAATCTTTGACACAGAATATATGCAGCCTATCACCTTATTGTAAAACATTCACTGTACCAATGAGGTGGAGACAGTGCCTCCCTAGAACGCCTGAGAAAACAAATGCCAGATTTTCAAAAACTCAAATTGTGTTTTTTTTTTTAATAACAACCCTTTGCAAGAAAAAGCAGTTCAGATACAAAAAAATCCATTTTGAAATGCCTTGTTTCAATAAAGGGTTGCCTTTGTGTTGCCAAATGCTACAAAAAGTTGGTCTGTTTGCAGAAATGTTTTTGTTAAAGATAGAACTTCATACATCTCTATATGTACAGCAAATATAAAGGTCTTTCTAAAGTTGACATTGGTTATGGAACAAAGTGTACATTTACTAGTTCAAGAGAAAAATTGCTGGCACATTAGAAATATGTTTTGTATTGATTTTTAAGAGGGCCTTACCTTTATTCAAAAAAAAACTTTCAATCTCAATTACGCTCCTTGCTGACTTAACAGCCAACAGAAAAGCGGTTTTGCATGATAGTGCTAAACTGTGGATATATGTATTAGCTCGAAAGCTTGTTTCATCAAAGAAGCTAAAACAATGTGAATCTTCCAAGAAATGACAAGTGACAGTACTGGAGGAAATGTTCAAAAATCACTTTTAAAAAGTTTTTTTTTTTATAAATCTAGTAGAAAAATCACGAAGGAGTTATAGGCCTTTTTAGATATTCCCAAATTGCTGCTAAATTAACTCTTGTGGATGGATATCTAAGGTCTGATTTATCAAGTAGTAATAAGTATGGTAAAAATGTATGAAGCTCCATAGTCAGAGGATTCAAGGCACTGTCACTTGCCCAAGTACAAAGACTTTTCCATTTGCAAACATATGTCTCTATTGTTTAGCTCTGGCCACCGCAACACTCTTCGACTATCTTTTAGAATTTTCAACAAATCAAATGCTAAGCCCACACAAACCAAGCTGTCAAATGCAGTGAATATGGGTTTAGATGACGAATTTGCCAGTGATTCCAGGACATGAATGTTAGACTGACCTTAAAGCGAAATGGGCTATCAACTCATCTGTCCCATAGCTCTCTGAACCAGTGCTGTCTGGGCCAAGCTGGGGCTACTGGATTGATCAGACATGGATCTTTCCTCGTCTTGCAAAGTGTTCAGGGTATTACTGGGTTTGGTGGAAGGGCATGAAAGAACTGAATTTCTCTTTCCAGTTTGATGGAAAAGATTCACCCTGTGAGCTCAAGCATGGCTACATGCTCACTAATAATGGTACTTTCTTTCTGAGGTGAGTTGCAAATTGATCCCATATTGGTTTCTGCCCCTCCCGAGATACTGCCTGTATCTAATGTTCATTCAACTTACATTTGTGGTTGTTTGTTGGCAACCTGGTGAGGGTGTCTGCACACACATTGTGTATTCCTGAAAGATCATGCACAGTGATAACCATTTTGTAATGCAAGGCAAGCAACCATATTGTTGTACTTCCTGGGATAGTATAAATGATCTTTTCTGTCTGGTTTCTTTCTACAATACATTGCTGTACTGTCTACGCAGAAGAACGTTTGTTTCTTACTTTGGGTACGAAAGCTTTTACAGCAAACCTTAACGCTCTCAACTCCAGAACGTTTATATGGAGGCTTTTTTTACGTCTACAATCCACTGGCATATAGCCTTTGAAGATGCACTCCCCAACCTGTTACAGACGCATCTGTTGTTATTATCACCTGGGAACTACAGGAATCAATGACTGTCTTGCAGACATATTGGAGTGTCTTGTCCCCCATAGTAAGGATTCTTTAATTTGCTTTGTTACTTAAGTTGTATTGTGCAAATCTCCTTGCACCTGACAGCATTGTTAGTTCAATTCCTTGTGAATTGTTCTCATGTGCAACCCGCAGTGGGTATTAACGAAATACACAAAGGCATGCAAAATCGACAGCTGACTGATTCACTTTATTGTTGACCTTTTTTGGATAGAAAATGCCACCCTTCAGCCATGAGCTTTTGATCTCTGCCTCTTGAAGGATTCACCTTCCCTTCCAAGATAAACTTTTTTGTGCCAAAAAAATGATTTCCTAGGATGGTTGCATTACCGATTTGTTTCTGCTTACCACAAGGCCCTCCTCTACTAAGATTTTAGGAGTCACCTACAGAGCCCACTTTGTCGGTTTGACAGTCCTTGTTTTTATTAAGCAATTGTCTTAGTATGGGTAATTCATGTATTCTTGTCATCGAATATATAGTACTACTGGTGCCATGCATTTTGGAAACACTGTAAGGGCAGATTTGTGCCTGAAGAGAAAGGCCCAAAAGTGGTAATGCAGCCCATCCACCAGAAATCTCAGAAACTGATGATGTTTCTGAAGTATTGTGGTATTAAAATGCAGGTCTTCTAGGTCTACTGAGGTCAGGCCCTTTTGTATGAACAGTAGAATATCTTGCAGGGTAATCCTTGGACAACCGTATTAAGAAATGTGTTAAAATCAGATGGCCAGAATTGGTCTCAAATCTCTGTTCGTTTTTAGAATGAGGATAAATCTTGAGTAAAACCCAAAGTTCTTTCCTTAATGCAGCAGCTTTTCTATGGCTTCCTTGAGTATTATCTGTAATACTGGTCTCTTGAGTTCTTCTAAATGTTTGTGGTATTTCTTCTTTTGAATTTTTTCACAAACTCTATTAAACGGCCCTAGCAGATAATGTTCAGTACACAGGCATCCTTCATTTTCTGCCAATCCTGCTGGTACTTCTGAATGCTGCCTCTGCACCAGCAAGGGAGATGATGATAGAACACTAAGGTTGTATTCAGGTTCTGTTGTTTTGACCATGGGAGCGGACCACCTAGCTGCCTCTTCTCAATTGTGTGGTTCAGCCTCGTCCCTGCTTTTATTATCATAATTGTATCAATAATGTGGGACCTTTATCCCTATTTCGGCAAAAATTAACATTTTCAACTAGATGTTAATAATCCATATCTTGATACTGTAAAGATCATAAGGATCTGTCTTCATAAAGAGCCTAATGACCTTGCAGTTTCAGTGCCACAATGTTTCCCACTGATCAGTGCTTCCCAAACATTTTATAACCGCAATCCAATTTTCAGAACGGCAAATTTTTTGTGACTCATCTAGATTTAATGGACATGAGGAGAGGGTGATTTTCTATTTTAATACTAAACATGTTTTCAAAATGCTGTGAATTACCAAAATAGCATATTGTTTACAATTGTTTGTGTTCATCTCCAACTCAGATTGATTGTCAAGGTCACTGCCATGACCATACCCTTGGACATGCCATTATCAGACTTTGGCCAAGATATTAATCTGCCTATAAAAGTGGCAGATGGCAAACTGCACTGGAACTGGAACGCTTTTCAGAATGGGGGGCTG
Source organism: Pleurodeles waltl (assembly GCF_031143425.1). NCBI lineage: Eukaryota > Metazoa > Chordata > Amphibia > Caudata > Salamandridae > Pleurodeles > Pleurodeles waltl. Next base: position 208,807,502 of record NC_090451.1, on the reverse strand, counting down.
GCCTGTGGCGTATGTTCACTAAAATCATAAGGATTCTGAAAAATCTTCGTGTTGATACCGTTAAGTGTAGCAAACTTGAAAAATACCCTTCTTCAGCAAAGTATGGAGTAAGGCCTCATATTCAATTTTTTTCTGCAAAACCAAGGACCAGTAGTACCACATACATACACATACACACACACATACACAAACACACGCATATAGATTTTGAAGTTTTATATGTGTAAAGGGGCATTGGAGCGCATTACATGAGTGCTAAGATTGCATTAAATAAGCACAGGATATTAAGTGACTTGCCCAGAGCCAAAGCTTCAATCTGAACTTGGTTCCCTAGATGCAACTTTGGCAGCTCTGGCCATTAGACCACAGCTATAATTCTCAATTTAGGTGTGAAAGCCATACACGAGTGGGATGATGGTGTATATAGTGAGCATGTTATCTTTTGAAATGGCTTTGTGAAGTAAAAAAGCAAGACAGCAAAAAATACTGGAAGGCTCCCCAGAGTATTGCTCAGGAATGGTTGCACAAGTTTGTTTTAAAACTGAAATTAGGGTCATATTTCAGCACCTTTGCACCAGCTCTGCTGGAATAATTTTCAGAGTGGTGGGTGCCGAAGCCAATGTTAAATCAATGAAGTCATAGGATTGGGAAAAATCCTAACGCAAATTGCAGCAAATGTATTCAGTAGGAGAGTGATAAAGGTGCAGTACATATCTGGTGGTGCGTTTTGGAGCATACTGTTGCAAGTATATTACTAAAGCACCACGCAGTAGCGCACTATTGTTTCCAGACAGCATATTTTTTCATGCAATGGCCACTAAATCTGCACAATATAGCAGACAAATGATGATGTGTGGAATTTGGGTTTCACTGAATATTTATCATTAGCGTATCACCAAGTAAGTGTCTTGATTTGTTTTGATCCCATTAAAATCTTTGCTTCCATCATACTTCAGAATTTATGAAATGTGCTTAATGTTTGCTATCCTAAACGGTGATATATTCTGAAATATATGTACAGTTCATTTACAGGTATCTAATTTGAGATGTGTTACAAAAAATGACATCCTACAGCCTTCCCTTTCACACTGGCTGTAAACCCAACAAGATTGTCTCGTAGTGCATTTTAAAAACTCCTCTCACTGCAATCAGGAAAAGATAAGTAACTATCACTTCCCATGTTAAAAGAATAAGCAGCAATTTGTCCTAAAACATTTTGAAATGTAACCCCCGTCTTCAAAACACAGCAAATGTTACAAAATAATTACAAAATTTGAAGGCATCTTTATTTATCGATCTTTCATTTCATGACATACGTGAATGGACACTTGTTTATTATTTGATGCGCTTCGGAGTAAGTCACTACTAACTTCTAAACTATTATACCGCAATGCGCTCAAGATTAAATACCCCCCTAACCTATCTAAAAACGCAGCCAAAAACTTCAAACATAGACTACTCAAAATGAACCCCGAAACGCTAATTTCTGATATCTACTTCTGTGCCAATAAAGTAACCATGGTTGCTGATTTCATCTTTTTCACCAACAAAAGAACCCATAGCAGGAGAGCCATTGCCTCAACGCTCATGATTAACACAACAAGGAAAACACCACATGGCCTACAACTCCCCATAACTCCCTTACCAGTCTTCATGGCCAAAGCTACCATCTCCCTCTAGAACAATGGAAACATTCTCATTCAAGCATCAGACTGTAAGCTAGAGCTTTTTGACAAAATATTAATGAAGATCAAAAATATAATCTTGAGCAATGTTTCCAGCTCCTCCAAATGTCTACATCTCCCCTCCTGCTCCTCGCTAGATACACAGCCATCCTCCAGCCACTACCCTACCTCTTAACCCATACCTCCTCATGACTACTATCTCTTTTCTAACACTGGAACCATAGCAGATGGCTCCACTTCTCCTGCTCCTAGAGAGGCCACTTGCTCTTCCCCTTTATCCCTCCTATCTGAACTATCTCTTCCCTTCGCTCACAGAACAACTAATACTCACAGCATGAGAGCAAACAACAGCCTTAGCCCAGAGATAATCATGGATACTATGCTGCATCCCTCGTTCAATGGCACAGCCTCCACTACCTCATCTGACACCTAAAGGTTGACCCACTTGATCACTCCGGACTCCAACCGTCAGCCCGTCAGTAGCTACACCAAGGTACCATATGCCGCCTGTTGCTGGTGCTCCTATGAGTCCTATTTCGACCCCTCTTCCTATCACCACCCCTAGCAAACCATCATCCTCCTATCTTTTTCCCATCACAACCCTCACCTCCCTTGATCCTGATGGTCGGCTAACCACCCTCTCTGCCCCTGAGGGGGTTTATACGTCTCCTGTCCCCAGACTGCACAACACTTCCATGGGTACTGACCATCCCCATTCCCTGGAGAACGAACTTGCTGATCATAGTCAAGACATAAAGCTAGTTAAAACGAATATTCGGAACCTTATTCCTACCACTTCAAAGCTCGAAAAGCTCTTGAAACTCAATTTGTCCACATGGGCTAACACAACCACACACCAAACAACACAACTCACCCCAAATCAGCCGAAATACTCTTGGAATGGGACATTGTACAACGAAAACTCTCCAAACTGTAACTGGCAACCCCACTGCATCACCATATCCAGACCACAGAGGGACATAGACCACCTATCTGATGATGACATTCACTCCTTTCTGTTCTCTTATACCACAACTAATAGGGATTTGTCACCCGCAACATTCACTATCCAGACTATCCCCTCCAACCCAGTTAGAGAACCTAGTGTCAACTACAAAACCTTGAATGAGTACAACCTAGTCCAAGCTTCCACAACACACCTTGAAGCTTTAGAAACCAAATCTCATTTCAGCTCTATCCTTCTCAACTGTAGGTCGGTGGTAAAACATACAGCTGACATTGCGGATCTCTTTCTTACACAAGACTTTGACCTCAACCTTACCCAATCATGTAATGGCCCAACTCACAACAGAGGTTCTACCCTTGATTTAATCATCTTTAAGGACAATACCATTGAACTAGAGTCCATTACCCCTGCGACTTGTCAGACCGCTACCTAATCTCCATCATCCTGGAGAAGGTGGTGGCTAGGAAGGACTAACCTCGAAAACCCAAACATTGGTCCAGAGACTTGAGAAACATTAATCTATCTGATCTAAAGTCTACTAGCAATAACACTGTATCGCCTCCCACAAACTTGAAAAATGTGAATAATGTTAGTGAACATTATTTACAATCCATTTCAGACATACTTGATGCAGTTGCTCCGAAGCAGCTAAAAAGAATTCGGAGCTGAGTAAAGATGCAAATTAAGGCTCGCAGAGAGATCATGGAGATGCATCCGAAGTTCCAAAGCAGAATACTTTAGGACGCAACTAGACAATGCCAAAAACAGACCAAAAAATTATTTGAAATCAAGCAACAAGCAGTTTGCAAACCTAACCAACACTCGGCAGACACCGGATCCTTGCCATTTGGCAAGGAGTGCACCGCTATTTCATTGAAAAGGCAAGCAGAGTTGAATCTGATTTGCTTTGCATCTCTCAGATTCTACTAACTAAGGCACAGCCCAATCTCCTACCTATGCAGCACCAGGCTAGCTCCCCTCCTTTTGGCTATACTACTGAAAACAATGCTACATGGAATGCCTTCAAAATCCCAGATGATGGTGCTTTACTCACAGCATTAACAACAATAAGACCCTCCAACCACTTCAATGATCCTCTACCCGCAAAACCTCTTCAAACCGCTTAGCCCTTCCTTACTCCCCCTTTGGACCAAGATTGTCAATGCATCTCTTTCTCAGGGCTAATTTCCTAAATATTGGACAGGTCACCCCTATTCTATAAAAAAAAAAACACAAATACGGACCTGCATGACCTCAACAACTACCGTCCTATCACCAACATCCTGACATTGGTAAAGCTATTAGAAAAATACGTTCACCTACAACTCTGTAACCACATTGAGCAATATCAACTCCTTGATCATCTTCAATCGGGTTTCAATAAGGGTCATAGCACTGAAATGTCTGGAACAAACATTGGTGATGATGCCCTGAGAATGCAAGACCTGAACAAACCCTGCCTTCTTATACTACTTGATTTCCACTCTGCTTTTGGTACTGTCAAACATGGTAGTTTGATTGACCTGCTTGAGAATAGGATGGGGCTGTCTGGCCCTGTCAAACTGGTTTGCCGCATTCCTTCATAACAGAGCTCAAAGGTTCAAAGTCAATCAAACCCTATCGGACACCACACAAGTTATGACTAGAGTTCCCCATGGAGCTACGCTCTCACCCACCTAATTCAACTTGCTCATGGAACCTCTTACAGAACTTCTGAATCTCTCTAACATTCACTACTACTTGTACGCCAATGACACACAACTGTATTTGAAAATTTCCTCACAAGAAGACATCAAACTGCTCAACTGTACCCTCCACAAAACCCTGCAATGGCTGACCCGTAATCACTTCATCCTTAACGCTCTCAAAAATGAATTCCTCCTGATTGCCCCTCACAACTACTCTGCCCCCATGGACGATTGGCTCAAACAACAAACTGCTCTCAACTACACCCTGCATTTGATCGATTCCACTAGATCACTAGGTATAACGTTGGACTAATACCTGAATATGCACTATTATATCAGTGCAACCACCAGAGGAGCCAACTAAACAAAGGAAAATCAAACCTTTCTTGCACCCAGCTGACCTTAAGTTAGCAGTCCAATCCCTGGTTATCTCCCGTTTAGACTACGGGAGTGCTAGTCTTGTTGGTGTACCCAAAGTAAAGCTGGCTCCTCTAAGGGCCACTTTGATTTCAGTTGCTATGCTCGTCACTTGTTCCAGTAGATCCAACCACATTACTCCTGACCTCAACCATCTGAAATGGCTTCCATTCAAAGCTGGAATCCAGTTGAAGGTAGCTTGCATGAGACACAAGGCCCTTCACCACAACACAACTGCCTGCCAGGCCAAAAAACTTGAATTATCTGGTGGTAGTCGATCTTCAAGAAGCTCTAACTCCCTACTGTTAAAGACACAGAACTTCAAGAAGACAAAAAAAGACCTACAACCAGTCCTTTTTGGTCTAGCCCTAAGAATATGGAACACACAGCTGCCAGAAATTAGGACAAACTCCTCCACTACCTTCTTTCCTTCTTCAAAAAAAGAAGCAAAAACATTTATGATGAATTGTTCCTTCACTAGTTTCTTCAATCACTCATCTTTTTCTGGTGGACTCTTCGAGATCATGGATCTTCCAGGCCATCCTTGGATATTGCACCTGTATTTATTTGTTGCTTTCTACCTGCATTTTTCCTACTTTTTCTCTTGTTTGTCTGACTTTTATGCTACTTGAACGTTGCCCGGCCACCCTGAAGGATCATGTTTACATTACATCTCTTGTATATTAGACTTCTATGCTATACGTTCAGTGTTCTGACATCCTGTAGGGTCACGTTTGCGCTATATAAAGCTCTGAAAATAAATAAATATGAGAAATTGGTTGGGGACCCAGCAGTGTGTCGCTATCCACAATTTGAGAAAAGCTGCCATAGATGTTAGTTTCAACAAGAAGCATATTTAAGAGTTTTGTCAGAACTATGGTAAAAAAATAGCCATTCATAACGTGAATTAGAGGTTACATTGCCAATTTACCGAAATCCTATAATTGCGGAGGCGTAAGCTGAATTGGTAAGTGAAAGCTGCTTCTCCCTTCTTTAAGATGTTGAAAGCTTGAAACTTGTATTCTAATGGTAGTTTTTTAAGTCTTGTTTACACTGTCCCTTTGAGACAGTTTGTTTAATATCAGTGGGCTTGGAGGCCCCACATTACTTACCACTGATTGGCTTTACTGTCATTCTTAATTGCTTGCTTTCCACTGGTTTGCACTGAGGTCGCCAATTCCTCTTGTTGTGAGTGGCCCTCCCCAGGAGCATAGCCCAAGTATTTGTGCACTTCAACTGCTCGCATTTTTGGAGGCTATTTTTCTTTTGTTGTTTATGCACTCTAAAGAGTGGGTCTCTTTGCTTCCCACCATCTCCTAATCGAGTTTTTGCTTTCACTGTCCAACCAAAGCACTTCCCCGGTCGGTCCCAATCATTACTTCCACTCCAATTCTTTCTTATTCATAGTCTGCTGGTCCCTTCTCCTCTGTTTCATCCCGGTTTGTCTTTCCATCTGCTCTTTGATTTTACTGCCCGTGCTCTTTTCTCCTATGTGCCAGTTCCCTTATCCACTTCGTTTGCATGTGGCTTTGAGTGCCCCCCTCCCTTAATGTTAAAAATTATTACTCCATTTACAGCATCTATTCGTAAAGCATATTTTAAGCCTGTTTCACTTTTTATACAGACAAAAATAATTTATCCCCTGTCTGTTTGGTTCCCCCGCCTCTCGTTGTCCGTATATGAGTGTTCCCTTCCACCTCTTTTCTGTGTTGCTCCTTCCTCCCATTGTCGTGTTGGCCCCTTCATCCACCATAACAAAAGTGTTAAGATGCAGACTGTGCTAGCAGCATCATATTGCTTTTTTACCATCTCCCCACCCACTCTCCGTCCTTCCATAGCTCGTGTTGTTACCCAAGCACCAATCCAAACTGCACCTATTGCCCATGTTGAATAATAACAACACCAACAAAAATCAGCCGCTGGTTCTTCTCCCCTCTTACACGCCCCAACCCTGTTTGATTTCAAGTCTCTGTTTATTCTCCCAGCTGACAGAAGGGAAGAAAAGTGCTATGAATGAGCCAGCATTGTCCACTTCTTGCACTTTATTTTTTAACCATCCCATTATCCACCCTACCTACCCCTAATCCCCCTTCCCCCACCTGACTGCCAAAGCTAATAGCTTTGCCAGTGCTTCTTGTACATAGGTGCTACATTGTTACAAAGCTTACTGTCGTACCTGGTTCTAATTTCTGGATTGGATCCATCCCTAGTATTGGTTGCCTCCAGGTTGCTTCTAGTGCATTTACCCAATTGCCATTGTGTTCACTTCCTGGTCCTCCAAGTTTGGAGGAGCTGAACAGAGAGCTGTGGGGTTTCTTTGTCATCTCTGAGATGCTGTAACACTGACTGACTGAGATTAATCAGACATGGCGGTGTTGTGTCTAGCACCTTGTATTTCTTTTCCAGGTGAGAAATATTTACTGATGTAATCACGAATGGGAATGACAAAAGCAGATCTTCTTTACTTTTTTCAACTACTTGAGGCAGGCTGAGCTTATTGAGCCTGCTCTGACAGCTTGGTATAGCTTATTGTCATTTGCAGGTAAATCATCTGGTTCTGGCGCCACACTGCTATCTTCTACTATACAATCTTCCTATCTGACTCCCAAGCAGTCTTTTGAGGTTCATTCTGGTGTGGGCAACCATCGTAATTGTTATCATTATCAGTTACAAAGATATAGGAATCATCAAAGTCCTTGGCATCCTTGCTGTGAGCAGCAAATTCCTCAAATGTTGGAGAGAACAGCAGTACTTTTTTAAAGCATTTCCTCCCCTGCTGAACTTTGTTGTTATGTAGCAACTAATGTTGCTTCTGGTGCACGTAACTTCACTTGTGCATTTACAATCCCACTTGACTTAATCCATCATTGTGGTTCTGCATGCTGATACATAGCTCTCCAGGTATAAGGTATTTGGCTAAGGTATGTATCATTTGTTGCACTGATGTAAGGAAATCTTCTGGTACCTAAACCATTGTAATGATGTGTTTTGAACTGGTTGTGGTGCTTCAAAGCTGTAGATTTTCCTTTGGGATTGCATATATCAAGTATAAACCGCACCTCACCCTTTTGGTTGCATAGTCTCCTCACAGCGTGGATGAGGTATCGGATGTGCAGCTGACCCGACTAGAGGCCTCCTTATTATCATCGTCATCATTTTCATCTGAAATAAAGAAATCTTCCACCTGTTCTTGTTCCTCACGGCTGTCTCCGCTCCCTAATCTCTGATGATGACTGGATCTTGTAAAATTAGCTCAGGTGGCAAAAAAGGTATATTTATTTTTAACAACTTTATTCATTAAATTTCACCAGGCATTGCATTTGTCCAAAGTAGAATATAGTTATCCTCCAGGGATTCAGAATTCATTACATTATAGATAACTCCTACCGACATTTGCTAGTTACCTGCTAACAATACCCAATTACCCAACAGACCAGTTCGATCTAACTTTAGTAATGCCTATATAAACTAGCACTTAAATGTGTACATTCTTTACATGCTTGAAGGGTACAATTATGGTTATGGTTTCACATCTTGTGTCAATAAAAGTAATGGTGACTATTGTGAGTGCATTGTTTTGTCATTTAGTTTCTCCTTTTTTGTATACTTTAGTGTGCGGCCTTAAAAGGGATGGTATTGCCTAGACATAGGTCCCAAATACACTGTCACTGGAACCAAGCTATACCTAGCTGATGAGCCCTCACTAGAGCAAAACCAGTCCTATGTTACTTGTACTCCAGTTCATGGAGGTTCTGGCCAGGCAGCTCAGGCTAGACTGTGCCTATATGGTTGGGTCCAAACTGAGGTGGCATGGTGGGCGAAAAATAACGGAATGGAATATGTCCCAGAAAGATTGCCACTGGCTGAGATTATTTCAAGCATTACATCCATCACTTCTTTGCATACTTTAGTGAGATAAATCTCAAAACAGAAAACGCTAATTACTTTCATTCTTTTTTCCCCCAAAGAAAGGGAGACCAGTTTAACATTCCATTTGTCCTGGATGGAGGCAGGTTACACATAATATATGCCTGTCTGTGCCATACATTTTTCTTGTTCTTTATGAAAGACATTTTTTTAAGCATGTATTTTCTCCTCAGATACTTCTTAAATATGCTAGGAAAGGGTGTGGCAAAGCGCAACATGTAAGACGCTGCTTGCTCCGGCTCCGAGCTACGGTGGGCCTAAAAGCACTCATCCACCTACATCGTGGCCCCATCTTCGCCCACACTCTGCCACCTCAAATGCAGTTTCCACAATCCCCATCAGGCCCCGCTAGGCACGGCGACTCCCGAAATCGGCCTAACCGGCGCTAAACCCAGCTAGAATTAGAGAGATGTTTACCAGGAAAGCACCCCGGCATTGCCGGAGGGCCCGTTGTGAAGACGGTGTCCTCCCAGCATTTCTTCTGAGCCGGTGCATCGGTTCTGAGTTGTGGTTATTTACATCAACTCGCGCATCGGGTGGGGTCACCAGAGAAGGCCACATACTCTTGCGCCCTTCCTACACAGCGCCGTCCTGCTTTACACAACATTCCCAACATAATCCACAGGAGCCCAGGAGCGAGTCACTCTGCCGGCTGAGGCCTTCACCCTCCACGTCATCTGGTGAGTGCACACAACAATATCAGAGCACTTTGTTGAGCAATATAGAGACATTTATCTCCTGCATGGCCCCAGTGTCATACGTACCTACTCAGGAACCTCCCTGCTCATCCTTTGCATGCAGTATTTACCGTTGGTTTGGGACACAGTGCGGTTCGCAATTTGGGGCCTAGTGCTTTGGCTACTTAGGGGAGTCCTCGTTGGCTGGAGACCCTAGTGGATTAATCTCAGCCTGCTCTGCGTCTTCGGCTGGCACAAGGGGAACATCACCTGTCGCATCGTAATACTGGGTAGAGATGGCATCGGCCTGGGCCTGGCTTAGTGACCCCTGTGAAGTCTGCGCTCCTGTTTGTTGCTGTGGGGTAATCCTAGGGCCTGACCCACTCCAGCTCTGCGTCGTGGTCAGGGGCCCTCTTGGTGGCCATAGGAACGGCTTGCTGCGCACAATTGTTGGGGGATGGTGGCCCTTGGACCTCTCTTCCCAACCTTCACCTACTGCTATTGGAGAGACTGGCTGTTTCTACTTATCACCGGTCATGCCGCACTCACGAGGCCTGATCGTCAGTCACAATGGCATGATGCCTAGAGGCAAATCCTCTAAGGACAGCTCAGTTGCTTCCCTGTGGGCCAAAGCTCCCTCACCTACCATGTCAAACAAAGGGCCCTCCTCCTCCCCTCACCTGGAATCATCCGACCCCCCATTAATCACCCACATGGCACAATTTCTTAATGACAGATTGACTCCTTAAGACGGCTTTAAAACATGCCTGCACGTCTTTTGGAGAGATGTGTCTGAAATGGGCATGTGGGCCGATGATCTTGAGTGCTCACTGGACTCCTACATGTAGGATCAAGAAATGCTCATGCAACGAGTGTTAGCCCTGGAAGAACAACAATATGAACTACAGGGCAAGCAAGAAGATCTAAAAAAACCACAGTTGTAGAAATAAACTCTGCATCGCGGTATCTCATGAGGCGCAGAGGGAGACGACTTCCTGACTTTCACCAGAGACTTGCTTTGCGCAATCCAGGGAGGAGCAACTAATCCAGGACCGTGCCCATCAGGTCTCCTAGAGGACTGCCAGATCCGATGCAGCCCCCGATATCCACACCAGGGTACATTTCTTTCAAGAAAAGGAGACCATTTTGAGGGCAGGTCTGAGTAAAGCAGATTTAGGGGCTAATTCAGAATCCGGCGGGCGGCAAAAGACCGCGGAGGCCATTCTGGCTTTCCTGCTGGGCCGGCGGGCGACTGCCAAAAGGCCGCCCGCCGGCCCAGCGGGAAAGCCCCTGCAACGAGGAAGCCGGCTCCAAATGGAGCCGGCGGAGTTGCAGGGGTGCGACGGGTGCAGTGGCACTCGTCGCGATTTTCACTGTCTGCTAAGCAAACAGTGAAAATCTTTGTGGGGCCCTGTTAGGGGGCCCCACGACACCCGTTCCCGCCAGCCTGGTTCTGGCGGTGAAAACCGCCAGAAACAGGCTGGCGGGAAGGGTGTCGGAATCCCCATGGCGGCGCTGCTTGGAGGATTCCCTGGGCCAGGGGTAAACCGGCGGGAAACCGCTGGTTCCCCTTTTCTGACCGCGGCTTTACCGCCGCGGTCAGAATAGCCCGGGAAGCACCGCCAGCCTGTTGGCGGTGCTTCCGCTGCCCTCCGCCCTGGCGGTCATAGACCACCAGGGTTGGAATGAGGGCCTTAGTGTCTAGAGGCCATACTGTGCACATTTTCCAAGACCTCTCACTAGTAACCCTGAGGAAATAAAGAGACTTTAAACTGGTAACAGACAAACCCAGGGAACTGTCAATACAGGATCAATGGTCCCAACCCTTTCGAACTGATTTTCCAACTTAATGGCAAGCAACAGCATGTCCATTCTATATCTGAAGCTCGAAGCATACTGGGCCTCCCAGGTGACCCCTCAGAAAATAAAACTCTACCACATACCCCAGTGACATTGAAGCAATGGCGCCCATCTTAAAACACCTGTTGGGCGACAGAATAGGGACCGCCAATCGAAAGCGAGACCACTATGCGAGGCCAAAGATATAATCTCTCCCTTACCGAACATGAAAAAGGAAGCAGCTCAAAGGGACGTCTCAGAGGATTAGCTGCTGTCATGGTCGTCTACCTAGGCAGGGCACATGCTACCTTGAGTACTGCAATGGGCTACTGTATATCCAATGTGCTCTTTCTTCTCTCTTTTTCTTTTTAGCAGGTCCTGTGGTCTCGGAGCCAGCCACCAAGAACTGATCGGAACCTCCTCACACCATCTACAGTGGTGACTTGGACTGAACTACTGTATCACGTTACTAATAGAGGCTTATGATCCCACAACTGCCTTATTTGCCCCCCTTTCTATTTCCTTCACAGAGCATCGCTCCCATTGAGGTACCCCCTGGCGGACACTGAGGTTTTTCCTCTCTAGTCCTAGGAGGGAGATCCCCATTATGTTGGGCCCACTTGGTCCGTTAATTGTTAGTTGGACCCTATCCTGTCTTCCTACACCCTGCATGACTTTGATATGGGAACTGTAAGAAGATGGCTCTGTATATACTACATCAAAATTAGATATTGTGTGCACAGATTCTAGGGGTTCCCCAGAGGTTTAACAGAGGCTAAAGTAGATAATACTAATGCTCCCTTTTGTGGTAGTGTGGTCGAGCAGTTAGGCTTATCAGAGGGTAGTGCAAAGCATTTGTTGTACACACACAGGCAATAAATGAAGCACACACTCAATGACTAATTCCATGTCAATTGTTTTTATGCAGCAACAAATATATTTTGTTACTTTATTTCTAGAACCACAAGATTCAAGTTGCAGTTAAGTACATTTGCAAGTAAGAATCCAAAATGTGTATCAATACCACTTTGTTTCAATTTGGTAATTTAAATAGTTTCCAAGTAAATAGCAATAATCTGTTTTAAAAGCTGAAACTGCAATTTTCAGAAACAGTTCTAAGGGGGAAGAAATGTTAGCACAGTTTGTAGGTAATTACAAGTCTTACAGTTCCAGTCTCCAGGGGTTAGGATGTCCACAGGCTGGGGTTCAAGTTAACTCCAAACACCCACCACCAGCAACACAGGGCCGGTCGGTGCATAGGTCAAAGTTGAGGTCGATTTAACATGGGCTCCTATGGAGATTGAGGAAACTCGGAATCAGGCCTGCTTGCAAGTAAGTACCCGCGTCTTCAGAGGGCAGACCTGGGGCGTTTAGAGGAGCACCGGAGGGGCCACAGGTCAGCACCAAACAAACACCCTCAGAGGTGCAGGGGCGGCCGGGTGCAGAGTGCAAACACAGTATCAGGCTCCCAATGCTTTCCTATAGGGGGGGCCCCAGGGGTCACAAAGATGCTGCACGCTGGGTCCCAGGGGTCGGTTCCGGGAAACCATAGGCTGGACAAGGAGAAGGGCCACCTGCTGGATGCTGCTGCACCGAAGGTTGGATTCCCCAAGTCAGGGGGCTGCGGGTGCAGGGGTACCTTTTGGCAATGGGAATCTTAGTCTGGCTCTGTCGCGGTCAGAGGGGTCCTCTGGATTTAGGCTGCAGGCATTGTTGTGCTGGACAGGAGGGTTCAAACAGAGGGTGGGCACTTGCTCAGAATCGCCGGGAGACCAGCTCTAGTCGGTTGGGCCACCTGGTCATGGGCAGTGGGCGTCGGGTGCAGAGTGGGCAGGACTCGCAGATCCGGGGCGGTTTTGGAGTCCTTTGTTGGTGTTTATTTCTGGACAGGGCTATTGTCCACTGCAGTTCTTGGTCATCTGGGGTGCATGCAGTCCTCTTGAGGATTTTCAGAGGTTGCTGGTCCTGCAGGATAGGTCACCTTCTTTTAGCAGGGCTTTGTAAGCTGGAGACAGGATGGTAGGGCTGGGGCCAAGTCAGTTTGCGTCTTCAGTCTTCTCTGCTGGGGGTCAGATTAGCAGTCCTTCTTTCTTCCCTCTGAGGTCGCCAGGAATCTGGTGAGCTGGGTTCAGGGAGGCGCTTAAATCCTGGATTTAGGGGCATTACACAGGTCAGAAGGCAGTAGCCAATGGCTACTGTCCCTGAGAGTGACTACACCCTTATGGTGTCCACTCCTTTGGGGGAGGTGGACACAGACCTAACTCTATTGGTCCCTGTCCTCCAAACCAAGATGGAGGATTTTGCGAGGAGAGGGTCAGTTCAGCTCTGGACATCTTAGGGGTGGTCCCAGCTGAAGTAGCCACGCACCCTTGTTTTTCCAAAGTTTCCTGCTGAACTTGCTACCAAAGGTGGGGCTTTGTCCGGGGGGCAGGCATCTCCACTAGCTGAAGTGTCCTGGGGGCTCTATAACAGGAGGCATGAGCCTTTGAAGCTCACTGTCAAGTGTATAGTTCCTGCAAGGGGGTGTGGGGGCTGAAGCACCACCACCCACTGCAGGCTTTGTTTCTGGCCTCAGAGACCACAAAAGCTGTCACCCCATGGGGTCAGAAACATGTCTCTTAGTGGCAGACTGGCACAGATTGGTCAGTCCTGCACTAAAGGATTGGGTAAAATGCAGGGGGCATAGAGATGCCCTCCATGTGCATTTTAAAATAAATCCAACACCGGCATCAGTGTGGGTTTATTGTGCTGAGAAGTTTGATACCAAACTTCCCAGACTTCAGTGTAGCCATCATCGAGTTTTGGAGTTCGTGATGACAAACTCCCAGCCCATATACTTATTATGGGCACACTACACTAACAATATCTAAGAATGGACTTAGACACTGTAGGGGCAAAGTGCTCATGCAGCTATGCCCTGACCTGTGGTATAGTGAAACCTGCCTTAGGACTGTAAGGCCTGCTAGAGGGGTGACTTACCTATGCCAAAGGCAGTGGTTTGTGTGCATGGCATCCTGAGGGGGATGCAATGTCGACTTTATCTTTCTCTCCCAACCAGCACACACAAGCTGCATTGGCACTATGCATGTGTTTGATGACTGGTCCCTTAGGATGGCACATCCTTCCTGGTCCCAGGGCCCTTGTTACCACTGGTACAAGTTACAAGGGACTTGGCTGTGGGCCAGTGTTATGCCAATTGTGGAACAATGGTACACTTTTAGGGAAAGAACCCAGGTGATGGGACCTGGTTAGCAGGATCCCAGTACACACAGAGTCAAGCTACCATCAGGTATCAGACAAAAAGTGGAGGGGTACTACAAACAAGGGGCCAGTTTCCCAAAGGAACCCTTCACAAAATGCGACTCCTCTCCCTAAGCGTGAAGGGACTCAATCCCCCAATAAGAGGAAACAGATATAGCGCTTTTGTTTTACAACCTAAACCCGACAATCTTCTCCCAGGAAACATACCTCCTCAGGAAGGACTGCCACCTTATGTCTCATCCAAGATACCCCTCACGATATTGGGCACACAATGACACTAAAACAGCGGGAGTTGGTATGCTGCTCAAATGGGTCTTTATCTCCACACTAACCCAGATGATTAGGCACCCCAAGGACGCTTCCTGCTGGCCATAATACAAAAAGAGTGCACCACCCTTAAATCTCTTTAACTTATACGCCCCCATTCAATCAATCAATCATAGGGCACTTTTATTCATAGAACCCTTAAAACACAGCTCACCTTTGAGCAGGGTGAAATACTTGAGGGAGGCTATTTTATTTCAGTCAGGGAAGCTTCTCTGGATAGAAGTTCCACATCAGTTTAAGTGTTGGGAACTATGGCGGTGCAACTGAAGAAAGAAATCACAGATGCAGGCCTAGTCGATGCCTGGCGCTATTTACATCCTGATGCCCAGGATTATTTGTTCTACTCTTATGTCCATCGTACACATTCCAGCATCGACTCTGTTTTCATCACACATTCCTTTTTACCTCAGCTAGAATCAGCGCAGATATCCAACATCTCAAGCACAGATCATGCCCACATTGCACTGATCTGTCCCTCACACGTAGGAGAAAGGGACACAGCCCCATTGGCGCCTTCCACCTCACATCTTACGAGACCCGATAGACAGAACCACTATCACTGAGCGTATCAGGGAACATTTCTAACTCATCCCTTTACCTTCCACCCCCCTACCCACAGATGCTTTGGGATGGCTTTAAGGCTATAATTTCCAGGGTCAGTACTTCCATTGCTATAGCGCACACCCATGAAGCCCGCCTCTCAGAGGCCAAGTTTACAGATGACATCCAAAACCTAGGGAGCCTTTACAAACAAACACCCTCCCTGTGCACCTAGCAACAGTTGGTACTACTTAGGGGACAGCTACGCACCCACAGGATCAACAAAGCAGAACAGTCCCTTTTGGCACTCAAGCAACAATATTACGATGGGGGTGACAAAGTTGTCTCCCTCTTGGCCAGTTGTTTATGACACAAAACTGCCTGATCCCACATAGCTAAAATCTGCACACCATACACTTGATACACCACCAAGGAAGCGGACAAGCTGCAGACCTTCCACGACTACTATTGTGCCCTATACTCATTTGGAGGGGGGAAGACCCAAAGGCTATCAGGGCATACTTGAGAGATTGTCCATGGACACCCCTGAACACCCAACATGCTCGGTACTTAGAATCGTCCTTCACCATATCTGAACTTAAAAAGGCATTTTGGTGACTGCCAGTGGGCCTTCCAATTACCTTTTATAAGCTTTTCTCCCCTTTCCTGAAGGACCACTTGCTCACCTTGTTCAACACCTTCACCCATCAGCCTGCCCTCACACCCACGTCAACGATATCCTTACTCCAAAAGCCTGGCAAGGACTCCACCTTATGCTCTTCCTAAAGACCAATAGCACTTTTAAATTCAGGCGCCAAAATATCTGTACTAAAATGCTAGCCAACCGATTGGCAGCTTTTCTTCCAAGCCTGATAGATCCTGACCAGGTCAGCTTCATACATCAACGCCAAAGGTCTTACAATACTCGACACCTGGCACTTCTTATAGAGAAGGTCCACATGCCTAATATTCCTGCCCTTCTCCTGTCACTTGATGCGGAGAAGGTGCTCAACAGGCTCAGGTTGACCTTCCTCCACGCTGTCCTAGTCAAAACAGGCCTGGAACCTAACATGATTAGTAAAATTATGGCTTCCGATATCTCTGGCATTCCCTTCGGAGGAAGGGATCATAAGGTCCTCCTATATGCAGATGACTTACTACTGACCTTCACCACCCCGAGATGACCCTACCCATGCTCACCCGGGGGCTTTGTGAATTTGAATTAGTCTCTCGGTACAAAATCAGTATGTCAAAACCGCAAGCTCTCAACCTCACTATACCAGCACAAAATCTCTACGACTTGCAGAGCCTAGCCACATTCCAATGGACCATGCAGTCCATCCGTTACCTGGGGCTCAACATCGCCAACTCCTTACGTACTTGGACGCAGGCTAATTGGCCTCACTATCGCAAGTCCATCCTAGAAGATCTTCGTAGGTGGAAACCCCTTTATATCTCCTGGATAGGGCAAATTAATGTAATAAAAATGAATATAGTGCCCAGTATACTCTTTGTTTCAAGCTCTTCCGACTCCTATCCCTGCTGAGAACATCAATTGCCTACAGAAGGATATATGATCTTTTATCTGGAAGGGGAAACAACCTCACAAATCTAGCAGCATACTTATGCTCCCCAAAGGTTGAGGTGGTCTTGCATGCCCTAATCTGCTCCATTACTATAGGGCGGGCCACCTACGGTTTATTTCTGAGTGAGTGGTCAGGGAGAGTGAAACACATTGGCTGCACAAGGATCGGGCTGTGGCTTGGAGACCTCTTTCGGACGTAGCATGACTAGCCAAACCCCACCGGCCTCACAGTACATACCTGGAAACAACCACCAGGACGGTGCTCGGCATCAGAGACAGGACTGTGACCGCCTTTGGTCTCACCTCATTCACCTCAACAAATACCGCTCCTGCGCAATGCAGAATTTACCCCAGGACTGCTCCCGGGCTCTCTCCTGGGGTGGGGAAGGAGAGAGTGTAGGATATTGCAAGACTTATTCCAGGGCCCTCTAAGCCATTTGAACAATGCAAATCTGAATTTACCATACCTGAGAAACTTAGGTACCAATACTTTCAACTCCAACACTGGGCATTCCACCCCTCCAATGTGCTAGAGGTGACCCGTTCACTCACGCCCTTTGAGACATTGGTACAGAACTATGCGGGCACCAAGAGGCTGATTTCCAAGATCTACAGTATCCTTCAGCAACCCAGCTTAATGCAGATACACTCATACCTGATAAAGTTAGAGGCCGAAGTGGACACAGAAACAATGGGACGCTGTTAGAAATGGGGTCTTTAGTTGGCAGAGGTATACACCCTTGTTCAAGTAGGGACTGCAGTCCTAGTCAGGGTAAGTCACACACAATCCAAATTATCCTGTGCCCACTCTCTAGTAGCTTGGCACTGAGCAGTCAGGTTTAACTTAGAAGGCAATGTGTAAATTATTTGTGCAATGAATCATGCAATAACACAGTGAAAACACCACAAAAATACACCACACAGGTGTAGATAAATATAAGATATTTATCTGAGTAAATTAAGGTCAAAACGATCATGATTTGATAAGCACAAGTTGACATATCACTTTTTCAATGATAAGAAAAGTCCTTAGAAATCAACAAATATCTTGTGTGCACAAAGTACCTGTTATGCATCAAAATTACACACATGAAGACCGCAGAGGAGGAGATGCCTGGGAAAAGGAAGGTGATCATCGGATTTCCTGACGCACATAAGCGATGCGTAGATTCTTCCCACGCTGCAAGGGCTTTGCGGCGTTTACTGGTGTGCAGTCTTGGATCCTCACTGCGATGCGGGTTCTTTTAACGCCCAGGGACGTTGCCTGGAAATCCTGGGCGTGCAGGACAAAGTTATTGATTTACAGGCCCTGGGCACATGTAGTGCATTTTACTAGGGACTTACAAGTCAATTAAATATGCCAATTGGGTATGAGCCAATGTTACCATGTTTTAGGGAGGGAGCATATGCACCTTGGCACTGATTTACAGTGGTAAAGTGTGCAGAGTCCTAAAGCCAGCAAAAATGAGGTCAGAAAAAGAAAAGGAGGAATGCAAAAAGTTTGGTGGTGACCCTGCAGAGAGGCCATTTCCAACAGACACCCTGTGGAGGGAGATCCCCAAAACTCACTGTAGCATTCTACATCTGGAATCCGCCAATAAGCTCATGCTCCAATGGTACTATACCCCAGTTCGTCTCCATGCTATGTTCCCCGCAGCCTCCTTGACCTGCTGGCGCTAAGGTGCTTCTGAGAGCACCTTAATAAATATTTGGTGGTCATGATCTCAACTTACTCTTTTTGGGAAGGAAGTGTTGAGCCACATTAAAAGCACCTTAGGCTTTCCAATCCCAGCATATTTTCACATGGTCATCCTAAGCTTACATCCCACCACCCTTGACGCTCTTACACACACTGACTGGTATCTTATCCGTCACATGGCAGGCGCTGCCAAACAGTTGATCACTTTGGTTTGGAAATCCTCTTCCCCCCCTCCCATTGTGGCCGGGTTCACCAGGCTTTGGCAAGCAAAGGAACATCTCTCGCACAAACTTGCCCTAACTGGTAAGTCGGTCCACTGTCTTTGGCAGCCCCTCTTGGATTACTTCTCACGGCTAGAACATCTTCACTGCCAGCCTCCTAAGTTCCGTACTCTGCAACTATCTGACTAAACTATTAGGAGTAACATACCCCTACATATGTTCCCCTCTGCCCTCACTGCGATATTAGAGTCTCAGGAGCCCTCAGAGGGTCCCTAGGGTTTGGACCCATGCGAGTACCCAAGCCCCAGCTATGCTTAGGTTTACTGATATGACCCCCCCCCTGTGGCATTAGACAGAGCAGACTACCTCCCTCCGACCCCTCTAGTTTTACGGTTGGTTAGTTGACATTTCACCCGCATCCCTGACAGTATACTGGAGGCAGCAACTGTGACAGCCAGCTTAACTCTGTTCTCACACCTTGAGTCAATCGCTGTACTCATACTGGACTGTGCCCTTCTGCCAATGCCCCAGTTCTTAAAACACCCACCACAGGAACTTACCACATTCCCTCACACAGAATCGCTGGGTTGATAGTGACAAATAGGCACATAAGTATGAACTGGTGGTTCATGGGATTTGGTGCAGCGCTACTGGGTTGACCTACACCACCCTTATGATTATACTAGTCACCAACCCTTAAACTTTCATACTGAACCCTGTAAGCGTGGACAATTTAGTTATGTGCTGTCATAGAAATTAACCCCATTTATTTGTACAATGTTTCTATACTACTTGAAAATGTAATAACCAGACTCTGAGCAAAGTTATGATAAGAATTAATGCTGTACCCTTTGAAATATTGTAGTACTACTTCAAAATCGGTACCTCAATGCATACCCGTTCAAAAATGCTAAATTGGTGTTCATTTTCTTGAAAAAAAAATCAAATGTAGGAGCAGAGTTCAATGAATTCCTCACACAAAG
The DNA here is from genome assembly GCF_031143425.1 of Pleurodeles waltl. Lineage (NCBI taxonomy): Eukaryota > Metazoa > Chordata > Amphibia > Caudata > Salamandridae > Pleurodeles > Pleurodeles waltl. The sequence continues at coordinate 208,787,686 of NC_090451.1, read as the reverse complement.
CAGTTGAAAATTCGGCAGTTGCAGGGAAGGGTTAATGGGCACTGTCCCTACACCTTACTGGCCAGAGCTTGGAGCACGCTGTGAGGTGGTTAGGGTACATATGTTCTATGGTGATGTTTAATGTTAAGGGAAGCAGTAGATAACACTGCTGTGTTACCATTAAGATGTCGCGGGTTCCCAGCCTGCTGCCGGGGAAGCATGTGAAACCTGTGGAAGACTCAATGCTAAAGAATCATACATTTTTCTTTAGATTTCTTAAAAAGAAAAAACTGGTATCTTGAAAGATTCTAGGCTGCTGCCATGGCTAAATAAGAAAATCAATTATGGGCAAATCTGTCCTGAATAGTGACCAAATTAAAAATCCCTTTGTTTCATATGCAGCAGTGTTTGTGTTTAGAATCGATGGGTATCATGGAGGATTGAATGTGACAGAAAGTGAGAGGATGCATTGTGTTTTTGAGTAGTAAAATAGTCCCTTATTACAATGGAAACACAGGAGGCAAAATGATACATCAAACAGCCAATCATATTTGGTGAGACAGTTTTCCGCCTTTGAAGCTCACTGTATCTGTGTGTTTAACAGTAACAAAGTGTTTGACAACCAGAGTTCGATCTTAAAAAAAACAGATCTAGTACTAGAGGATCAGCAACAGAAAATGCCCACTGTTGCAGAGGACAGGTTTTGTGGAATATTAGAATAATGCAGTGGCAGTGATACTGTCATGATTTACAATAACAGTCAATCACATGCACATCCCATACCTGAAAGTATGCAGGTCAGATGGGTGATTCAAAGTGCTATAAAGTACAGGCACCACACAAATATGAATATGCTCATTTCATCAAAGATCAACAAACCTTATTCTCCACAAATATGCCTAATTCATCCCTCCTTACGTATTTGATGGAGGCAGCAAAGAGATTTCAACTAGTAGAAATAGGAGCTACTATTCACATGTATTATTAGCATTATATCTGGATTTGCCAAAATACACACTGAATTAGTGATGAAACCTCCAGCCTCCCACTATCCATGTTTGAAATGGTGAAGACAAATAACTGAAAGAAAAAGGTTCAATAAGCTCCATAACCTAAACGACACATCCTGTCAGACATTAGCATTAAACAGACACAGGTTGCTACTACCTACATGGTCCATTAGATCCTGCAGCCCCTGGCTGAAGGGACGTCGTCCAATCCCTGAAACCGTCTCAGAGTCTGGATAGGATACATGCCCAATGCTTGGCACCATCCCGTACTGCTTCACCATGGAATATGCCACCTTAGTTACCTTCCGGAGGTCATCCTGTGCACCTAAAGCAGAAATAAAAAGGTTAGGGAAACAACCATAAAGCAACTGCTTTGTATTTTCAGTCTGGCTAAGTAATAATATTCCATTGGGGCACTGTTCAACCGTTCACAAGTGAGGATATGGGCTTAATTCAGAAAGAAATGAAAATCAAAGCCTGCTTACACGCAACACTGGTTCTCTGTCATGTGTATTTCCTCTGAATCCATAAACAATTTGAATAGCTCAGCATAGTTCAAAATCCCAGGAACACTCCCTATAAACAATTTAAGGGTAAGCAACTGTTTTTGATTTTAAAAGGTAGTTCCAATTAGCTCAATTAAAACTTTATACTTTTGACTGAAAACCATACTGTACAACCTCTTTTAAAAACCACAAACTAGGGAAAACATAGCCACTAATAGGCGATGCGCACACAGTTCCAAATTAGGACACTACGCTTTTAAGAACTCCAGTGCCAGGCAGTGTTGCCTTCATGCACTGCAGGGTCTGTGAGGGAGTTTGTTTTGAAAGGCATAAGACAACGTCTAAAATAACCATTGTCTTTCTGGCATCATCTTTCCAAACTGAGGAGGTGGCAGGGTTGTTCTATGGATTATGACAGAACACCAGTGACAGAGAACTAGGATTACAGGTAACCAACTTTTCCTTCTCCACCATCGGATTCTCGCTGATATCCTTAAACAATTTTAATAGAGTAGCACCAGGTAGCAGCCTTACAAATTACTTGAATAGGCACGTTCTGCATGAGAGAAACAGTAGCTGTGCTCCCCTTCTCCAAGTAGAATGGGCAGTAGAACTACCCGGAAGGGGCTTGTTTGTCTTTCGATGGCTAGTAGCGGTGCAAGTAATTAACCACACAGATGTGCAGATTATGCTGTAGATTATAAACACCTGTTTGGATTGACAGACAGATTCAATCGCATCCAGGTAATAATTCTAAACTCTCCAAGCTATGGAGTAACCTATCTGCAGGTGAGGAATGGTCTGAATAGAACGTAAGGACAGAGATCAGGTGCTTAACCCGTTGGCAGCCAAGGACGTAATGGTTACGTCCTTGGCACCTCAGCGCCACAGTTACGTCCTTGGACCGGCTCATGGGGGGAGCACTAGCACTCCCCCCATGAGCCTCGCCTCGCCTCCCCCAGGGCAGGGATGGAAGGGGAATTGCTTCCCCTTCCGCCCGACTCCCGTGGTGTCTGATAACATCAGCGCGTGAATGCGCACTGACCTCATCAGAGACCTACCACTCTGCGGTGGAAGCTCAGATTCCAATATGGAAAAGCATTTCTCCTCCAATCACGTGGAGGGGCCAAGAGAGGCATCAAAGGAAAGGAAAGGCCTTTCATTTTCTTTGATGTCTCTCTGCATTTCTGCTGCCCGATCGCATTGCGATCAGGCAGCAGAAATGCCCACTGGACACCAGGGAGTTTTTTTTTCCTCTGTAATTGAATAACGGGAGCGGCCCCTTGGGCAAGGGCCACACCCCTGGGGGCGATTTATTTTTAAGCCATTTCTGCCCCCCTGGGGGCAGATCAGCATATTATATATATATTTTTATATGTGGGGAGCAACCCCTTAGGCAAGGGTTGCTCCCCTGGAAGCAAAATTACTTTTAAGCCATTTCTGCCACCCTTTAGGCAGATCGGCCTATTTTTATTAGACCAATCTCCCCCCCAAAGGGTGTCAGAAACCACTAGACACCAGGGATTTCTATTTGTATTTATATTTATACAAAGGGGAGCGGCCCCTTGGGCAAAAGCCGCTCCCCAGGGGGGCAAAATAATTTGTAGGCCTTTTCTGCCCCACCCTGGGGGTAGATCAGCCTATTATAATTAGGACGATCTCCACCCGGGGGAGTGGGGGGGGGGAGGGCGAAACCCCTAATCACCAGGGACTTTTTTTGGTTTGTGTGTGTTTTGTTTGGGGGGGGCACATTACTGTTGCCCATATCTGCCTCCCTTGGGGGCAGATCAGCCTATTTTTTAAAGGCCCATCGGCCCCCTGGGGGGGCAGAAAGCCCACCAGAGACCAGGGAAGATTTTTTTTTCAAAATAAGAGGGTGGGGGTATGGCCATACCCCCACCCAAAATAAATGGGGCCAAAGTTGTTCTGCCCACCAGTGGGCAGATGGGGCAATTACTCCTGATCCACACCCTGGGGGCAGAAAGTCTACTAGATGCCAGAGAATAAAAAATAAATAAAAACAATGGTGCTACCAACCAGTATGGGCATGGTTATGCCCCCACCCCAAATGAAGGGGTAACAGTTTTTCAGCTCTCCCCCTGCACACTAAAACATCTTATCCCACTGCAAAAAAGAGGACATTTGATTATTTTGAGTTTTGGTTTTACATTTGGGCCATGAGAGCTTGGCTAACTCTCAAAATCGTCCTACTTGCAATGGTGAGGGCTGCACTTTTTGGACTTTGGGATTCTGCCATGTAGAAAATCCACAAGACCTAGACACATCTGAAAACTAAACATCTGGGTGAGTCCAGGGTGGTGTGCTTCACATGAACCCCACACCATTTTCTTACCCACAATGACTTGCAAACCTCTAACTTTGCTGGAAATCACACATTTTTGTGATGGAACCTTCCGGAATCTGCAGGAATCCAAAAAATTCCTACCACCCAGCACTGTCTCATCTATACCGATAAAAATTCTGCCCCACTTGTCAGCTTAGAAATGTTTTTTTTCCAAACTGCCCTTTTAGACCCAATTTGGTTCCCCCCCAAATTCAACATGTTTTTGGCTCTTCTCTGTCACAGGCACTTGGCCCACCAACACAAATGAGGAATCATTTTTACCGGGAGACTGAGGGGAACATTGGGTGGTAGGAAATTTGTCCCAGTGCGGTGATCCCACAAAGAAATGTGGGAAAAATTTGATTTTTTTTAGCTAAATTTGTGGTTTGCTGAGGATTCTGGGTAAGAAAACACTGGGGGATCCACGCACGCCACACCTTCCTGGACTCCCTCAGGTGTCTAGTTTTCATAAATGTCTGGGTTTGGAAGGTTTCCCTAGATGGCTGCTGAGCCCTGTAACAAAAACACAGGTGCCCCCACCCCCTGCAAAAACAGGTAGTTAGATAATTTTGATGTGTCCAGATAGTGTTTTGGGTCAATACCTTTCGCAGGCACCAGGCCTACCCACACAAGTGAGGTACCATTTTTATTGGGAGACTTGGGGGAACGCTGGGCGGAAGGAAATTTGTGGCTCTTCTCAAAGTGCAGAACCTTCTGTCACCGAAATGTGAGGAAAAAGTGTTTTTTGCCAAATGTTGAGGTTTGCAGAGAATTTTGGGTAACAGAACCTCGTGAGAGCCCCACAAGTCACCCCATCCTGGATTCCCCTGAGTATCTAGTTTTCAAAAATGCACAGGTTTGGTAGGTTTCCCTAGGTGCCGGCTGAGCAAGAGGCCAAAATCCACAGCTAAGCACTTTCCAAAAAACAGCTCTATTTTCTTTGGGAAAATGTGATGTGTCCACATTGTGTTTTGGGGCATTTCCTGTTGCGTGCGCTAGGCCTACCCACACAAGTGAGGTACCATTTTTATCAAGAGACTTGGGGGGAACACTGGGTGGAAGGAAATTTGTGATTCCTCTCAGATTCCAGAACTTTCTGTCACCAAAATGTGAGGAAAGTGTTTTTTTGGCCACATTTTGAGGTTTGCAATGGATTATGGGTAACAGAACCTGGTGATCGCCCCATCTTGGATTCCCCTATGTGTCTAGTTTTCAAAAATGCACAGGTCTGGTATGTTTCCTTAGGTGTCGGCTGAGCTAGAGGCAAAAATCTACAGCTAGGCACTTTGCAAAAAACATGTCAGATTTCAATGTAAAAATGTGATGTGTCCATGTTGCGTTTCCTGTCGCGAGCATTAGGCCTACCCACTCAAGTGAGGTACCATTTCTATCCGGAGACTTGGGGGAACATGGAATAGCCAAACAAGTGTTATTGCCCCTTGTCTTTCTGTAAATTTTTTCCTTCCAAATGTAAGACAGTGTGTAAAAAAGACATCTATTTGAGAAATGCCCTGTATTTCCCATGCTAGTATGGGCACCCCAGAATTCAGAGATGTGCAAATAACCACTGCTTCTCAACACCTTATCGTGTGCCCATTTTGGAAATACAAAGGTTTTCTTGATAACTTTTCACTCTTTATATTTTAGCAAATGAATTGCTGTATACCCGGTATAGAATGAAAACCCATTGCAAGGTGTAGCTCATTTATTGGCTCTGGGTAACTAGCATAGTCCAGCAGACGTAACGGTATATTGCTTTGAAAAATGTAACATTGCTGGAAAAAGTTACAGAGTAAAAAGTGAAGAAAAATTGCTGTTTTTTACCTCAATCTCAATATTTTTTTTTTTATTTCAGCTGTTATTTTCGGTAGGAAAACCTTGTAGGATCTACACAACTGACCCCTTGCTGAATTCAAAATTTTGTCTACTTTTCAGAAATGTTTAGTTGTCCGGGATCCAGTATTGCTTTCACACCTATTTCTGTCACCAACTGGAAGGAGGCTAAAAGCACAAAAATAGTAAAAATGGGCTATGTCCCAGTAAAATACCAAAATTGTGTTGAAAAATGTGTTTTTCTAATTCAAGTCTGCCTGTTCCTGAAAGCTGGGAAGCTGGTGATTTTAGAACCGCAAACCCTTTTTTGATGCCATTTTCAGGGAAAAAACCACAAGCCTTCTTCTGCAGCCCTTTATTCCCATTAAAAAAAAAACTAAAAACTAAATGTTCGCTGTATTTTGGCTAATTTGTTGGTCTCCTTCAGGGGAACCCACAAACTCTGGGTACCTCTAGAATCCCTAGGATGTTGGAAAAAAAGGACGCAAATTTGGCGAGGGTAGCTTATGTGGACAAAATGTTATGAGGGCCTAAGCGCAACTGCCCCAAATAGCCAACAAAAAGGCCTGGCATCTGAGGGGGGAAAGGCCTAGCAGCGAAGGGGTTAATGAACAATTTATTTATCTTTGGTAACGTCTTATCTGGAAAAGACTATCCCGCTGCAGATTCCTTACCTTATAATATTTCCCAGGTCAGACTGGGTCCGGAAAATCTTGAGCAGTACCTCTGCGTGCTGTAATTGGTGCAGATTTGCTCAGCATTGGGCGTGCCAGATGTTAAGTGAACGGTGGCTATATAGTTGCCACTCCAGCAGGCTGACATCTGTTTATTTATGGGATTCTTTCCGCACCAGAAGAATGGAGACACACCAGACAGCTAATTGACCAGTGTGCAGAAAAAAAGAGCCTACAGGGCCCTTTTTAGGTAAGAAGACTAGTTTGTATAAGAGGGGAGGATGGGACGGTCAGTAAGGAATCTGCGACTACACAGAGTTTCTACCAGCTAAGGCGTTAGCGAAGGTGAGTAACTTGCTCATCTGATAGAGATTTCAAGCAGCAGATTCCTTATATTAGAAAATATACAAAAGCAATACCTCTCCAGAAGCAGGTTTTGCAAACAGGTTCAGACCAAAAAGAACTGGAGGACCGAACAGGCAAAGTGTCAATTAAAACAGACCTGACTTTCAAGGCAGTAGTGTTTGGTGTACGTGTGCAAAGATGCCCACATCACAGCCTGACAAATGTCCAGGACAGAGATTCCATGAGCTAACGCTGTGATCGCAGCTTTGGCTCTGGTGGAATGAGCCTGCAAGCCTTCAGGGCGCTGCTTCTTGGACAAAGCAAATCATAATGAAGAGTAGAATCCATTTGGAGATGGTCTGTTTCTGCACTGCTTTCCCCTTCGTCGCTCCAGTGAACCCAAAAAAGAGATGATCTTTCACCTTGTGTTGTTTGATGTGATCGATGTAGAATGACAATGCTTTTTTGGGTCCAAGCGGAGGAGTCTCTCCTCCTTCTTGGAGGGGTGAGGTGAAGCAAAGAAGGCAGGCAGCATGATGCTTTGGCTGAGGTGAGCAGTAAGGTGGCACGGGTGCAGAGAATCGGTTTGTCTGGGAAGAAGCAGGTGAATGGGGCGTGACTAGAAAGCACCAGCAGTTCATCAACCTTCCTGAACAATGTGATGGCCACCAAGAAACTGTCTTGATCGTGAGACGTTTTAGGGGGCAGCTATGTCTGGGTTCAAATGATGAACACATTGAAAAAAGTTAAAACCAAATTAAGGTCTGATTGGAGCATAACAAAAGGTTTGGGGGAAAACATATGAAGACCCTTCAGAAACCATGTCACAATAAGTGACTTGAACAGGGAGGGTTGATCTGGCAACCACCAAAAGGTAGAGATGGTGGAAATATATCCCTTAACTGTGCCCAGAGCAAGGCCTTGCCAGGTGAAAGACAAAACAACAGCAACATTTCAGAAAAAAGATGCAGAATGAGGGTCAACATGTTTTTCAGTGCACCAAGCAACAAAGATGTCCCAACGGCAGGCGTATACGGTCTTTGTGGCGGGAAGCCTAGCTACGAAAATGACGTCAGGGACTTCAAAAGGGAGATCAAAGACAGCCGTTGCTCAATCTCCATGCATGAAGGCGGAACATGCGCAGGTTCGGATGCAGAACCCTGCCATGTGGCTGAGACAAGAGAAGGAGATTCTCCCTAAGGGGCTGCCTTATCAAAGGACTGATGCTTATGCTCAGGAGTTCAGGATACCATACTCTCCCTGCTCAATCTGAAGCCGCAAGCATTTCTTGGGCCCAGTCTGTCTTGATCTTCTTTAGAACTCAGGTAAGAAGTAGCATCTGTGCAAACATGTACAGGAGTCCTGAGTCCCACTCAAGACAAAATGTGTCTCTGACCGACAGCTGCCTTGGAAATCCAATTGGAAGTGCTAACAATGTGTGTTTTTGGTGGAGGCGAATAGATCTAAATAAGGTTCTCCCCAGTCGTGGAAAAGACCTTGTACCACCTCCAGTTGTAAATGCCATTAGTTATCTGCCAGAAATCTATGGCTGAGTTTGTCTGACCTGGTGTTCAGAGACACAGCCTGGTGTTGCACGACCAGGAAAATGTCTTGACGTTCCAGTCATGTTCAGAAGCACAGAGCCTTCTTACACAGGGTCCACAATCTCATCCCACCTTCTTTTTGCAGTATACTACATGCTGATGGTGTTGACTGTGAACACCTGAACCAGCCTTTAATTGATAGAGAGGAGGAAGGCTTTCAATGCTAAGCAAATTGCTCTCAAATCCAACATGTTGATGAGAAGCTGAGACTCTACCGGAGACCAGTGTTCTATGATTTCCGCTTCTCCGTGATGGCAGCCCGTATGGAGGAGTGACAAATCTGTCACCAAAATCGTGACTCTTTAGCCACCACTGCAAGTCTTTTGCAGTTATATCCACTATTTAGACCAGGACAGAGAGACTTCCCTGATGCTGCACCCATTGGGACTTCAGGTCCCATTGCAGAGCCCACATAGCCAGCGGGCATGTTTTATCAGCAGGATGCAAGAGGCCAGAAGACCCAGCAGCCTCAGTCGGTCTCAAAGAAATCCAGGGTAGAGGCTGAAAAATTGGGATCATAGTATTAATATACTTGACTCGCCGCTCCACAGGATAGCCATGGTATTGCACTGTGTCCAGAATAGCTATAGTGAAAAGGAGTGCCTGAGAGGGGGCCAGGTGTGACTGCAGCACGTTGATAGTGCACCCCAGAGAATGCAGGACACTCGCTGTATTCTGGACATGGGTAACGACTACCTGGGGTGAGCTCACCTTCAGCAGCCAGTCGTTGAGGTAGAAGAAGACTGGAACCCCCTGAATTCGGCAGATGAGCTGTGACCACTGCTATCACTTTGGTGAACACCAAGGGGTGCTGGTAAGGCCAAAGGGGAGCATAGCTAAATGAAAGTGCTTGTGGTACACCATGAACAGCAGACAAAGTCTGGTGGCCAACAGAATGACTATATGGAAATATGCGCCCTACAAGTTTAAGTTCTTCCTGACACAAGAGGGACAGTTGATCCTCCATCTGCTGATGGCATGGGTGGTACAGTTCCTGTGAATGGAAGGGCGAAACCCCAAAGAATAATTTGGAGCACCCACTTGTCCGAAGTTATGGATGCTAGTGTGGCAGGTGGTGCTGGACCCTGCCGCTAACCAGTTTCTCCTGATGTTGCGAGGGCATGTTAAAGAGGTTTGGATTCTACGACTGCCAAGAGGAAGGGTGGTGGAATGGGTGGATCTCTGGCTTTGGGTCCCATGAGTCTTGTCTGAGCAGCGTCCACAGCTACAAACGGACTGGGGGAGTGTGCTGGTCATGGTATCTGGGTGGAACTGGATGCGACTGGTAGCCTCTAACGTAGGCATGAAAGAAATGGAAGGCAGAATGAGATTGTCATGGGGCCATGGAAAATCTCATCGACAGGGCAGTGGTCCTGCTATCCTTGAAGCGCTCAAGCTCTGAATTTGCCTGGTAGCAAAACAGGCAAGTGCCATCGAAGGGCATGTCCATAAGGGATGCCTGAACATCCCCCAAGAAGCCAGTTGACCTCAGCTAAGCTTTGTGACAAAGCGCTGCTGATGAAGCAATTGCTCTTCCCAGTGAGTCTGTTCTGTTAAATCTGCAGTTTATTGCGAACTCTGCTGCATCCTTGCCATCAGCAATAGCTTGAATTAGAATGGCTCGGGCCTCCTCCAAGATTAGAGGTAGCACTTGCACAACCGAGTCCCATACTTTGTGGATGCACCATCCCAAGAGGAACACGGTGTTCAGGGACTGAAGAGCTGCAGGTTGGTGGAAAAGAAAATCACCTTACCAAAGATGTCAAGCCTTTTGGATTTCCTATCCAGAGGTGAAGTAGGGAAGGCACCAAGGTTAACCTGGGCCGTTGAGGCCTGCATGACTGGGCTCTCAGGGGTTGAATACTGGGTGAGGAAAGCTGGATCCCCAGTAGCGGGGCAATGGACGATCATCCTATGCATAGGAGCGCTTGTGCAGGGCTTGGCCTTCGGCCTCGAGCAGGACATCAGTGAGGGCTTCATTGAAGAGGAGGAGAGACTATGTGGGGGGTACCACAGGTTCAAGCCCCTCTATCAAGACACTAGTCATGACAGCCACAACTGCAGCGTAAGGTCCAAGACGACAGCTGCCCTCTGCACCACCACAGCATAAGAAGCCCCTTCCTCCACTGCCACACTAGTAAGAGAAACAAGGCTAGTGTAAAGAACAGTGACATCAGCCAGTTCCTTATACCAAGGCTCCTTAAGAAGAGAGGATATCCATATGGAACCTCAGATCTGCCCCAAGTATATTCCTCACAGGTCCTGTCAAATAATGGAGGCACTGTCTCCTACCCAGATGATCTTGGTCTAGTCGACATCAAACAATGGAGGTCCGGCTTCATATTGGAGTAGGGAATTACAATGGGTGAGCAGCGCCAGAAACAGTGTCACTGGAAAAGACTCTGGATCAGGTTGTGGATTTGTGACAGGATCAGGTCTGGATCCAGGAACAGCTCCATAGGGCCCAAACAGATGCAAGGAGCGAACCCGCCAGCAGGAATCCAGCTGGGACACCTTCTAAACCCATGGGGTCCAAAGGCGCTCCAGTAAGGGTTGACTTGCCCAAAGATGAGGTGGCAGCCTCACAAAATTCTTTCAATTGGGTGAGGGTCCTTCCGGCTCCAGGAAATTCTGGGCGGTGCAGAGCAGAACTAGGCTCAGGTTCTGCAGTGTAAGTGTGGCAGCAGAGCCTAGACTTGTGGGGTTGGTCCAGCGTCTCATCCGATGATCTGGACTGATACAGCAAAGTCAAAAAACACTAAATCTTCTTGGTCTATTTTAAGGATTTACATGAGGAAGATCTTGACCTAAATGAAAACCAAAAGGAATGACTCAGAGCAGGACCTGGACCTTTCACTGGTCCAGGACATGGAGCGGTGCCAGGTAATTTGTTGCTGAGTGACCAGGAGCTTCAAAGCACATTCCTGGACTGCCATGGAGTTCATCGTAGGGCAGTCAGGGTAAGCCTTGGAATTGTGGTCCCTCTCCAGGCACCATAAGCAAACCAAGTGGTGGTCTGTCACAGACATTTGCCAACGAAAAGTAAAAAACAGAAGCCAAAAAATGACTGAGGTAGCTCTTCCGAAGCTATGCTCATGCTGCAGAAAGAAAATAAGAAAATAAGTTACTTACCTGTAACTATAGTTCTCCAGTATTGGAATCTTTCATAGATTCACATGCTTGAATCATTCCCCGTTGTCGAGATGTGAGTCCCCTGTAACTTAGAAAAGACAATGTCCCGAAGACATAACATCTATAACATACAAATTCTCTTCATTTTAGCAACCCATCCAAGTCCTTATGTAAAAAGGACGAAACTTGAACCTCAGCCAATCAGAGAGTACCACCCTTTAGATCCCTCCTGAGAGAAGCTCCAGCACCTCAGATTTTCTAAGCACTAGTGCACCAATCAACGATTAAACAAAAGATATTAAAAGGTGAGCTTCCCCCGGGAGGCGGGTGGGTCGCATGTTAATCTATGAAAGATTCCAATACTGGAGATCTATAGTTACAGGTAAGTAACTTATTTTCTTACTCCAGTATTGGAACTTTCATAGATTCACATGCTTGAATCAGACTATAAAGCAGTATTAAGAGCACATTGCATTAATCGCACATCCAACCCCCTCAATCTGAGATTGTCGAGATGTCCTTAATAGCATGAAAACATTATGCTCCGTACATATAATATACTACATTTTCACAGACACTTATATGTTATGATATAAGGAACACCTGCAAATAAAACATAGCAAACTTAAACCATGCAATGTGCGAAGTAGAAAAAAAGGATGGAGGGAGGAAATGTGAGCTCACCGTTACTGGAACAGATGTCGCAGGACCGCCTGACCAACCGCTGCATCGCCCTTAGGAATGAAATTCCGACAATAGTGCCTCGTAAACGTGTGAGTCGTCTTCCAGGTGGCTGCTCTGCAAATGTCCTGCAGGGGTACACCTTCAAATAGTGCCATGGATGCTGAGACAGTTCTCGTAGAATGTGCCCTTACTGAGGATTGTAAAGACTTTCCAGCTGCTTGGTGACAAACGTTTATAGACGCTACTATCCATATGGCTATTCTTCTTTTAGAAAGGGCCTATCCTTTCCTAGGGGCACTATATGCCACAAACAATTGAGTAGCCTTTCTAAAATTCTTAGTTCTTTCCAAGTAAAACTTGAGGTTCCTTTTGATGTCCAATGAATGGAGAGCTCTCTCCGCTGGAGACGTTGGGTTCAGAAAGAAAGATTTCAGAACCACTGGTTGGTTAATATGAAAGTCTGATGGCACCTTTGGTACAAACTTGGGGTTCGTACGAAGTATGACTATACCCTGTTTAAATTGGAGGAAAGGCTCCTGAATAGTCAAAGCCTGGATCTCACTGACCCGCCTGGAAGAAGTAAGGGCTAGAAGCAGAGCCACTTTCCATGATAAATGCTTCAGATCCGCTCGGTGTATCGGTTCAAATGGGTGTTTCATAAGCTGAGAGAGAACCATGTTGAGTTGCCAAGACGGTGGGGGAGGCCTTACCAGCGGAAAAACTCGAAAAAGCCCTCTGAGAAACTGCTTAATTAATCTAGATGACCACAGAGATGGAAACGTAGGTGAACGTCTGTAGCGAGATATCGCCACCAAGTGCACCCTAATGGATGCATGTGCCAAACCTGTAGATGCCAGATGGAGGAGATCGGGTAGTATTAGCTCCGGCAGTGATAATAGTGGATCAATGCGCTCCTCACACCACAAACAAAATCTCTTCCATTTCAATGAGTACGATTTGTTGGTGCTCTCAACTCTGGCCTTTGCCAAAATATCCCGACACTCAGGGCGAATATCTAAATCGGCAAACTCACTGTGTTCAGGAGCCAGGCCGATAACTTGAGTGATCTGAGGTCTGGGTGCAAAATCTGGCCCTTGTTCCTCGTCAAGAGCTGTGGCGAAACTTTCAGCGAAATGTGATCCGCCTCCGAGAACAGGAAGAGTTCGAGAACCAATGTTGGCGGGGCCAAAACGGAGCTATCAGGATGAGCCTGCAATGCTCCTGTTTGATCTTTGCAAGCACTCTTGAGATCAGAGGAATGGGTGGAAAAGCGTAGGCACATATTCCGCACCATTTCATCAAAAACGCACTCCCCCAAGAACCCGGCTGGTGAACCCAACTTGCATATTAGCAGCATTTGGTGTTCTGCTGGGTTGCAAACAGATCCAGCTGGGGTTTCCCCCACCTTCTGAAGACCTAGTCGAGCACGTCCTGATTCAGCTCCCATTCGAGACAGGAGGACATCAGTCCGCTGAGAGTGTCTGCTGTCTCATTCTGCCTTCCTGGTAGATGTTCTGCTCAAAGACTGATGCCATTGCGAATGGCCCAATCCCAAATCGTCTGCGATTCCAGAGACAGGAGGAGAGATTTTGTTCCCCCTTGTTTGATTAAATAATGCATTGCTGCAGTATTGTCGGTCCTTATGAGAACTGTTGAGTGTTCTATCCTTGGAAGGAAAGCCTGTAGGGCCAAGAAGATCGCTCTCAACTCTAGAAAGTTGATATGATACTTTTGGAAGGAGTTGCTCCACTTCCCACTGATTTGAAGATCTTGAAGATGTGCTCCACACCCCTCTAGGGAAGCGTCCGTGGTGATGATCAACGGAGGCCGAGGTGGTAGGAAGACCTACTGCGATGTTTCGCTGGTCTTTCCACCAGTAGAGAGCCTGGACCATCTGAGGAGTTACTATGATCAGATTGTCGAACGAGTTGTCTCTCTGTATCCACTGGAGATCTAATTCCTCCTGCAGGGGACGCATTCTTAAGTGACAAAAGGGGACTAATTGTATGCAAGAAGACATCATCCCCAGAAGCGATTTGTAAGTGCGTACAGAAAGATACTTTTTTCTTTGCACTCTGCTTGCCAAGCAAACAAGCTTTGCTTGTCTCTCCATCGACGTGAAAGCTCTGTCTTTGATGGTGTGGATTTTTGCTCCTACGAAGGTTGTTACCCTTGTAGGCAAGAAGTTTGACTTGTTCCAATTCAGAGTGAGACCCATCACGGCGAATAATGCTATGCAAACCGTTGTTGATTCGTGAGCTGCTTGAGAAGACTGTGCCTTTATGAGCCAATCATTTAAGTAGGGAAAAGTTTGCATTTTCTTCTTCCTCAGGAAAGCCGATACCGGAGCTAGGCACTTTGTAAAGATCCTGGGGGCGGACTTCAAGCCGAATGAAAGAACTTTGAATTGGAAATGGCTGCCGGCTGCCACAAAACAGAGATATTTCCTGTGGGCAAGTGAAATTGGAATATGAAAGTATGCATCCTGCAGATCCAGAGACGTCATATAATCTCCGTGGTTCATGCGGAGAAGAATATCTTGCAATGTGACCATGCGAAAGGTTTGGCGTTTGAGGTACTTGTTTAGGACCCTGAGATCTAGAATGGGACACCAAGATTCCCAGTTTTTGCATACCAGGAAGAAACAGGAGTAAAAACCTTTGCCTTTCTCCAAAGGAGGAACTCTTTCTATTGCTCCCTTTCTGAGCATGGTCACAACCTCCAGCCGGAGTTGTTTTAGATGCTTCTGCAAGAAGGTATGAGGAGGACAAGAAGGTGGGCGTTGAACAAACTCTAAGGTATGGCCAAATCGAACAATGTTTAAGACCCACTGGTCTGATGTAATTTGCTCCCACTTCTTGTAGAAGTGTGATATCCTTCATCCTATCTTCCTGCTCTGTGGCAAGGCTGTAGCCGGAGCCTGAAACTTGTCATTGACGTCTGTCTGCCTCTTTACCCAGACGCGGTCTTCCCCTAGGATGGGGTCTGGAATATGATGCCTGAGGCGGTTGCCTTTGGGTATATTGAGGCCAAAACTGCTGTGTAGTATAGGAGGGGTAACGAAAAGTCTGGTGACCCCCCTCGATATGTCGAGACTCCCCGACCTCTGGAAGCACGAAAAGGCACTTTCTTAAACTGAAGTGTCCCTAAGGACCTTGCGGCGTCTATCTGTTTTTATGGCCTGCAAGGCTTCACCCACATGGTTGCCGAACAACGCTTCTCCATCAAAAAGGAGGTCCAATACCTTGTTCTGAACCTCTGGACGGAAGAAAGTTGCCCTTAGCCTGCCCTGACGCCGCAGCACTGCTCCGCCAGCTGTTTGCCAAAAAGCTGTTGTTGCAAAATCTATAGCGCAGTCAATCACCTCAGCCGAGGTGCGCTCACCCTCCAAGAGGATCTTCTTTTCTTCTGCCTTAGAGTCTTCCAAGACGTGATCCAGATACGGGGCAATATCAGCCCACAGCTGTCTGTCGTACCTCCCCAGGATTGCCAA
This sequence comes from Pleurodeles waltl, assembly GCF_031143425.1. Classification (NCBI taxonomy): domain Eukaryota; kingdom Metazoa; phylum Chordata; class Amphibia; order Caudata; family Salamandridae; genus Pleurodeles; species Pleurodeles waltl. The sequence continues at coordinate 208,772,082 of NC_090451.1, read as the reverse complement.
TGAATTTGCTGCTCTCACTATTAGGCCAGACTGGAAGTGAAACGCTTCCCGATGTTGTCTAGTCTTCTCCCCTCCTTGTCCAGAGGAGCCGAAAATGGCGTTGATGGTCTTTAGAACGCCTCTGCGCTGCCTGGGTTATAACAGAGTCCGGTTTCGGGTGACTAACAAGACACGCTGGGGCGTCCTCTGGGGCCTTATACTTTTTGTCCAACCTGGGCAAGACTCCAGTTACCGTAGCTGGATTTCTCATTACTTTGAGACCTTCCTCCCAGATGTATCCTACTATAGGTATGGAGTGAACACTCTTTTGATACGGCTCCTTGAAGTCATATAAAAAACAATCCATCTGTTTGGATGGCATGGGTATCGCAAATCTCTTTGCTGCCCTCTCAAGCAAATTATGGAAACCCCCAATATCTCCTGGGGGAGAATCCACTGGGGTAGGCGACAGAGAAGAGGGTGTCGGCAATATATAATTGCCTCAATCCGAGTTGTCCTGCAATTCCCCTTCTTCTATCTCTTCATCCGAAGAGTCAGTAACCTGTATGAAGGACCTTTGCTGGGTACTTCTGGCTAATCTAGGGGATGCTCTAGGTTGTGGCACTGGAGTGGCAGGCATCGATGGAGGAGGTGCCGTCTGAATGTCCGGTTGCGGCACTGACTGAAATCTCCTTTTGTAATCTAACAACATAGACTGCAGATCAGGGAACTCGGAACACAAAGCATCTCCTCTGAAACATAAGTCTGCTGCTGCTGGGAGAATAATACTGCTGATAATATTCTTCATCATCCTCTTGTCACTTTACATGAAGCTGTGAAGGGCTATGGCCTGCCCCGAACGGCCCATCATCCGAATCTTCTTTCAGAAGATGAGTAGGGATCAATGAAGTAATCTTACTTAGGGATGTAGCTCCTGGAGTGATATTTCCCCTTCCAGACACAGACTGCATTTTCCTCTTCGTTGACGGTGTCGACAACGGTACCGTCGACGAGGTCCTCAACGGAGTCGTCTCCAGCAATCCAAGTGCTCCCGTCGACAGTGTCGCCGACGACAGCGTGGACAAAGGGATCCTCGCCGTCAACGGAATCGTCGTCGGAACCATCGTCGATGACGTTCTGATCTTCAGCGTCGACGGTCTCGATTTTGTTACCATTGTCGTGGACGAGGAAGGAATCACCATCGCTAGACAGGTTACAGTCGTCGTTGTCACTGCCGATGCAGCTGCCGTTTACGTCCTCGTCGATGACTGAGTCGACGACGATGATCTAATCGACGGTGGAATCGTCATCGACGGTGGAATCGTCATCGACGGTCTATCTTCAGAAGCTGAAGAAGGCTTTCTAAACGTCATCAACACCTTTGGAGGGGGTGTAGAAGGCTCTGAGGAGGATTTTGGGACCTTCTTCGATGTTGAAGGCCGATGGCTGGATTTAGAGGAGGATCTTCTTTCCTGAGGTGAAGATGAGAAACTGTGGCCTTCACCAGACCCCTGTGAGGTCTTTTTAAAAGTCTTTGAAGGTTGTCTTGAATCCTTTTCAGAATGAGGTGATCTATGCCTCTTTTGGGACTTCCTAGAAGACCATGAAGACTCCTCACTGTCAGAGTCTAAGACAGAGTTTTTTCTTGTTTTAAGCTTTTGGAGCCATATCAACCGCCTCCCCTGTCTATCTTTCAAAGTCTTTGATGAAAAGGTACGACATACCTTAAAATCAGCAGCAGAGTGTTCAGGGTAGAGGCAATGTATACAATCTGTATGAGGGTCTTCTGAATGGAGCCTTTTCTTCCCACAAGTGCTGCAGGCTCTAAAGAGACTTTTCCTCATCCTGTTGGTATAACAGGCTCCAAAAAGTATGAGTGTAAATCAGAGACACCCAATGAGCAAAAGGAATTCAGATATATTGAGAAAATCTTCTCTCACAAGAACAAACTGAGCAGAGCTCAGAGGAGACTCCCTAGCACGACGTGCAGTAGAAAATCTGAGGTGCTGGATCTTCTCTCAGGATGGTTCTAAAGGGTGGTGCTCTCTGATTGGCTGAGGTTCAAGTTTGGTCCTTTTTACATAAGGACTTGGATGGGTTGCTAAAATGAAGAGAATTTGTTTGTTATAGATGTTATGTCTTTGTAAAATTGTCTTTTCTAAGGATCCGGGGACTCCCATCTCGACAACAGGGAATGGTTCAAGCATGTGAATCTATGAAAGTTCTGGAGTAACTAATGTCAGCACATCTGCTGCGAAGAACACTGACACGGAGCTGATCGGCATCACCTACTGGCACGCAGAGGTAGTGTTCAAGATTTTCTGGATCCAGTCTGATGGTGGGGGAATATTCTTAGGTAAGAAATCTGTGGCTAGAAGTCTCTATCAGATAAAAGAGCCTTAAATCACTTTAGATAAAAAGGAAGGATGAGACTTTAAGGAAACTGTGAAAGACTAGATACAGTTCCACTAAACAGAGAACTCACTTGTCTGACCAATGTTAAAGCAAAAAAAAAAAAAATGGTAACTCTGAATAAATTATGTTGGAGATCTGCCTTGTGCATTGGTTCAAAAGAGTGACCCTTCGATTTGGAAAGTACAATGTTAAGCTCCCAAGCTGATAGTCTCTTAATTGGTGGAAAAAACGTCCTAAACCCTGCTAAAAAAAATATCGTCACAGGCATAGTGAAAAGCATGTCTAGTTTTTTCTTATAAGCAGCGATTGCAGCCAAATGTACCTTTGTGAAAGAGAACTGAAGGACAGATTTACCCAAGTGAAGAAGATAAGGTAGTGCCATCTCTTCCTGAATGGTTCTCAGGTTCGCTTGCCCCTGGAGACACCATATGCAGAACTTCTTCCATTTATAGGCATGCAAGCAGATGGTCTCTTCGCTTTAAAATTTGTATACAATCATCAGCAAGATTCAAGTGTTCATATATAAGATCAGCGTTTGAAGACTAGAGTGGAAAATCCTGACTAACATCCTGGAAAGTAGGTTCTGTTTGAGTGCAAGTCTCCTGTGAGGGTGAAACGACAGGTGAAGCATGGCAAGGTACCACTACTGCTTCAGTCAGCCTGGTGTATCAGTATGATCTTATTTCACACTACATACTTTTTCTGATTAACTTGTGAAGCAGTGGTATTGGGGGAAAGGCACAGGCTAATGTTGTTGATCTGCCAAGGAAAAGGGATTGATATGGGGTTTGGGAACCTGCCAATGGAACTCCAATTGGACTCTTCAGGAACTGACAAGACTGCAACTCCAGCGACAACTTTGCTTCACAACATTGTTTCTCCGGCTCCTTACAGTAACTGCAACATTTCCCTGCCTGTGCATCCTGTGGGGTTGACGAGACTCCAGACTGCACCAAGAAACAAGAAGGAATCTCCCTTGGAGTGAAGGAGTCACTCCCCTGCATCTGCAGGCACCTACAGCAACGACGTCCGGCTGCGTGGATCTGCTCTCCTCTGGAACCACGTGGATCATGCATCACAGGTGGTGATCTGGAGTGGTCCTCTTGGTCCTCTCTACCAGCTGTCCAACTCGGGAAACGGTGAGCTCTTGTCACTCCTTGCAGGACTGTAACCTTGTGCACCGCAACTCTTGCAGCTACCAAGGCTTGTTGTCTTCTGTTCCACTTTTGGCTTCTTCTATTCTGGTCCTGCTCTTGTACAATCCTTTTTCCAAGTCCTCCTGGTAATCCTTGGGGAGACCAGGTATTTACCTCTGCTCTCCTGATCGCTGGGTGTCACTCAGGTACTCACCTCTGGTGGTTCCTAGTTCTGCCAGCTCCCCTCTAACAACTCCATATTCTTGGGTGGGGGATTTCATTCTGCAATCCACTTTCTTAGTATATGGTTTGGTCCTCCGATAGGGCCCTTACTATTTTCACTAAGTATTGCCAATACTTGTTGTTTCTATGCTAATTTGCTAATTTCGGATTGCTAATGTGTATATAATTAGCATGTACTTACCTCCAGTTTGGGTGGGGGGGGGGGTACGACTGCCGATAAGTCTTCTAGTGTTGTGTGACCATAGTGAAGTGCGTTTATTTTTATAACACTGTGTGGTTCTTTCATGTGTGATAGATGCTATGTGACTATAGTGGTTTTGCATAAGCTTTGCATGTCTCCTAGATAAGTCTTGGCTGCTCATCCACAGCTACCTCTAGAGAGCCCTGACTTCCTAGACACTGCCTACACTGCATTAAGAGGGGTTGCCTGGACCTGGTATAAGGTGCCAACAAAAGTGATTTCCTTCTGCCTCCCATCAATGTGACATCTTACCTTTCATGTATGATATATTTGCAGTCCAATCGGACCTTAGATGTTTGGCACGGCCACTCTTCCAGCAGTGTGATGAATTACCTCCAATGCCAGAGTCACCTGCTGTCTAAAAGTTGTAAGTCTGCCACTGATGATAGATATCCCAACCCTTTGACAAAGTTGAACCTTTCCACTGAACATCATGCTCTCTTTCAGTGTGACAACCTATGACAAGAATGAACATTTCTTACCAGTGGTGACTTTGTTGAATGTGATGGCCTCAGACACTCGACCTCCTAAAGCCATGCACATCCTCTCAAACAGCTGCTCTTTGGTGAACAAGTGCTGATCTCTGGGGAGGATCTGAGCGAATCCCAAGGCTGCATTTGTCCGAGGTGCGATCGAAACCTACAATAAAGCCAGAAGATTTACGTTTAAAGTGGTTTAGGCATGTTTAGAGAATTAAAAAACACATCATGTCCATGAAGACAAAGGATAAGTTATTTACCTGTAATCCTAGTTCTCTTCCAGGAGAATCTTCATCAAAATCATAAGCACTGAATATTTCCGCCTATGTGCGAGGACACCGGAGATATAGCAGACACCAGTAGGTAGTTATAGTTAGGACCATGTGTCCATAGAATTTTTTTTTTGACCTGCCTATATCTTTGACACCGCTTGACGAATCTTCACGAAATTTTCCAAAAAACAGTGGCATGGTGATTCTTGTTGCACACTGGAAGTTTCTGGGTGATCTGTCAAGTGGGGGGCGCGAGAAAAAGGGGGCTAAAAAAACACTGCATTTCCCAAGTTAATTCCCATAGGACCTGTCAACACGTCTACAGCCTGGACCACTGGCTAGAATTACACCAAATTTGGCACCAAGCTAGCTGCCAGTATGCAGATTGTGCTTTCTGTGTTTTGGTGTAAATGCGTTCAGTAGTTTAAAAGATATTTAAGGGCAAACAAATGTGTATATCTCTGGTCACGATTAATCAAGAAATTCGCGGATTTTCACGAATACACGTGTGAAAATAAGCGTTGCAATGGGCTGACTGCAACCTGACTAGAAAGTTGCGACCACCATTGTATTTCATGGGACATGTTCCCCAGGGGAGAAAATTGAAATTGAAAGTGGCATAAGGGGTCAGGGTGAAGGTACCATGACCCCAGGGGTGTGATATAGGTGTGTTTTAGGGGCATATTATGTGTTTAATATTATATATATATATATATATATATAAAAAAAAAAGAAAAAAAAAATATATATATATATATATATATATATTCACTTCTGTGCAGCCTACATTAAAGATTAAAAATGACCATTTACGTTGAGGTTTTTGTATTTTTATAAACACTTCCTCAGTCTTAGCATTTTTGTAAATCATAAAAGAAGAACAAAGAATACAAACACATCCTTTATTAAAGAGAAAAACTGCAAGGAAACGCACAGGCATTGTTAGCAAATAGGGTGCATCAAACCATAGCAAAAGAAATACTGGCACTGTGCCTTTAAGAACTCCTGTTTCCCATCATGCCCCAAAGGTGAGAGAGGTGACAGTTAGGTCAGTAATTTTTTACGGTGATATAGAGAACTGGACATCGCTGTAGGAAGCTGGCCAGGTGTGCGGTGAGCACCTATCACTTTATACCAGGTATCCCATATTAGTGAGGTTAGACAGTTTCTAGGAAGCCAGGACTCTCTAAAGGTAGCTGTGGATGAGCAGCCAAGACTTATCTAGGAGACATGCAATGCCTTTGCAATACCACTACAGTCACACAGCACTTACACACATGAAAGAACCACACAGTATTACAAAAATAAAGGTATTTTATTATAGTAACACAGATACTAAAATACTGAATAGGCAATAGTACTCAGTACACATAAGAAATCAGTGATTAGCATATAAAGCAACTGCAAAGAGCAAAAAATGAAGGCCCTAGGGGAGACAAATCATATTTAAGTAAGTGAAATGTGACAGGCAGTACCCCACCCAAGGAAGAAGGATCCGTAGAGGAGAGCTGGAGGAACTAGGAACCCCACAAGGTAACTACCAGGGTGCCAGTCAGCAACCAGAAGAGAAGAAGTAAGTACCTGGTTTTCCCAAAACCCACAGGAGAACTTTGGAAAAGGACTGTGTAAGAGTCAGACAAGACTGGAAGAAACCAAAGGTGGATCCTGAAAGAAGAGGACCTGCAAAAGAAGGAGACCAAGTCCAGTTTGAGTTGGAGTGCCCGGCAGTGGCAGGAGCCACTACACACCCTTATGTGGATGCTGTACCAGGTCGGCGGTGGACAAAGAAAGTCAGCAGTGCGGCACAGGAGTTCCAGAAGTGATGCAAGTGATGTCTTGCGCCGGTGGTCGTGATGCAGTCACTCAGTGGTGCTGGAAAACCACCAACAAGCCTTGGCAAATGAAAGAGTTGGAGAAGAAGGTTTTGCAAGGCTGGAGAGGACCAATAAGGCCCAGGGGACTCGGCCTAAGAAGGGGAGCAGCTGGGAGAATCAGAAGAAGAGGAGGCATCCCACACAGGCAGCAGGCACAGGAGTCGCAGTGAGGCCCGCTCAGCATACTTAAAGAGGAATCCTATGTTGCTGGAGCAGCAGACAGGAGACTGTGCTTTGCAGGTAAGAGTGCTGAGGCCGGGGCTACTCAGAACCTGAAGATCCCTTGAAGGAGGAACAAATAAGCCCTAGTAGCTGCAAGAGTCATGGTGCACAGGTGTACTGTCTGCAAGAGCCATGGTGCACAGGTGTACTGTCTGCAGGGAGAAGCAAGGTGCTTACCGTCTCCCAAGTTGGAAAGCTGATAGAGAGGACCAAGGGCACCACTCCAGACCACCACCTGTGGTATAGGATCCACGCAGTTCTGGAGGAGAGATGACCCACGCAGCCGGTTGTCACTGCAATTGGTGCTTGTGGATGCAGGGGAGTGACTCATTCACTTCAAGGGAGATTCCTTCTTGTTTCTTGTGCAGGCTGAAGACTTGTCACCCTCAGAAGATGCACAGTCAGGGAAATGTTGCAGTTCATGGAAGGAGCCGGAGAAACAATTTTGCGAATCGGAGTCATTGTTGGAGTTGCAGATTATCGGTTCCTGGAGGGTCCAGTTGCAGTCCCGTGGCCAGAAGATGAAGGAAACGATGTAGAGGAGTCCTACTGGACTCTTGCACGTCAAATCTGAAGACCCACCTGGGAGGGAGACCCTGAATAGCCCAGGAGGTGGGGGATTGGCCACCTATCGGGGGGCTGTGACATCATCTGCCTGACCTGGCCTCTCAGACGCTCCCTGGGGCATGTGCCCACCTTCGATTCAAGATGGCAGAATCAAGTGGCCACCTGGAGGAGCACTGAGCACCTCCCCCTGGGGTGGTGATGGACAGGGGAGTAGTCACTTCCCATTCCATTGTCCAGTTTCAGCCAGAGCAGGGACTGGGGGGTCTCTGGTCCGGTGCAAACCGGTTTATGCAAGGAGGGCACCAAATGTGCCCTTCAAAGCATACCACCGGTGGCTTGGGGAGGCTACTCCTCTCAAGCCATGTGACACCTATTTCCAAAGGCAGAGGGTGTTGCCTCCCTCTCCCAAAGGAAATCCTTTGTTCTGCCTTTTTCTGCTTGAGCTGGTCAAGCAGCAGGAGGGCAGAAACCTGTCTGAGGGGTGGCAACAGCGCGGGCTGCCTGAAAAACCTCAGAAAACTGGTAGAAAATGCTGGGGGACCTCTAAGCAGCCCCCAGTGTGCATGGAATCATACTCCCAATACTTGGAACAGTATTGGGGCATGATTCCGACATGTTTGATACCAAACGCGTCCAGGTTCAGTGTTACCATAATGTAGCTGTATGTAGGTAGTGACCTTTGTCCAGTACACATATAAAATGGCGTCCCCACACTCACGAAGCCCAATAAAATGGGACTGGAGTTTGTGCAGGCACCTCTGCGAGTGCAGGGGTGCCCTAACACAAAGGTACCTGCACCCTGCCCTCTGGGCTGAGAGGGCCTACCATAGGGGTGATTACAGTGACCTGATGTAGTGACCTGTAGTGAAAACGGGTGCATGCACCTGTTTCACGCAGGCTGCAATGGCAGGCCTGCCGAACCCTTTGCATGGACTCCCAATGGGTGGCAGAATAACTGCAGAAGCCCATAGGGAACACCTGGAACCCCAAAGCTCTGGGTACCTAGGTACCATACTAGGGACTTACATGGGGGCACCAGTATGCTAATTGTGGGGGATAAAAAGTTACCAGCAACCAAATGTAGGGGAGAGAGCACAGTAACTGGGGTCCCGGTTAGCAGGATCCCAGTGGACACAAACACACTGACAAACAGGCCAAAAGTGGGGGTAACCAAGCTAGAAAGAGGCTACTTTCCAACATGAGGGATCCTCTGTATCCTTCTCTCTGTCTTCTGTCCAACATGGTAGAGGTGAGCCCTTGTCTCTGACACTGGGACAGAATCCTTGTGCACCGTGACTGTTGCACCAACCAAGGCGTGTTGATTCTTGCTCCGAGGGATCTTCAGGCTCCAAGTAGACCTGGCCCCCAGCACTCCACCTCTGCAAGGACAGTCTCCTCTCTTCTGCTCCAGTGACGTGGGTCTCTTCAGCTGTGCTGACTGGACCTCACTGAACTTACTGTGCCTGCTGCCAGTGGGTTGCTTGTGCGGGCTCTGACTGCTTCTTCTGGCTTTCCTGAATCCTGACGATCAGCCCGGACTCCCCTCCAAGGGTCGAGTCCCCAGGACTTTGCTGGTGCTCCACAGCTTTTCAAAACCTTCAACAGCTCCATTTGCATTTGCCAGTGCTTGTTGGTGCTCCTCCTGACCACTGACCCGTCTGCATTCAGGTGACCATCGAGGGACAGCTCGTAGGTGACTTCAGGGACTCCAGGACCCTGCAGCTGGACTTCAGCCATCACCAACGATCCAGATCTTCGGCTATAGAAGGGTTGGCATTGACTCCTGCCTCACCTGGACACTCCTGTGTGTACTGGACTCTGTCCCCTTCTTTTGCAGGTCCTCTGCATTCTCTGCATTCTCCAACCACGAGGTCCCCAAGTTAGCCTATGGGAAAACTTACTTCTCTGCAACCGGCAGCTGGGGATCTTCTGGGTACTTACATTTTGGGGTTCCACTCTCCCTCAGCCCTTGTGTAACTACTCCATACACTCTGGTGGGGACACCTGTTTGCATTAAATTTTTTTAGTATATGGTTTGTCCCCCGTAGGGCCCTTGCTAATTTATGCTTTTCTTGAGTACTTACTTCAGTATACTTTGTGTGTTCATACTGCCAAAGGGAGGTATAACAATGGTAGTCTAGTTTGGTGTGCCTATAATAAAGTACCTTTATTTTTGCAACACTATGTGGTTCCTTTCATGTGTGATAAGTTACTGTGTGACTACTGTGGTATTGCAAGTGCTTCACATGCATTCTAGTTAAATCTTGGCTGCTCACCACAGCTACCCTAGGGAGCCCTGGCTGTCTAGAGACCGTAACACTATCTAATTGGGGTTTGCCTGGACCCAGTATAAGGCGTAACACCATAGGGGTCCACCACACACTGGGCCAGCTTCACTGCCTGTCCGACTGCTGCATCACTGAACTGTGCCGAATCCAGGCAATAGTGCTGCGTAAATGTGTGGATGCTCTTTCAGGTTGCAGCACAACAAATCTTTTCTAGTGGAACACTTGCAAACAGGGCAGCTGATGTGCAAACCACACTTGTGGAGTAAAGTCGTTGCTTTTTCTGAAAGCAGTTTGCCGGCTTTGGAGTGGCAGAACTCTATTGTTGCTGAAATCCACCAAGTGATGGTTCACTTCATGACTTGAGTAGATTGTCTAGTTTGTCCATAAGCAACTAACAGCTTTTCAGTTTTACAAAACTGTTTGGTATGATGCAAGTAGAATTTCAGACTTCTTTTAATGTCTAGGTCATCCAGAGATCTCTCTGCTGGAGATATTGGTTCAGTAAAATGGTTTGTAATATAATCGGTTCATTAAGATGAAACTGTGATGGCACCTTGAGAATACAATACTTCTAGCGGATGTGAGCACCAACAGCATAGCTACTTCCATGTGAGTAATTTCATGCCCCTCTTTGCGAATGGGTTCAAAGAGAGATTTGATAAGTTGAGAACCACATTTAGGTGCCATTCAGGTGAAGGAGCTTCTACAGGAGGGAAAGCCCTAACAATCCCTTCATGAATTGTTTGATTATCCTTGTGGAACACAATGGGAGAGATTGTGGGGAGTGTCTATACTGCGATACTGCAAGATGTACCCTTACAGACACATGCACTAAACCTGAATCAGCAAGAGAGAAAATATCAGGTAAGATCTGCTCCGGTGGTGCTTTTAATGAATGCAGGTTGGATTGTTGACACCATCAGCAGAATCTCTTCTATTTAAATGTGTCTTACCTGTTAGTGGAATCCGCTCTTGAGAGGATGTTCCTGCATTCTTGGAGAATAGTCAGATCCTAGACCTCATGGAATTTAGGAGCCATGCACATAATTAGAGCAAGCCTGGGTCCGGATGTAGAAGTTGGCACTGGTTCATCATTAGTGGTGTTCACATGGTCTGAAGGCGAATGGGTGGGGACAGGAGGAGAAGTTCTGTGAACCAGTATTGCCTAAGCCACCTAGGAGTGATCAGGATTAGTTGACACCTCTCCACTTTCATCTTTCTGAGAACTTTCGGTATCACAGGGTTGGGGGAAAAAGGTAAACAGATCTCAGACCACCTTATCAAAAAGGCACTCACCCACAACTCTGGGAGAGGGTGCCAACTGGCGTAGAATCAGCATTTGATGTTCTCGTTTGTCACAAAGAGGTCCAATGCTGGCTTGCCCCAAAGTCAAAATATTCAGTTGAGTTCCATCTGGTCCAGTTTCCACTTATGGCAGCTGTCTAGGGATCTGCTGAGTGTGTCTACCTAGATGTTGTTTACTTTCAGTATGTGCTCAGCCTTCAGAGTGATGTGTGTGTTGCTAGCCAGTGCCGTAGCTCCTGGGCGAGCACCAGTGACCTTAAACTCCCCTGCTTGTGGTGTAAATCATGCTGGTCGTATTGCCCGTACGCACTAGTGAAGGAAAGCACCCTCTTTTTGGCATGGTTACTCCAACTTTTTGGCTGCTATCAGTGTGCTTAGAGTGTCTTTCCTGGGATCCTGCTAGCTAGGACCCAGTGATTGTGCTCTCACCCTCCAAATATGGTTGCCTAGGACTTTTTTGCACTCCACAATTGGCATACTAGTGTCCCCTTATAGGTCCCTAGTATATGGTACTTAGGTATCCAGGGCACTGGGACACCAGGGGTCCCCCATGGGTTGCACCATGTATTGTTCCACCCATGGGAGCCCATGCAAAATGTGTATGCAGGCCTGCCACTGCAGCGTTTCACCAAAGGTAACTGCACCAGATCACTGTAAGTCACCCCTATGTAAGTCACCCCTATGGTAGGCCCTCCTAGCCCAGAGGACAGGGTGAAGGTCCTTGCACCACTGCATGAGCAGAGGTCGCCATACGAACTCCAGTTCCATTACACTGGACTTCGTAAGTGCGGGGAAGCCATTTTACACATGTACTGGACACCGGTCCAGCTACATAATGGAAACTCCAAACTTGGGCATGTTTGGTATCAAACATGTAGGAATCATACCCAAATACTGTTGCCAGTATTGGTTGCATGATTCCATGGACTCTGGGGGTTCCTTAGAGGACACCCCAGCCTAGCTCCTACCAGTCTTCTAAGGTTTTCCAGGCAGCACGCATTGCTGCCATCCCTCAGGCAGGTTTCTGCCCTCCTGCTGCTTGACCAGCTCAAGCAGGGGAAGGAGGAACAAAGGATTTCCTGTGGGAGAGGGAGGCAACACCCTCCTCCTTGGAAATAGGTGTTACAAGACTTGGGAGGGGTAGCCTCCCAAGCCACCAGTTTGATTTGAAGGGCACATTTGGTGCCCTCCTTGCATAAACTGGTTTGCACCAGCCCAGGGACGCCTGAAATTGGACAAAGGAAAAGGGAGTGACCACTCCCCTGTCCATCACCAACCCAGGAGTGGTGCCCAGAGCTCCTCTGAACAGTGCAATAACAATAGACAATAGACAATAGCTACCCTGTGGGAAGCCCAAACCATATACTAAAAAAATGGAATGCGCATGATGGACCCCTACCCAGGTAAGTGGAATCTGTAGAGGGGAGCTGGAAGAACTAGGAACCCCAAAAGGTAAGTACCAGAGTGCCCGCCAGACACCAGGAGAGGAAAGGTAAGTACCTGTTTTTTTCCCAAACCTACAGACAAACAATGAAAGGACTGTGCAAGACCCAAGCAAGACTGCAAGAAAAGGAAGATTGATCCAGACAGAAGAGGACCTGCAAATGAAGGGGACCAAGTCCAGTTACAGTTGGAGTGTCCGGTTGGGGCAGGAGCCACTACCCACCCTTCTGGAGGTGCAGGACCAGGTTGACGGTGAGGACCAGGAGTCGGGTATTCAGCACAGGAGCCGAAGAAGAGTTCCAGAAGTGATGCAGTTGATGTCCCATGTCGGAAGAAGAGTTGCAGTCCATCAGTGGTGCTGGAAAAAACACAAACACAATCCAAGGAAGGGAGTCCCAGGCGATCCCCAGCAGTCAGGAGAGCAAGAAGTCATGGATACAGCCCCCACAAGCAACTCACAGGCAGCAGGCACAGGGGTTGCAGTGAGGCAACTCAGCACACCTGAAAGGAGTACCACGTCGCTGGAGCAGCAGGCAGGAGACCACACGTTGCAGGGAAGAGTGCTGGAGGCTGGGGCTACACAGAGCCTAAAGGCCCCTCTGAAGACAAGCCTACAAGCCTTGGTAAATGCAAGAGTCAAGGTGCAAAGGGGTACCGTCCTGCAAGGAGAGGCAAAAGCTCACCACCTTCAAAGTTGGACAGCTGGTAAAGGGGACCAAGGGAACCACTCAAGACCACCACCTGTGTTGCAAGATCCACGAAGAGTTGAAGGAGAGAAGATCCATGCAGCCAAATGTCGTTGCAGTAGGTGCCTGCGGATGCACAGGAATGACTCCTCCATTCCAAGGGAAATTTCTTTGGAATGGAGACTTGCCACCCACAGAGGATGCACAACCAGGGAAATGTTGCAGTTGCTGGAAGGAGCCGGAGAAACAATGTTGCAGAGCGAAGTCGTATCTGGAGCTGCAGACTGTAGGTTCCTGTGAAGTCCAGTTGCGGTTCCAGTGACCAGAAGTCGAAGTAAAAGTTGCAGAGGAGTCCTGCTGGAATCTTGCACATCGACTCTGAGGACCCACGCAGGAGGGAGACCCTAAATAGCCCTGGAAGGGGTACTGGTTACCTAGCAGGGTGACCACCTGTTAAGGAGGGGGCTGTGATGTCACTGACCTGACCTGGTCACTCAGATGCTCTCAGAAGCCTCTACCCACCTTGGATTCAAGATGGCAGAACCAAGAGGCCACCTGGAGGAGCTCTGGGCACCACCCCTGGGGTGGTGAAGGACAGAGGAGTGGTAACTCCTATTTCCATTGTCCACTTTCATGCCAGAGCAGGGACTGGATGTCCCTGAACCAGTGCAGACTGGTTTATGCAAGGAGGGCATTAAATGTGTCCTTCAAAGCATACCAGTGGCTTGGGGAGGCCACCCCTCCCATGCCATGTAAGGATAAGTTACTTACCTGTAAATCCTAGTTCTCTTCCAGGGGTATCCTCATCAAAGTCATAAACATTGAATATTCCCACCCTTGTGCGGGGACCCCGGAGCATATATATATAAAATACATACATATTATCATGTGTAAAACAGCAATGCAGGCTATAATCATAAATAGGCTAAAATGCTTTATTTCTATGCAAGTTTTTTTTTTTTTTTTTTTTTTTTTTTTATATTATAAAATCACAATAGATCATAAATATCTACCTAAGCCCCAAAAACTGGACTTAGGGAAGTAAACAGCAGTAAATAGCAGAGAAAAATAGAAAAAACCACATTGAAAAACAATGAAGCATTCTTAGCCAATAGGCTGCATGCAGGTTAACACAGGAGAACCATAAAAACTTTGGCACCGTGCCTTTAAGACCCTGAGCACCTCCAGTATCCCACCATGCCTCAGGGGTGAAGGGAAGGTGACAGTTGGTTCACAGTTAGGTCAGTACTTTTTTACGGTGACAATCTGTGTAACTGATCAGAAAGATAATCTGTCCTGCACTTCTAGGAGACTTGAGTCCGGGGAGGAGGGTGGGTTGTTTATGACTTTGATGAGGATACCCCTGGAAGAGAACTAGGATTTACAGGTAAGTAACTTATCCTTCTCTTCCAGGGGATCCTCATCAATAGTCATAAACATTGAATAGATTAGCAAGCCCATCCCTAAACTCTGCGGACTGTCTGAAAGAAGTGCAGGAAAGAATACATATTCATGCAAATAGATTTCTAAGAGAGGCCTGCCCCACCTGGGCATCCGCTCTTGCATCCAAGTCTAAACAGTAATGCTTAGTAAAGGTATGCACAGACTTCCATGTAGCAGCCTTACAAATCTCGGAAATTGGTACATTGTTAAGGAGGGCAGCAGTAGCCGCTTTTCCCCTTGTGGAATGCGCTTTTGGCCTAGCCAGTAATTGCTTATTAGCCAGTTGGTAAGTGTTAACAATACAAGACACAATCCATCTTGATATCGTTCGTTTAGACGCTGCCTCTCCTGTTCTTAAATGACCATAATTCAGAAACAAATGGTTAGAATGTCTAATCGGTTTTGTTTTGTCCAAATAGAATTTCAGCACTCTTTTCAAGTCTAAAGAATGCAATGCTTTCTCAGCCGGAGTCTCCGGATTGGGAAAGAAAGTCGGTAAAGATATAGTCTGATTGATATGGAATTCTGACACCACCTTCGGAAGGAAAGATGGGTGAGTTCGCAGAACCACTCTATTATAGTGAAAAACCGTGTACGGTTCTCTGCAAGACAGAGCCTGAATTTCGCTGACCCTCCTCGCTGAAGTAATGGCCACCAAAAAAGCCGTCTTCCACGTAAGGTGCTGTAAAGAGGCCTTGTGGATAGGTTCAAAGGGAGGGCCCATAAGTTTTGACAGGACTACATTCAGTTCCCATGGAGGAGAAGGTCTCCGAATGGGAGGAAAAACCTTTTTCAAGCCTTCTAAGAAATCCTTGACTACAGGTATCGTAAAGAAGGATTCCTGAGAAGGCGACTTACGATACGCTGTAATTGCAGACAAATGAACCTTAATAGAAGATACCTGCAGACCAGACTTCGCCAGATGAAGCAAATAGGACAGTATGACATCCTCCTGAGCTCGTATGGGATTTATACCTTGTTGAGAGCACCAGATGTAAAATCTCTTCCACTTAAAAGCGTAAGAACGCCGCGTGGAAGGTCGTTTTGACTCTTTCAAGATGTTCATGCACTCCTGTGAGAGCCCTAGGTGCCCATACTGTAGGAATTCAGGAGCCATGCTGTCAAGCTCAGAGAGGGAAGGTTGGGATGTAGGATTCTGCCTTCCATTCTGCTCAGGAGATCCGGTCTGCACGGCAACCTCCTGTGAGGTTTTTCCGATAAGTTGAGTAGATCCGTGTACCAGAATTGGCGGGGCCATTGTGGCGCTATCAGAATCATTCTGGTTCTGGAGTTGTAAAGTTTGTTGATTACTGAGGGGAATCGGTGGAAAGGCGTAGAGAAATATCCCTGACCAGTTGATCAACAGGGCATTCCCTTGAGATCCCGGACGGCAGAACCTGGATGCGAAGTCTGGGCATTTCTTGTTTGCTTCGTCTGCAAAGAGATCCAACTGGGGTCGACCCCATTGACCGAAGATGTCCTCGACGACTTCGTCGTGTAGGACCCAGTCGTGCGCGTCTTCTAGATGTCTGCTCAGGAAATCTGCCTCTACGTTTTGCTGACCTGGCAGGTGTATCGCTGTGATAGACATTCCCCTGGCCAGGAGCCAATGCCATATCGTTTGGGACTCTCGAGACAGAGGTAGTGATCTTGTTCCCCCCTGTTTGTTCAGGTAATACATTGTGGTTGTATTGTCTGTCTGAACTAGGAGAGATTTCCCCTGAACCAATGGAGAGAAAGATTTGAGAGCCAGATGGACCGCTCTGAGCTCCAGTAGATTTATGTGATAGTTCTTTTCCTTGTCGGACCACAGACCCTGAGCTTGGAGGGAACCCAGATGAGCACCCCAACCCTGAAGAGACGCATCCGTTACCAGAGTGTCGGCTGGAATTGTCTGGTGAAACGGAGAACCTATCGACAGGTGAGGTCTGTGCATCCACCATTGTAGTGATTGAAAAGCCGCTGCTGGTAGTCGTACTCTGTCCTCCCAGCGACCCGTCTTTTGGCTCCAGTTGTTCTCTAATGCCTCCTGAAGGGGCCTCATGTGTAGCCTGGCATTCGGGACAATGAAGATGCATGAAGCCATGGAGCCCAGAAGCGATGTCACCTGACGAGCAGTAGGTGCATCGGCTGTTAATAGTTGTTGACACTTCCTGTGGATTGATAAAAGTCGTTCCTCCGAAGGATACACTCTTTGGAGCTCTGTGTTTAGTATAGCTCCCAGGTAGTGGAGGTTTTGTGTTGGAATCAAGGTTGACTTGTTGTGGTTGATTTGAAGACCTAGAGACTCGAAAGTTCTTAGTACAATGTCTCGATGTTTTCTCGCCTGATCCGGAGAGGAAGCCTTCAATAGCCAGTCGTCCAGGTAGGGGTAGACGAATATTTTTTGCCTTCGAAGATGTGCCGCTACCACTGCTACACATTTTGAAAAGACTCGGGGTGCAGACTTCAGGCCGAATGGTAGGACTCTGAATTGGTAGTGCTGTGACGCTATCTGGAAACGTAAGAATTTCCGATGTTTGGATGCTATTGGGATGTGAAAATATGCATCCTGTAGGTCGATGGAGCACATCCAGTCTCCCTGATGCAGTTGCGGAACAATCTGGTGAAGGGCTAGCATCCTGAACTTCTGTTTTCTTATGTACTTGTTCAGGAGCCGTAAGTCCAGAATTGGCCTGAAGATGCCCTGTTGACCTTTTTTCGCCACCAGAAAGTAACGGGAGTACACCCCTTTTCCTTTTTGTGCCGGAGGAACCTTTTCTACAGCTTTCTTTTGTAGGAGTGCAAGAACTTCCTTGCGTAGCAGGCTGAGATGAGAAGGAAAACATCTTGCTGGCGGCAAGTGTGGCGGAGGTTTTTTGAAAAGGAGAGAATAGCCATGTTCGAAAATATTGAGCACCCATTTGTCTCTTGTGATGGAGTGCCACTCGTGAAGATGATGCGTAATACTTCCCCCCACCGGAGTGGTGCACAGTGCTGAGGGAAGCAATGCTTCATTGCTTTGTTGGTGTCTTTGCTGTAGACTGTTGAGGTCTACTTGCCCCTCGGTCTCTTGTGGGTCTACGTGCCTGAAACAGGGGACGTCCTTGTCGTTGTTGTGGCCTCTGAGACCAGTGAGGGGTTTGAACCCTCTGCTGGAATGGTCGTCTGTCGTACGGCCTGTACCTCCGCCTGAAGTCTTTCTTACGTTCCAGGCCCACTGCCCTCATAGTGTCCACCTCCGTTTTCATTCGGGCCATCTCTTCATCCGCGTGGGTACCGAACAACGAATTCCCGCTGAATGGGAGGTTTAAAATGCGTTGCTGTGCTTCCTGTTTCAGACCCGTGAGCCGTAGCCAGGAAGACCTCCTAGCGCAGATTCCGTGTGCATACCCATGCGCAGCCAAATCCGCCCCGTCCGCCGCCGCGCTGATGACCTGGTTAGATACTAGGCCCCCTTCCTGCAAGATTTCCTGGAAGTCCTGTCTATCTTCCCTGGGCAACTTTTCTGTAAATCTGTGGAGTGAGTCCCACAGAGAGCGGTCATATCTGCCCAGAAGTGCTGAGGCGCTGGAGACCTTCATAGCAGATGCCGCCGTACCGCACATCTTTCTCCCCAGGGAGTCTAGGTGTCTGCTCTCCTTATCCGGGGGGACTGTGGAAGATGATGCCACAGAGTGTGTCTTTCTGGCTGCGGCTAAGATCACAGAGTCCGGTGGCGGATCCTTCCGCAGTAATAAAGGATCTTGCTCCGGAGCTTTGTACTTCTTTTGAATCCTAGCCGGGGCAGACTTGAGAGTGGCTGGAGTCAGAAAGGTGTCCATAGTAGGTTGCAGCAAACCCGGTACTAGTGGCAGCAGTTTTCTCGAGACTGATCTGTGTTGTAGGGTCTCAAAGATAACTGAGGATGAGGTGGCCGGCTCCGGTACCTCAATATTTAGTTTCTGCGCTCCCCTTAAAAGAACCTCATTAAAAGTGGTGATATCATCCACCGGTGAGATCCTAGCAGGTGGAGAATCTGTCAGTGTGGGGGAGTAGCGCCCAACAGACGATCCTGAAGAAGACCAAGAAGGTGATCTTCTGTGCGGTGTTCGCGACCTGGTTCTCCTTCGGGAACGAGACCTACTACGAGAAGCTGTAGCAGAGTGTGCAGGTCTTGTGGTCGGCTGACGAGAAGCAGAACGAGCCCATCCTGCTCTAGCTGTAGGCGATGGCGTTCTAGGTAATGAGGCAGTAGGAGAATACATCCTAGAGTATTGGGAATCCGGGGATGCTGCCGGTCTATTCAGGCTCTCTAACCATCTAGGTGATAGAGTGATGGGAGAAACATGCCCCGATGAGCCCGCTCTGGAATGGGATGATGCACTCCGTATAGAGACCACTGGTGAGGGGGCTTTATCCGCTGGCTCTACTGCCTGTGACACAGCTGAAGGTTGTGTCGACGTCGATTGCATCCTCGACGTCGAAAGTTGCGATGGCTGGTCTGTTCTCGACGTCGAAGGTCTTGACGTCGAAGGCCTTGACGCCGATCGCCGATCGCGGGACCTGGACCTACTCGCCGTCGTGTGTCTCGACGTTGAGTGGCGAGTGGTCGACGGCGGATGTTCATGCCGTCGTGGTGTTTTTGGTGTCGTGTCCTTCGACGCCAAGGGGCGAGATGTTCTCGACGGCGAACGGGAGCGCCGGAGATGGCTCGACGCCGAACGGCGGCCTGCCGTCGACGGAGATGTACCCCTGTGCTGTCCATGCTTCGACGCTTTGTCCCTCGACGTCGGTCTGGTCACCGTCGACGGCGATCTATGCCGGTGAGACGGTGGCGCCGATGACGTCGATGGAGAACAAACAGGCACAATCCTACCTGTCGACGCCGATCTGGCCATTCCTTCTGTTGTAGGCCTGGGAAGTGAAAAGGATGTTGACTTTTTCCTCTCCTGAAGCCCATGTAGCCTGATTTTCTCTCTGTCTTTGAGAGTCCTCCTTGACATCTTCTTACAATACTTGCAGGTGTCAGGACAGTGACTCTGTGGCAGGCAGACAATACACAGAGAGTGTGGGTCTGACTGGGCTTTCTTCTTCCCACAAGAAGGACATTTTACAAAAAGAGATGGCATTTTCTGTCAGAAAAGACTGCCAAACTCAGACAAAAGATGTTATCTGTCGAGTAAACAGGAAAAACACTATCTTTAGGGATTTTTCTGAAGAAAAAAAATCAGAAAAACTGAGAGCTCAATGCTCCAGGATCCTCTCAGAAGAAGCCGGAAAAAAGAACTGACCTAACTGTGAACCAACTGTCACCTTCCCTTCACCCCTGAGGCATGGTGGGATACTGGAGGTGCTCAGGGTCTTAAAGGCACGGTGCCAAAGTTTTTATGGTTCTCCTGTGTTAACCTGCATGCAGCCTATTGGCTAAGAATGCTTCATTGTTTTTCAATGTGTTTTTTTCTATTTTTCTCTGCTATTTACTGCTGTTTACTTCCCTAAGTCCAGTTTTTGGGGCTTAGGTAGATATTTATGATCTATTGTGATTTTATAATATAAAAAAAAAAAAAAAAAAAAAACTTGCATAGAAATAAAGCATTTTTGCCTATTTATGATTATAGCCTGCATTGCTGTTTTACACATGATAATATGTATGTATTTTATATATATATGCTCCGGGGTCCCCGCACAAGGGCGGGAATATTCAATGTTTATGACTTTGATGAGGATCCCCTGGAAGAGAACACCTATTTCCAAAGGGAAAGGGTGTTGCTTCACTCTCCCAAAGAAAATCCATTGTTCTGCCTTCCTGGACTTGAGCTGTTCAAGCAGCAGGAGGGCAGAAACCAATCCGTAGGATGGCAGCAGCGCTGGCTTCCCGGAAAAACCTTGCAAACTGTTAGGAGCAAAGCCCCCAGAGTGCATGGACTCATACAACCAATGCTGGCAACAGTATTGGGGTATGATTCCAACATGTTTGATACCAAACATGGCCAGGTTCTGAGTTACCATTATGTAGCTGGACACAGATATTGACCTATGTCCAGTACATGGGTAAAATTGATTCTCTGCACTCATGCGGTCTGAGAAAAGGGAGCTGGTGTTCACGGGGGCACCTCTGATCATGAAGGGGTGCCCTCACACACAGGTATTTGCACCCTGCTCTCAGGGCTAGGAGGGCCTGCCATAGGGATGACTTACAGTGACCTGGTGCAACCTGTAGTGATAAGGGTGCACGCACCCTTTCAAGCAGGCTGCAATGGCAGGCCTGTAGACACACTTTGCATGGGCTCCCATGGGTGTTATTATGCATGTTGCAGCCCATGGGGAACACCTGGTGCCCCAATTCCCTGGGTACCTAGGTACCCTATACTAGGGACTTATGTGGGGGCATCAGTATGCTAACTGTGGGGTGTAAAAACATAGGGCTAACCAAATCCAGAGGGAGAGAGCACAGTTACTAGGGTCCTGGTTATCAGGATCCCAGTAAACACAGTCAAAACACACTGACATCAGGCAAAAAGTGGGGGGTAACCATGTCAAAAAGAGAGTACTTTCCTACAGTAGTCAAACAGCCTCCTGTAAAGGTCTAATTTTCAGGCATGCCAGAGGGCCAAGATTGATTGCGGATGACATCATTCCTAGTAGTGATTTGTACATAAGCACAGAAATTGACTTTCTTCTGGACACCTTGATAGCTAGCTGACTTGACTTTCTTGGGAAATAAATTCTTTGTCCTGGATGGTATCTAGGGTAGAACCCAAAAACATTATCTTTTGTTTTGGAACAGTGGATGACTTCTGATGATTCACCATGAGACCCAATTTGTGAAACAATATCATACAAGATTCTTTGCTTTGGAGGCTTGCAGAGGTGTCTGGGCTTAAAGCAGCTAGCCATACAGGTAGGGGCATAACTGGTGACCTTCCTTTCTGAAAGCGTCTGCAACTCGGGCCAGGCATTTGGTGAAAATGCGAGAAACTGATCTGAGGCCGAATGCGAGGACTCTGAACTGGTAATGAGTGCCAGCTATGGTGAAACGAAAATACTTGCAATGCTTGGGATGTATGGGGATGTGGAAGTATACATCCTGTAAGTCAAGAGTTGTCATATAAACCCCGTGGTTCAAGAGATGCAGGATGTCAATGCGAGTGACTACATGGAAGGATTGTTTTCATAGAAATGTGTTGAGCTTCGTGAGGTCTAGGATGGGTCTCCGTTCCACTGATTTCTTCTTGACAAGGAAAACAGGAGTACAAACCCGTAACTTTCTGGGAATAAGGAACATGTTTGATTGCTGCCTTGGCGAGCAAAATATGGGATTCTTTCTTTAATATATGAAGATGAGAAGGGGGCGCTCCCCTTGGAGGGACGTTTGGTAGTCTCTTGATAAAGTCCAGGGTATGACCATAGTTGACAAGATCCAATACCTATCTGTCTGTAGTTATTATCCGCCATTAGTGGAGGTGGTTGAAATGTTCGCACCTACAGGATGGGAAGAAGCTTGGGTAGCTGGCACCTGATCGAGGTCACTACTTACATCTGATGTCCCGGGACTAGGTGGGCTGTTTGAGTCTAATACTCTGTTTTTTGTAGGCTGCTGATGGTGGTGGACGGTATGGCTGTTGTGTCCTCTAAAGTTTAACTTACTAAATTGCAAGGTGCCAAGGGATTTTGCTGTATTCGTGTCAATCTTGATGGCTAGTAAAGCGTCATCTATGTGCTTTCCAAACAGTGTTTGTCCACTGAATATTATATCTAGAATCTTGGACTGTACTTCTGGCATGAAGGGTGTTGATTTCAGCCAGCCTTGGCACTGTAAAACTGCTGCTTCTGCCACCTGCCGGAAGCAAGTGGAGGCTATGTCCATCACGTATTCTTATTTCAGAAGACGTGCGCAGGCCCTCTTGCAGTATCTTCCTTGCTTCTGACTTCCTTTCTTCAGGCACTAGATTCATCAGGGCGCCGATGTCCGACCACATCTGCCTATCGTAGGGGGCTAAAATAGCTATGGAATTGGCCGCACAAACTGTGATGGCAGACCTGGTGGAGAAGTGCTTCCCAATGTTGTCTAAATGCCTGCCTTCCTTGTCCGTTGGAGCTGAGATCGGAGTGGAAGGATTGATTTTTTTATTTTTTTTTAACAATGCTGTGCCGCTTGTGAGACTATAGAATCAGGTTTAGGATGTCCTATTAGGCAAGCAGGGGAATCCTCTGGGGCTTTGTATTTTTTATCAATACGTGGTACAAGCACTGCTAATGTTGCCAGGTTTGAGCTTGTTCCCTTATATCCTTTATTTCCATATAGTCAATTAATGGAATGACGCGATTAGATTTTCACGTCTGCTCCTAAAAGTTTTATAGAAAGCACTCCGACTGCTTCACTGAAATAGGTAAGTCAAATCTTACTGCAGCCCTCTCAATTAAATTATGCAGACCCCTGATGTCTTCTGGGGTAGAGTCCGCAAGATAAGTTGTGGAAGGCAATGGAATAGAGAGTAGATAATTACCCCAATCAAAATGGGGTGGATGAGTATCTGGGATCGCACCTTCCTCTCTGACATCATCCGCTGATGCTGGATCCTCCCTTGGGGGTGCTGCTATATTGGAAGCAGGTGTCATCCGGGGAGTTTTTGGCAGAGGGATAGGACATGGTGTTGCAGAAGTTGCAGAAGATGCAGTAGATGCCAGTGGAGGTGAAGTTGCAGGTTGGTCCTGCAGAGGTTCTGGGAACCTTCTACAATAATCCTGCAGCATGGCCTGTACGTCCTGAAAGAGGTACTTCAATATCACTTTGCATGGGTGGTGGATCAGAATAGTCCTAGTTGTAGTGAAAATGTTTTTGTTTTGCTAGTGGATTAGAATAGTGGCCATAATATGACTGTTCTTCTTCCTCTATGTCGTCTTGATATTTCACCTGGAGTTTTGATGGGCTGTGAGCTGGTACAAAGGACCCTCATCCTCCAACTCCTCTAAATCCAGTAGATGGCTTGGAGGATATATTGCGACTTTGCTTGAGGAGGTATCCTGAGGCCTTAAGAATTTTTTTAGAAATAGGTAATAGTAACAGAGGTCATCAGCTTCGTTGCCATCGGTATCGTCAACAGTTGTGAAGTTCTCGTTGACATCTTCATAGATGGGATTGGTGCATCGAAGGATGGTGTCGTCGTCATCTATGGTCGTCATCGACGAGATGGTAGTGATTGTTGTCATAGTGGGCGTAAACAACAGTGCTGTCGACAGTGAAGTTGCTGTCTATTTGCCCTTTTTGTGTAATTCTTTGGGTGACCCATGATGGAAAACTTTAAGGGCCTTCCTACTTTCCTCAGAGGTCCCTTGGTCATGGGAACTTTCCGTTTTGTGAGACTTAGCAGATGTGCCACTATCTTTCTCCAAAGATGTAGGCTTCTCTGCCATGGCTTTTTGTAGCCACAATAAAAGCCTCCCTTCCCTGTCCCGCAAGGTTTTGGATGAAAAAGTGCGGCAGACTTTACAATCTTCTACCTTGTGTTGAATGTAGAGGCAGCAGAGACAGTCCTCATGTGGGTGATCCACATGAAGTCTTTTCTTCCCACATGTCTTGCAGGATTTAAAGTAACCTTTCTCTGACGTGTCTGACATTATAGAATGTAATTTGATGATTTCCAGAAGCTGGAATGAGGGAAACTCCCTTCACACGATGTGCAGTAGAAACTCAGAGACTGGAGCTTCCATGATGAGTGTTTTAAAGGGTGCTGTCACCTGATTAGCTGGACTTCAGCTCTTTTCTAATGATGTGAATAAACTGTGAAAGTGAATGAACTTTAACACTGTCTTTATATAAAGTTTCTCCATACAGCTACTTAATGGTACCATGGGACTCCCACGTCGACAACGGGGAATGATTCAAGCATGTGAATCAAAGAAAGATCCAATACTGGAGAACTGGAATAGTTTTTTTGATCATGCTCGAACAATTGTAAGCATTGGTAAAACCAACATGTCACACCTTTGAAAGGAAACTGCTAAACTACATTCTTTGCACTGTTTTATGCACTGGTAAAAACAAAAAGAGAAATTCCAAAATGTCTCACCGCCCTTCTCCCCTCATGGGGCAGGAGGCACAGGTATCCATCATGGATTTCTTTTTTCTTTTTCTTTATGAGAAAAAATATTCCAAGATGGCTGAGGAAACGTCATGACACATGCTTGGGTGAACACCTTGGATTGGCTTTTGTGTAAAAAAAAAACAAAAAGTGGTGTTTGTAGTGCTCATATGCATGCGCTCTGACCTACCAGCAGACATTTTTTTTTTTTAACTTTGATCTGCTATTCAAGATGGTCGACAACAAGTTTAGAATGGTATTAAAAAAAGCTGCTAAGTACTTAAAGAAAAGGTTTTAAAAACAATGCAGAGCAAGAGGGAAGACAAGGGAAGCAACAGACAAGTGGGGAAGCAACCATCCTGGTAGCAGTGTGCAGCTAGTGGGCACTTGCATAAATAATTACTGAAATATGTCTTGGTGGGAGCAAAGAACAGCACTTGTGGTGAGCAGATGAGGGGGGAGACAGGCTGAAAGAGCGGGTAAAACCAAAAGTTAAGTAAAAGAAATAGGTCTCTGATGTCAGGAGAGGAAGTATACAACTTATTCAAATGATAAAAGAAGCAATGCTCTGGGGGACAAAAACAAGAACTAGGAAGAATATCAATGAATCAGTGACATCTGAGTGAGACAAATTTATACAGTTATAAGGAAGGGGCTGATCGAAAGTCCACTCTACATTTTATTGAATTTTGTACACAATATGTTTTTCATAACAGGCCCCTAATGCAGTATGTAACACCCAAAAAGGTTTCCAATTCATTCATAAGATCTCACGGTAGAAGGTGCTCTAGTTGACTGCAAAATTTGCTTTTAGTTGTCCAGCAGGTGACAAGAGCCAAACACTAAGGGGTTTATTCTAACTTTGGAGGAGGTGTTAATCCGTCCCAAAAGTGACGGAAAAGTGACGGATTTACCACCAGCCGTATTACGAGTCCATTATATCCTATGGAACTCGTAATACGGCTGGTGGTATATCCGTCACTTTACCGTCACTTTTGGGACGGATTAACACTCCTCCAAAGTTAGAATAACCCCCTAAGTCTTACGCAGCCAAGTTGTCACCTGTAAAGGTTGGGAATTGTGGTGGTGTACCTAACCATTGTCCCATAATAACAAACGAAAATCGGTTTTGAACTGAATCAGCATGCACATTGGCATTTCCCACCATTACGACAAGCAGTGCTAACTCACCAAAAACATTGCCTGGAGAACCCTGCGCTACCCGTTTCTCAAAAGGGTCCTTATAACTCCCAAGGGAGGTCGATCTGCTGGCAAATAAGTGACACAGAGTTTTGGTCCATTATAAATAGCTCCCAAAGAGGAAGTCCACAGCATTGTAAAAAAAGGGACAATTGTTGTCTGTCTCCAATTCATGATTTTTCAGTTGTATGACGACTGCATCCAAGCATATATTTTTGGTCTCAGTTAAAATGGCCGAAAAATTTAACAAAACATGACACATGCACTGAGCTTCCAGTGAAATCACAAGAACCCATGTTCATCACTGTTTCCAGATACATGGTAATAGTATGTGTGTGAATCAGCAACTTTGGGTTCTTTCCTCGTGGGAGGCCCTGAATAGGTCTGTAACCTGGTGTCAGACTAAGGCCACAGACGCTGAACGTCTTGCAGGTGCACCATGTGTTGTAAAAAAGCTATTCAGAGGGGAATGAGAGACACATGGCCTCTGAAAAAATCTTTCACCTACCACAGGAGTGCTTCTTTTCAATTGCAGATTCACCTTAATTGGTCGCGTCCCATCACCAAGGAGTAGCTATTCTTGGATTGGTCTCATGTACAAGGCAGCAATGTGGCTCAAAGATACCAACAGTTGGGAAGAGAATGGAGCAACATGTAAGACCACTACAAATGCACTTTCATGTGTAGAACAAAAGACTGAATGCTACGTTGTTCTCCCCACGTTCCTCTTCTCTCCAAGAGGGAGGGTCTTTATGGCTAGAACCAAATTTCCATATTTGCACATCTAACGTTAAAGACATTAGGCCTTTATGTAACATCCATTATGTTCTGTGTTGAATAACTACTCTCATTGATTAAGTACATGCTTTACTGATCTCTAAGCTTTCTGAGTAAGGATTATTAACTTTGAATTCTGAATAATTTAAATAAAACCTTACTGATGTGATATCTTATGGGCGGAGTAACAGAATGGCCTATATGTGTGTCTAGTATCACAAGCATGTTTTGGAATGATTTTCCCCCCTGCCCATACCAAATACCCAGGTTGGTTTGCCATGAGCTCACCTTCATCACAGCCTCAGTGTGTTCAAGCAACCATCCTACCAGAGCATGTCCAGATTCATGGAATGCTACCACCTTTCTCTCCTCCTTCGACATGATCTTGCTCTTTTTGGCAGTGCCTGCAAACAGAAATGCACAGGAAATGTCTCTTGAATCTGTTCAGATGATATATAGAAATGCAACATTCAGAAGTTCAAACAGTCAATACACCAGCAACCAGCACCTACTGGGTGAGGAGTGGGAATGAAAAGCGGTGAAAGAAAGGATGGTGTGAAAAGGAGAAATATAAACTGGGACCCGATTAAATAAAAGTATGCCAGATATAAACTAAATCTGGTTTTGACAGTCTGGACAGAAGCTGTGGAGCATTGTCTAAAAAGTTGCATTTGAAATTAGAGAAAGCAATGAGAAATAACTTTGAAACAATAGCTCTACATGACTAATTATCAGGATCCAAGTCATGTCAGTGGACATAAATTCCAGTAGGAACTGTACTGGTTGTTTCAAAGATGTGGTGACATGAATAGCACTTTGTTGTGACTAGTAAGGAACAGAATAACATATTTTTCATATTTGTTTGCTCAGATATCTAGTTCACTGGGAATAAGTCACAAACACGAAGGGCTGAAGCACCAGTATAAATCAAACAATAGGGTTGTGGGTTCTCTTGCATGTAGGAAAAAATTACTTACTTGAAACTACAGTTCTGCAGCATTGGTATCTTTCACAAATTTAAACGCTTGAATTATCTCCGAATGTCAGACTAAAATCCCTGGTAGACAATAATTAACATAGCCCTTTTTCAGTTCATCTGACACTAAGGCCCTCATTATGAACGTGGCGGTGTGGGCCGCCATGCCGGCAGTGGCGGGAAATCCCGCCATCCGGTATGGCGGCCCACACCGCCCCATAAGGAGGACAGGGAGGGCCACCATAGGCGGCCCTCACCCACCGCCAGGCTGCCTCCGACAGGCAGTCTGGCAGTGAATGGCATCATTATCCGACAGGCCAGCGCTGCTGCCCCTCGGATAATGATACCAATTCCAACAGCCTCGGGCCCCCCTGGGGGCCCCTGCACAGTGCCCCGTCATGCATGTCACTGCCCGATTTATGGGCAGTGATCTGCGCAACGGGTGCAGCTGCACCCCCTGCACAGAGGCACTGACGGCAGCTCCATGTGGAGCCGCCGGTAATGTCCCGGCCCAGCAGAATGTTTGTAATACGGCCAGCAGGGTCCCAGGGGGGCTGGCGGTCACTGGAAAGACCGCCAGCATGAATACGGCAGTGTGAACCGCCGTGTTCTTAATGACCCCTAAAAACAAAGGACAAGCCTTCATAGACCACACTTAACTCATACACCTCATTATATGACTTGAAGTCTATCCTATAAGGTGGAGTGGGTCCATTCCCCTTACTCACAGCCTCCATCTGCTGATTTTCACAGCTTGTAACTAGCAACTAAAAACCTTATAAACAGTGATTTGGGTGGGCGCATGTGAATGAAAGAAAGATACCAGTGCTGCAGAAGGATAAATTACTTACCTGTAATCCTAGTTCTCTTCCTGGGGAATCCTTATCAAATTCATAAGCACTGAATATTCCCGCCTATGAATGGGGACCCCAGAGGACATATTAAATATATAATATGTATATTTGTATAGCATAAAAATGTATGTTGTACTTTGATACACATATATATATACACACACACACACACACACACATATATATTTACGCCTATATAAAAGGCTAAAAATGCGCAATTTACATTGAGTTTTCCTTTGATAAACCTCTTACCGGACTCAAGCATTTCTGTAAATCAGAAAGAGACAGAAAGCATACATTGTAAAAAAACAGCCTTTATTGAAGAGAAAACTGCAAGGGAATAAAAGGCACTGTTAGCCAATAAGCTGCATTAAAAGCATAACAGGAAATACTGGTACTGTGCTTTTAAGACCTCCAGCACCGCCTGTATCCCTTCATGCCCCAAAGATGACAGTTAGGTCAGTACTTTTCTACGGTGACAAAGAACAAACTAAAGAGATGTATAAACTGCAGCATGCATATTTGTCCGGAGAGGTGGGAGGGTTGCATATGACTTTGATGAGGATTCCCCTGGAAAAGAACTAGGAATACAGGTAAGTAACTTATCCTTCTCTTCCAGGGAATCCTCATCAATAGTCATAAGCAATGAATAGAGTAGCAAGCCCATTCCACACGCCTGCGGTCGAATCAAAAGCAAGCACGGCAGCTGTAACCATCCTTGGAATAGATTTCTCAAGGAGGCCTGCCCTACTTGGGTGTCTGTGTTAGTGTCTGAATCTAGAAAGTAGTGCCTTGTGAAAGAATAAGCTGATCTCCCGGTAGCAGCTTTGCAGATTTTGGAGATGGGAACGTTCCTTAACATGGCTGCTGTTGTTGCCTTGCCCCTCGTAGAGTGGGCTTTGAGTCTGGTAGGCAGCTGTTTGTTGGCTAACTGATAGGCAAACAGAATACAAGAAACTATCCATGTAGAAATGGTTTGTTTAGAGAAGATGATGTCTGTCCTCATAGGGCCATAGTTATCAGATTGTCTGATATCTTCAGTCTTGTCTAAATAAAAATCTCAAAGCTCTCAAGATCTAATTAATGCAATGCTCTTTCTACTGGCGTAGGAGGATTAGGAAAGAACGTAGAAAGTAAAATCACCTTGTTTATGTGGAAATCAGACACTACCTTGCAAAGAAAACGCAGATGAGTTCTCATCACCACCCTGTTAGCAAGGAATACTGTGTAGGGTTCTTTGACACAGAGAGCCTGAATCTCGCTGACTCTGTGTGCTAAAGTTATGGCCACAAGGAAAGCAGTTTTCCAGCTAAAGTGCTGCAGGGATGCTTTATGTATAGGCTCGAAAGGTGGGCCCATGAGTTTCGAAAACACCACATTCAATTCTCAAGGAGGAGAGGGAGAATTAACAGGTGGAAACATCTTCTTCAGACCCTCTAAAAATCCTCTACTACAGACATTTGGAAGAATGACATTTCTGTAGGGGACTTCCTGTATGCAGTAATCACTGCAAGATGTATCCGAATAGAGGCAAGCTGTAGGTCACATTTTGCTAAATGAAGGAGGTAAGGCAATATTACCTCTTCCTGCCCTAGGATTGAATGGAAATCATTTTGAGCACACCACATGTAAAATCCTTTCCACTTAAAAGTGTAAGAATGCCTGATCGATGGGTCTTCTGGATTCCTTAAGAACTTTCATGCATTCCTGTGAGACACCTAAATGTCCATACTGGAGGAATTGAGGAGCCATGCTGTCAAGCTCAGAGAGGGAAGACTGGGATGGAAAATATTCCCTCCAAACATGCAGACGAGATCCGGTCTGCATGGCAGCATCCTGTGAGGTCTTTCAGACACCTGGAAGAGATCCAGGTACCAGCACTCGCAGGGTCATTCTGGGGCTATCAGAATCATTCTGGTTCTGGCTCTGTATATTTTCTTGATGACGGTTGGGATCAACGGAATGGGAGGAAACGAGTAAAGAAATGCCCCGGACCAGTTAATCAAAAGGGTATTCCCCTTTGTCCCTAGTCGGTAGAACATGTATGCAAAGTATGGGCATTTTTTGTTGTTTTCATCTGCAACAGGTCTATTTGTGGATGCCCCCATTCCTGAAAAATATCTTGTATGACGTTGTCGTACAGAATCCAGCTATGTGATTCAGCGAAGTTTCAGTTTAAGGAGTCTGCTTGGGTGTTCTGGACTCTGAGCAGGTGAATCACTGAGATGGTCAAATTCCTTGCTATGAGCCAGTTCCAGATGGCCTGCGCTTCAAGGGATAGAGGGCAGGAGCGCGTGCCCCCTTGCTCGGTTAAATAGTGCATTGTGCTTGTTTTGTCCGTTCAGATAAGGAGAGTGAAGGTTTGAATGGAAGGATAAAATGACTGAAGGGCTAAATGTACCATCCTCAGCTCCAGAAGGGTGATATGGTATTGTTCGCCTTGGTCTACCAAAGGCCTCGCATCTGTAGGGAACCCATGTGAGCACCCCAGCCCTGGACAAACGCATCTGTTATGATTGTTTGCGTAGGAGTATCCTGGTGAAAGTGGAAGAGGATTTGCTGATTTTGTCGATGAGACCACCATGGTAGTGATGCTTTTGCAGCCTGAGACAGGGTTAGCTTGGTGTCCCAATGGCCTGTAAATTGATTCCACTGATCCTCCAGATTCTGCTGCAACTGACTCATGTGCAGTCTGGCACTGGAAACAAGGAAGATACATGACACCATTGATTCCAGAAGAGACGCCATCTGCCTAGCCGATGGATGTGTAGTGTGAAGGGGGTTGGCACACTTCTGAGCAATTAAGGAGTTTCTCTCCTCTAACGGACACACATTTGCGACTTTTGTGTCCAGAGTTGCACCTAGGTAGTGTATTGTTGAGTTAGAATCCAAATTGATTTTTCAACATTGATCTGTAGATCTAAAGATTGAAACGTGTTGATGCAGATTTAGTAATGTTTTCTCATCAGATCCGAAGAGTAGCTTTTTACCAGCCAGTCGTCTGAGTATGGGTAGACAAAGATATCTTTACTTTGGAAGGCTGCTTCTATGACAGCCATGCACTTCGGAAATGTCTGGGGCGCTGATTTCAGGCCGAACGGTTGTCCCTTGTACTGGTAATGTTTGGATGCCTCTTTGAACCTTAGGAATTTCTGCTGCATCCTAGGGAATGAGATGTGGAAGTAGCATCCTGGAAATTGATGAAACACATTCAATCCCCCTGATGTAGCTGGGGGTATATCTGGTGAAGAGCAGGCATTCAGAACTTATTCTTGCATCTTGTATTTGTTGAGCAGACGTAAGTCCAGAATGGGCCTAAATTCTACTTTTGGGCCTTTTTTCTTTACGAGGAAATAAAGTGAGTATACTCCTGCTGCTCTTAGAGAGAATGGAACCTCCTCTATTGCATCCTTACGAAAGATGCAGCAACTTCTGCTGGTGGCAAGATGTTTTTTAGGTGGAACCGCAGGAGGAGGGAATTTGAAGCAAAGTGAATACCCATTCTCCACAATATTTAAGACCCAGTTGTCGTTGGTAATAGTGCGCCACTCGTTTAGATACATGGTGATACTTCCCCCTACTGGAGTGGGTAAACACAACGGGGGAATTGAGAACTAATTTTTTTACTTGGTGTCGCGGTGGAAGCTGGTGGTTGTGGTAAGCTCCTCGTCCAAACGCTGATCTGCGGGAATGGTACTGAGACCTGGCTTGTTGATGTTGTTGGTGATGGGCCTGAATCCTCTGATGGCAGGGGCGCCTGACATAAGGCCTGTACAGTCGGGGGAATTCTTTCTGTTTCTCTAGTCCCATGGCCTTGAGTGGTGTGTCCAACTCAGTTTTTATCTTTGCCATCTCAACATCCAGGTGTGACCCAAACAATGAGATGCCGGTAAAAGGAAGGTTTATGATGCGCTGCTGCACCGCTGGTTTAAGACCTGTAAGGCGAAGCCATGCAGAGCGTCTGGCATATATACCAGATGCTCCATGCGCCGCCAGGTCAGAGCCATCTGATGCTGCGATAATTATTTGGCTAGCGACCAAACCTCCTTCTTGCAGGATCTCCTTGAAGTCCTGTCTGTCTTTCCTGGGTAGCTTTTCTGTAAATCTGGCCAGTGAGGCCCAGAGAGACCCATCATATTGCCCCAGTAATGCTATAGTGCTAGACACCTTCATAAATAAAGGCTGATGTGTCGCACATTTTCCTGCCCAAAGAATCTATTTGTTTACTTTCCTTGTCGGGTGGGATGGCTGATGAAGCTGCAATGGAATGCATCTTCCTGGCTGCAGTCTAATGACTGAATCTGGTGGAGGGCCGGTACTTAGATTTCTTTAACATTCTCGCTGGAGCTGCTCTAAGGGAGGCTGGAGTTAGAAAAATGTCAATCACTGGTTGAAGACCTGGGACCAAAGGCAGCAATGGTCTTGAGAAAGACCTATGATGTAAAGTCTCATTATGACCATGAGGTTGTAGATGGTGCTGGAATATCAATGTTCAGCTTAGCAGCTCCTCTAACTAACACTTCATTAAACGTATTCAGATTGTCCATTGGAGATACCCTCATTGGTGGAGTGTCCGTAAGTGTTGGTGAGTTATCACTCTGTGATGATCCTGTGGACACAGACCATGTAGGGGATCTATGTGTGCGGGGGTGAGAGCGAGACCATCAAGATCTTCAGGCACATGTAGTGGATCTTGTTCTGGGCCTGCACTGAGATCTGTTTTTTGTCCGTGATCTAGCTCTGCGCCAAGAAGTGGTCTCCCTAGGGAACCTGGATCTTATGGGGGACCCCAGAGAGCTGGCTTCTACCAAACAGACTAGACGAGACTTGGGTTGCGGACGTTGCTTTCAGAGACTGTGTCAGTAGGGGAGACCGTGAAGGCGAAAATTTCCTAGAGTATCGTAAATGCGGACTCTGTGGAACAGAGCAGTTGTGAACACTTTCCAGTCTTTGTCCCCATATAGAGGAGTGGGAGAAAGCACCTGAAGAGATAGCTGAAGCTATCCTCTGTGACACTATACCAATAGGCAGGAGATGCATCATAGGCCTGTCTGCTTTGACACTGAGAGATGAGGTGGTGTTGTCGACGGTGGTCTCGTGGATGTTTCACAAAGCCTAGACAGTGAGTGAGCCCTCGATGTCGAACAGCACCTCACTGCCGTTGACGGAGAATGCCTAGGAGGTGTCTGTCTCGATGTCGATTGGTGTCTAGTTGCCACCGACAGAAGGGTCTATCTCGACGTCGAGCGGCACCTGGTTGCCACCGACAGAGACTGCCCCGGTGAAGTGTGGCACGACAAAGTGATGATGGGACACCGTCGACAGAGTCTTTCCTGGAGCATGACTCGACATCGAGCAGCAGTCGTCGATGGAGTGCCTGCCTGGTGTACTTACTCAACCTCTATAGGGGCAGACATGCCATCGAAAAGAGATTTCTCCTGCATTGACATCGAGCGACGGTGGGATGAGGTGACTTCCCTCGATGATGTGGGCTTAGATGGCTTGTGATAGTGTTTCACTGTCAATAGAGACCGTTCAGGTGTAGAGTTCCCTGACGTAAGTCGTCGTTGACTATGATGAGGGCACTACTCTTGACATCGATCCCGGCGGGAACTAATAGGTATTTTCCTACCTCTTGATTTTGCCTTTCAGGAGATCTGCCTTTGGACGGAGCACTGTGAAGAGAGGTAGGTTTCTTGGAGAAAGATGGAAGAGGATGATCTGCTGTTCCAGTTTTTTTTCTCTCCTGAAGACCATGCAGACGTATTTTCTCTCTATCTTTTAAGGTCCTTTTTGGAAAGTTTCTGACAATGGTGGCAAGACTCAGGCAGATGAGTATCAGGTAGACATAAGATGCAGAATGGTCGGGGATCAGTCTGTGCCGTCTTTTTACCACAGGCAGGGTACTTGACGAAAAGAGAAGGCATTTTTTAAACGAAAAAATTGAAATTCCTGTCAAAAAAATAATTCTTTTTCCCTCTAGATGGAAAAAGACGTTGAGTGAATCAGAGAAAAAATATTTTTATAAAGCAATTTTTGACAAAATGTCAAAAACTGAGAGAGCTCAGTGCTCCAATATCCTCACTGAAAGTGCTGGAAAAAATAACTGACCTATCTGTCACCTTTAGGGCATGATGGGATACAGCAGGTCTTAAAGGTGCGGTGCCAGTATTCCCTGTTATGCTTTTAATGCAGCCTACTAGCTAACAATGCCTTTGTACTTCCTGGCAGTTTTCTCTTCAATAAAGGCTTTGTTTTACAATTGATGCTCTCTCTCTTTTTCTGATTTACAGAAATGCTTGAGTCTGGTAAGCGGTTTATGAAAGGAAAACTCAATGTATATGTGGCATTTTTAGCCTTTTGTATTGGCTGCATAGATATATGCAAATATATGTTTATTAAAGTACTACGTACATTATTTATGCTATACATATATACATATTATATGTTTAATATGTACTCTACGGTCCCGACTTGTAGGCAGGAATATTCAGTGCTTATGACTGTTGATGAAGATCCCCTGGAAGAAAACTGTAGTTACAGGAAAGCACCTTTACCATCTGCAACACTGGATCTTTTATAGATGAAGATGCTTGAATTATGATTGACAAAGTATTCCTCATCACAGATAAAATGCAGAAATTAGGCTTACCTAAACAAAAAAGGCTACACAATACCGCTCGCCCTGCTGCTCTCTCAGCTGAAGATGGGACATCAAGACAATAGTGTTTAGAGAAAGTCTGGGATGGCAACAAGGTTGCTGCTTCTCTTACAGCCAATAAGACATAGACGAGACCTATTTGTTTTGCCAATGCTTGTTACCTGTGTTACTGGAATGAGGCATACAGGTTCACTCAATAAACTAATTCTGCTGTACATGTGCTGGATGTATGTATTCATGTGAGTGGTACAATAAAGGAATAATGCAGTACTGTGTAGAGCTTGTATATATTATACATGTGCAGGAAATATGTGTGCATTTGTGCCGTTGAACAGTACAGTCCATGAAGGATGTAGTACTGTGCAGCGCAGGTATGCTATATGCATGGAAGACTGTAGGTTCCATTTGAGGAGACTCGGGGCTAACTGGAGGAACGTAAGGTGGTAGAGGAATCCCCCCCCCCACTTCAGACAGATTTGTGGATTGCTGCATTCCTGTAAGCTGGACAGGACACACTGGAGGAAGGGAGACCCCAAAATTGTCAACTGTCAAGCAGCCAGTCAAGCTGTGTGAGAAGAAGCTCTGCAAGACTTTTGTCTGTGATCAGGACTGAGAGCCAAGGCCTGCTAGTCTCCTAGCTGGGTGATGGGACATCACTCAGGAAATCCAAGACCTCTTGTCTCTGGAGCACTATCACCTACCTAATTGCCAAGCCCAGTGTGCTCCGTGAGGAAGAGGAGAGAGTTTGATGGAGCAAGATCCAGTGAGGAATTCTGGCGATTGGTTCCCTGTAGCAAGGTATGAGGAGATGGCTGCTGCATTGATTGAATGGTTGCCAGTATGCAGGCAAACGTCAGTGACCCGTATGCAAGAGGAGGGCTGCTGTGAGGTAAGCCATGATCACTGCTGCATTGATTAGGTTGTTGCCCTTGTGCAGATTGTAAATCAGCGACCCTGTATGCCAGGTGGGGCCGCCATAAAGATTGCTGCTGTGCCAGTTGGGCAGTAGCGCTTGTGTAGAACTAAGTCGGCGACCCTGTATGTCAGGTGGGACCACCATGAAGGTTGCTGCTACACCAATCGGGTCGCAGAATGTGCACAGTGAGGCCCTGTTGGAACCTGCCTACCAGATAGCGCTTTGGGTTAGAACACTTGACTTTAATAAAAAGTTGGAGTGGGACTCCTGTAACTCTGACTACAAATAGGGCTTAACTTGAACAGCACCTACAGTAAACAGGGAGCAACCACTACTGCTAGCGAAAGGGAAGTGGAACTCAGGGACCAGTCTATGTAATATTAGAGCCCGGACCTCAAGGGACTGTGTGTATTGTTTGTGAATGTTGTATTTTACTTTGTGTTCACATATAAATTCTCCTCTTTATAAAGAAAGTATTTGACTGGATAATCACTGATTGCTGCTGCTGAACAAATTTTGAGTGAGCCTGTGTTAACTCACCTGTGCCTACCAACACCCCCCCCTTCCAAAACCTTGGACTGCTCGACCCGCACTACCACTGACAGTCAAGTGCTGAAAGGATACTTGGCCTATTAGCTCAGGATTCATAGCTTATCGGCCCCCGGGACATCAGGAGTAGAAGGCCTCAAACCCCATAGTTGGGCCCAGAATATCCTGCTTGCCCCGTGGCCCTCTGAATGGGGTTCTGGCAGTCTCTCCAGCAAACAGTGCAGCCATGCACGTCCAAAAGTTTGTTCCAACTTTGTGCCACAAATACTTACCAGTTTTGACATGACAATAAGATTGTGGCAGGTCGAACGGTATAAAGACCACGGAGAGTAATTGCGATGATCAAGTAAGTGGTTTATTTAAATACTATGGGTTTGTCTCTAATTGTCCTTCTTTTGTTTACTATGTTTTTAGGTCTTAAGTCGCTGTCTGTTATTCTTCTTATTGGATTTCTCTTCTTCTCTTCGTTCTCTTTTAGGTGGACGTTCCCTCTGGCTTTTCAGTGGCCTCAAATGGTGTGGTACCGGGAAAAAAAAGGAAAAACGCTACGGTAAGTGGGGTATTAAATAAGGTTTATGTTTTATTTCACTGAAGGGGAAGAGGTAACAAAGTTGGGGTGGTGTTGGTGGTGAGTTAGGGCAAAAAGTGAATAAACTACTTATAGTGCACTTGTATGTGGCTCACTCGTGTTTTTTTCTTGTGCTCTCTAAGCTCCCTCCCAGTCCTCCCCTCACTCCTTCTTAGCCCCCTTCCCCAGTGCCCTCTTAACCGTGGTAGTCCCTCTGTTGTCCCACAAGGACCGTACCTTAGCAAGCCACGACCCTCCTGGGTCGTGGCTGGCGCTGGGGTGTTCCTTCGGTGGAGGATCCTGTAAACTGCTCTCCTTCTTCCACTCCTTGTCGGCACTCCGTGTTGTCCCGGGTCCTTCCTCTGTCTCCCGTCTCTCTTCTGCTGTTCGCCGTCTCTCCTTCGCTGTTCGCCATCTCCTCCCCCCATCGTCCGTCGTCACTCTCCTTAAAACGGAGATCATCCTGCCTCGTCATTGCCGCGGCCCGGAAACCCTCCTGGGTTGCCGCGGCAACACTTGGACGCCAACCTCCGTCCGCGAGCGTTCCCACGACAACGTGGGAACGCGGACATGACGTGTCAGAACTATCCGACACGTCTGTACCGGCTGGCATCGAGACTGTGTTTGGGACCGCCCGTTCACACACCCCTTCCCAAGAACGGTCCCGCTCTAGGACCGAAGAGGAGCAAGGGAAACGAGACAAATAGTCAGCAGGACCCTGTTGCGACCCCGGGACGTGTCGAACCTGAAAGGAAAAAGGCTGTAGTTCAAGGAACCATCGCAAAATCCGAGAATTAGAATCTTTATGAGCAGCCATCCAGGTGAGGGGAGCGTGGTCCGTATAAAGAATAAAAGGTCGGCCCAACAGATAATACTGTAAACTGTCTACTGCCCATTTAATGGCTAGACACTCCCTTTGGATGATAGGATAATGACGTTCCCAAGGAAACAGTTTTCTGCTAATAAATAGTATAGGGAGATCTCGGCCCTCCCCGTCAGGCTGAGCCAGAACTGCCCCAAGTCCCACATCGGAGGCATCTGTGTACAGATGAAACGATTTGGAGAAGTCTGGGAATTGCAATATCGGTTCCCTGGTCAGATAGGATTTTAGTCTCTCAAAGCTATTCGTCTGAAGGTCAAAAAAGGGTAACAACTGGTTAGGGTGGGATTTGGACAAGAGGTCTGTGAGAGGGGCAGCAAGGGTGGAATATTCAGGTATGAACCTACGATAATAGCCTACTAGTCCCAGGAAAGAGCGTAAGTCCTTCTTTGTTTTAGGGGTAGGAGCATTTTTTATGGCTTCTACTTTTTTTGTTTGGGGTTGTAGCGTGCCCTGGCTAATATTGTATCCGAGGTAGGAGATGTCGGTTTTCCCTATGACACATTTCTTGGGGTTGGCTGTTAATCCTGCTTTTGTCAGGGTATGGAAAATTTTCTGAAGATGGTCTAGATGATCCCCCCATGTCTCGCTAAAAATGACTACATCGTCCAAATAAGCCGCCGAGAATGTGTGGAAGGGTTTTAGTAACCTATCCATTAACCTTTGGAAGGTAGCCGGAGCTCCATGTAATCCAAAAGGTAACACTGTGAAGTGATAAAGCCCAGATTGGGTAGAGAAGGCTGTTTTTTCTTTATCCTCTGGCGCCAAAGGAATCCGCCAGTACCCTTTAGTTAGGTCTACTGTGGACATATATTTAGCTTTGCCTAATTTTTCAAGGACGTCGTCTACTCTAGGAATTGGATAGGTGTCAAACATAGATATTTCATTAAGTTTCCGAAAATCAATACAGAATCTTACGGTCCCGTCAGGCTTTGGTACTAGGACTACCGGGGAGCACCAGGGACTATTCGAGGGTTCCACCACTCCGAGAGCTAACATTTTCTGGATCTCGTCCTCATTGATTTTTTTTCTTGCTTCCGGAATACGATAAGGACGCAATCTATTTTACCTGGGGTTGTTCGTATTTGATGGCAAATCAAAGAGGTTTTT
Source organism: Pleurodeles waltl (assembly GCF_031143425.1). Classification (NCBI taxonomy): domain Eukaryota; kingdom Metazoa; phylum Chordata; class Amphibia; order Caudata; family Salamandridae; genus Pleurodeles; species Pleurodeles waltl. The sequence continues at coordinate 208,732,955 of NC_090451.1, read as the reverse complement.
CCGGGGGTCTCTGAAAAAAACTGTTGGAAGCGATTCAATAGGAGAGATAACTGCCCTTTCTCGGAATTTGTCAATGAACTATTGATAGAGGGTAAGTTGTTATTCTCGTCCTGGCCTTTAGGGTAGAACTCAATGTTTAACTCTTTACTTTGATATAGGAACCTGCCCATTTCTACTGCATTGTCTGCGTTCTCTGACACTTCCCATTTCTTTAAGAGGTTCACATGATAAATTTGTGTCTTTTTGGGATTGGCCATTAGTTCAATAAGGTAAGTAACAGGGGAAACTGCTCGGATCACTCGATAAGGACCTTGCCATCTCGCGAGGAGCTTCTGCTCTGACGTGGGACGCATTATGAGTACCTGGTCTTCTGGCTGGAAAACTCTCAACTTACTCCCTTTGTCATAATAGTGTTTTTGTGTTGTTTGTGCCTGTTCCATATTTTCTCGTACCTCCTCCCATAGCCCTTGTAAATGGGACTTCAAGTTGTGGGCGTATTCCAGCAATGGTCTTCCCCCTTCCTCGGCTTCTTCCTCCCATGTTTCTATGGCCATGTCTAAAAGGGAACGCGGTTGCCTCCCGAACACTAATTCGAATGGGCTATGTCCTGTTGAGGCCTGTTCATGAGTTCTGATAGCGTACAAAACTAGAGGTAATTTTTGATCCCAATCTCTCCCTGAATCTGTGACTATTTTTCTTAGTAGGGTTTTGATGGTCCGATTGTAGCGTTCCACCAATCCATCTGTCTGCGGATGATAAACAGAGGTTTTTATTTGGGAAATCCCCAATGTCTTACAAACTTGTTTCATGAGATTAGACATGAACGGGGTCCCTTGGTCTGTAAGTATTTCGCGGGGAAACCCTATTCGAGCGAAGACTGTTATCATTGCTTGTGCAACAGTTTTTGTGGTCATACTGGTCAGGGGGATGGCCTCAGGGTATCGGGTGGCATAGTCCACGATGACCAATATATATGTGTGACCTTTAGAGGAAGGCACTAAGGGTCCAATTAAATCCATCCCCACCCTGCTAAATGGTATGTCTATGATGGGAAGGAGTAAAAGCGGTGCTTTTCTGGGCCTACCAGGTTCTGTCAACTGACACCGGGGACACTGGGAACAATACCTCCTAATGTGGGCAAAAACACCTGGCCAATAGAATCGTCTGAGGAGATACTCTTCAGTTTTTTCCCTCCCAAAATGACCTCCAACTGGTTGATTGTGGGCTAGTGTCAGGACTTGATTCCTATAATTTTCTGGTACTATTAGCTGATGTTTGCGATCCCCAGCTTGGTTAGTGGTCACCCTATATAGGAGATTTTTTTTAACCAGGAAGTAAGGACCCACCTCCTCAGTTTCTTCAGTTTTTGCGGATTTCCAGGCCTGAGCGAGGGAGGGATCTTCTCTTTGTTGGTGGTGGAAACTTAGTGGTGCGTCATGTGTTTCTGCTATAAGTCCTTGGTTTTGTTCCTGCTCTGTATGAGTCCGGAACTGTACTCTTCCATCTCGCTTCTCTCTACGTGAAAGTTTCTTACGGGGTAGAGGACATTCAATATTGCTTTCGGAAAAAGGGGCCTCAACCCACCAATCCTGGTGAGTTTTTGGGTTTCGAACATGATCCAGGAGCTCTGGGAAATGGTCATAGTCGGTACCAATGATACATTCCTCAATAAGTTGAGACATTACTCCCATCTGAAGTAAGTCCCTGTATTCTCCCCACTCTACGTCAACTCCTGTCACAGGGTACTGTTCCTTATCGCCGTGAATACAGCAAATAGTAACCCACTGACTTGATTCCCGGTCTATTGGGCTTATTAAATCTTCGCGAACCACGGATTGGCTGCAACCCGAATCAATGAGAGCACATACAGACCGCCCATTAAGTTTCAGGGTTTGCTTGAATTTAATGTCTCCCTTTCCTGTACAGAGTACGCGTCTCCTGGTCACCCCTATTTCCATAGGTTCACTGCCCTCTAGTTTCCGCGGGCACATACGAGCTATGTGTCCCCATTCTCCACAGCTGTAGCATTGTGGTCCCTGTAAGGGAGGACCTTCTACCAATCTGCGGGGAACCGAGTCTTCTATGGGAAATCTCGGCGAAGGTTTGGGATTGGGTACAACAGGTTTTATGTTGGGTCTGGGTGGCATTCCTCTCACATCTGTGGATCGATGGTATGCGCAGGCTAAGTCAATGGCCATCTCTGTATCCACCTTTGGATGTTGTCGTATCCAGTTTTTGGTAGAAGGAGGTAAAGAATCTAAATACTGTTCGAGGATAATAGTCTGTATAACCTCCTCTCTGCTATTCCCGATGGGACCCAACCATTTCAAGGCCAAATCTTTCACGCGAAAATAGAAGGTTCGGGGGTCCTCTATTGGTCCCCACTTTACTTTCCGGAATTTAACTCGATAATATTCTGAGTCGTGTCCTACCCGTTCTAAGATGCTGGTCTTTATGTCTTTATATGGTGTTGTTCCCCCGGGATTCGCTGCTTGATATGCAGCTTGCAAGAGTCCGGTAAGCAACGGTGCAACATATTGTCCCCATCTTTCTTCCGGCCATTGAGCCGAAGAAGCAACCCTTTCAAAGTTAGTGAAGAAAGACTCCGGGTCTTCCCCCTCCTGATATTTTTGCAACACCGAACTGGGGACGTTGGGGTGTACTTTGCTGGCGGCGATTGTTTCCGTTAATTTTTTCATTGCCGTTTCGTGAACCAATTGGTTGTTTGCTAGTATTGTCGCTTGGCTCTTTAAGGCTGACTGCAAGGCCTCCCTGTCCTCTTTTGCCTCTCGTTGGTGTGCTTCCCAAACTAACTGCAAATGGCTTTGGCCTTCCGCCAGTTGTTTGATCATATCTTCTAAGGACGGATTTTCACTCATTGTTTATACCGTTCGGTTGCCGTGGGTTGGTTCCTTTCCGAATCCCACTTCTGACACCACTGTGGCAGGTCGAACGGTATAAAGACCACGGAGAGTAATTGCGATGATCAAGTAAGTGGTTTATTTAAATACTATGGGTTTGTCTCTAATTGTCCTTCTTTTGTTTACTATGTTTTTAGGTCTTAAGTCGCTGTCTGTTATTCTTCTTATTGGATTTCTCTTCTTCTCTTCGTTCTCTTTTAGGTGGACGTTCCCTCTGGCTTTTCAGTGGCCTCAAATGGTGTGGTACCGGGAAAAAAAAGGAAAAACGCTACGGTAAGTGGGGTATTAAATAAGGTTTATGTTTTATTTCACTAAAGGGGAAGAGGTAACAAAGGTGGGGTGGTGTTGGTGGTGAGTTAGGGCAAAAAGTGAATAAACTACTTATAGTGCACTTGTATGTGGCTCACTCGTGGTTTTTTCTTGTGCTCTCTAAGCTCCCTCCCAGTCCTCCCCTCACTCCTTCTTAGCCCCCTTCCCCAGTGCCCTCTTAACCGTGGTACTCCCTCTGTTGTCCCACAAGGACCGTACCTTAGCAAGCCACAACCCTCCTGGGTCGTGGCTGGCGCTGGGGTGTTCCTTCGGTGGAGGATCCTGTAAACTGCTCTCCTTCTTCCACTCCTTGTCGGCACTCCGTGTTGTCCCGGTCCTTCCTCCGTCTCCTGTCTCTCTTCTGCTGTTCGCCGTCTCTCCTTCGCTGTTCGCCGTCTCCTCTGCGCTGTTCGCCGTCTCCTTCCCCCATCGTCCGTCGTCACTCTCCTTAAAACGGAGATCATCCTGCCTCGTCATTGCCGCGGCCCAGAAACCCTCCTGGGTTGCCGCGGCAACACTTGGACGCCAACCTCCGTCCGCGAGCGTTCCCGTGGCAACGTGGGAACGCGGAAATGACGTGTCGGAACTATCCGACACGTCTGTACCGGCTGGCATCGAGACTGTGTTCGGGACCGCCCGTTCACAAAGATGTAGAAATTCATCTGGATATGCTTTGTTTCAACAAAATACATTCTTTGTTTGAATTTCCATAAGAGGCAAGCAAACAATCTGTTTTCCAGAGCTTGTTTGTTCTGTAATTACAAAATTTCAAACATCTCCTAAGGTCAAGTGAGTGCAAGGCTTGTTGGCAAATTAATCCTTGTGTTGAGATGAATAGATGTTGGTATTTTCCGGATAAACTTTGAATTGGTTAACAAAGTTACCTTATTTTCATCCAATGTATTGAGGTCTGACTAAAAATACTTTAATTTCTCCAATTCTTCTTGTGGATGTTGAAGACAAAAACAAAGCTGCCTTCCTTGATAACATTTGAAGGGATGTTATATGAATTGATCCAAATGACACCCTGATGAGTTGGCTTATCACCGTATTTATTTCACATTCTAGTGGACTCTTGGCTAGAGGGGAATACACTTGAAGAAAGCTTTCCAGTGGAGCTTGAAGGAGAAACAACTGAAAAGAGATTCAGCTGGGCTCAAAAGGTAAGATGGGGTTTCATGCGGGGGCAGGGTGAGAGGATCTATATTAGTCCTTGCAGCCCCAATGCAAAACCTCTTCCCTTTCATTGAGTATGTTTTAATAGTGGAAGTACCTCTGGCTGCTTGTAAGATTTTTCAATAAGAATGTGGTGTAGGAAGGAACCCTCTTTATGGCATGGTTACCCCCACTTTTTGCCTACTGTCAGCGTGTTTTTTTTATGTGTTCACTGGGATCCTGCTAACCAGGGCCCCAATGACTGTGATCTCCCCCTTTTAAATTTGGTTGTTTTGAACATTACCCCACATTTGGCATACTGGAGCCCCCATATAAGTCCCTAGTATATGATACCCAGGTACCCAGGGCACTGGGGCACCAGGGGTTCCCAATGGGCTGCAGCATGTATTATGTCACCAATGGGAGCCCATGTAAAATGTGTCTGCAGGCCTGTCATTGCAGCCTGCATGAAAAGGTACATGCACCCTTTCACTTCAGGTCACTGTAAGTCACCCTATGGTAGGCATCCTAGCCCAGAGGGCAGGGTGCAGGTACCTGTGTGTGAGGCACCCCTGCATTAGCAGAGGTGCTCCATTTTCCTGGACTTCGTAAGTGCAGGGAAGCTATTGTATTCCTGTACTGGACACAAGTCACTACCCGTGTCCAGATACATAATGGTAATGCCGAACCTGGGCATGCTTGGTACCAAACATGTCAGAACCATAAACCAATGCTGTTGCCAGTATTGGTTGTATGATTACATGCACTCTGGGGGTTTCTTAGAGGACCCCAAACTTTGCTCCTACCAGTTTGCAGGGTTTTCCCAGGCAGCCCACGCTCCTGCAATCCTACAGACAGGTTTCTGCCCTCCTGCTGCTTGACCAGCTCAAGCCCGGGAAGACAGAACAAAGGATTTTCTTTGGGAGAGGGGGGCAACACACTCTCCCTTTGGAAATAGGTGTACATGGCTTGGGAGGGGTAGCCTCCCCAAACCACTGGTATGCTCTGAAGGGCACATTTAGTGCCCTCCTTGCATAAACTGGTTTGCACCAGTCCACCCCCGGTCCTTGCTCTGGCGCAAACTGGACAATGGAAAGAGGAGTAACCACTCCCCTGTCCATCACCACCCTAGAGGTGGTGCCCAGAGCTCCTCCAGGTGGCCACTTTTCCAAGATGCGAAGAGGCCTCTGGGAACGTCTGAGTGGCCAGGACAGGCAGGTGACATCACAGCCTCCTTCTGATAGGTGGTCGCCCTGCTAGGAGACCAATCCATCTTTCTTGGCAATTAAGGGTCTCCCTCTTGAGTGGGTCCTCAGATTTGACGTGCAAGACTCCAGCAGGAGTCCTCTGCAACATTTACTTCGACTTCTGGCCACTGGAGCAGCAACTGAACTTCACTGGAACCTATCATTTGCAGCTACAGCGACAACTCTGCTCTGCAACATTGCTTCTCTGACCCCTTCCAGCCCAGCAACTGCAACCCCAGCTGTGCTTCCTCTGAGGGCGACGAGTCTTCAGCCTGCACAAGAAGCAAGAAGGAATCTCCCTTGGAGTGAAGGAGTCACTCCCCTGCATCCGCAGGCACCAACTACGATGACAGCCAGCTGTGTGGATTTCCTCTCCTCTAGAGCTGTATGGATCCCGCATCATGTGTGGTCGTCTAGAGTGGTCCACTGGGTCTTTTCTACCAGCTGTCCAACTTGGGAGACAGTAAGCCCTTGCATCTCCACACAAGACAGTACCTCCGTGAACCACTTCTCTTGCAGCTACCAAGGCCTGTTGCCATGATCTTCAGGCTCCGTGTAGCCCCAGCACTCTTACCTGTGACGCACAGCCCTCTACGTGCTTCACCTACGACGTGGGACTCCTTCCAAAGTGTGCTGCATGGGCCTCACCGTGACTCCTGTGCTTGCTGCCTGTGGGGGCTGCCTCCTCTTCCTGTGACTCTCCTTACTGCTGGGGGTCACCCGGGACTCCCCTCAGTGGGCTGAGTCCACCTGGACCTTGCTGGTTCCCAGCAGCCCCACATTTCTTCTCCAACCACATTTGCCTTTGCCAAGGTTTGATGTTGGTTCTTCCACACCACTGACTGACTGCAATCCTTTTTCAGGTGACTGCATCACTTCAGGAACATTTCAGTGGCTCCAGTGCTGCACTGCTGATCGTCTTCGTTCACCGTCAACCTGGTGCTGCATCCACAGATGGGTGGGTAGTGGCTCCTGCCACCACCGGACAATCCAAAGTGAACTGGACTTGGTCCCCTTCCTTTCCAGGTCTTCTTCTTCCAGGATCAATCTTTGGTTTCTTGATAATGATATTGATGTTTATAATGTCTCCTTTGGGGAGGAGAATGATATTGATGAAAGTATTGGTCATCATTTTCATAGACTTCGTCATCATCCTGACATTTAACCAGGAGCTCAGATGGGCTATGTGATGTGCAGTTCCAAATGGCCCTTTTTCATCACATTCCTCTAGATCCAATAGATGTGAAGGAGGAAAAAGAGAGACCTTACTTGGAGAAGTATGGATGGTATAATTGTGTTTGTGGCCACTTTTATTATCAATGTTGACGGTCTCGTCAATGTAATTTAGGGCAGCGTGGTCGTCGTGACAGATGTTGATGCTTCTGCGGTCGAATGTGCCTTTTTTAGTGCCGTCGTCCACAGTGGTGATGTTGACTGTAGCGTCCACAAGGGTGATATCCCCGATGACGGGAAGGGCACATTGAGGTCCATTGTAGTTCCTGCGGACAATGGTCTTGTCGATGAAACTGTAACAACTGCCGCCAAGAGTGCTGTTGACGGTGATGTCGTCGACAATAGTTTAACTGTTTTAGTCATCGAAGTTCTCCAATTTTGTTAAATGGAGTAGTAGGTTGAGAAGCTGCCTTCACTGAGGAGATATGGTATTTTTTTCTCCTTTCTCAGAGGGTCTTTATGATGTGATTTGAAGGCATTCTTATCTTCCTCAGATATCTTTTGAAGGACCTCGCCCTTTTCCTTGACCTTTCTGAAGTGTCGCTGTCCTCTTCAGAAGTGGTTGTCTTTTGGCTCTTGGATTTCTGTAGACACAGAAGTAGCCCACCTTCTCTGATTTTTAGAGTCTTTGAGGAAAAGGTTCTACGTATTTTGCAGTCCTTCATCTGGTGATTGGGGTAGAAGTAGAAAAGGTGTTCTTTATGTGGGTCTTCCACATGTAGGCGTTTTCTGCCATAGGACTTCCAGGCTTGGAATAAACCTTTTTTTAGAGGTTTTAAACATTCTGGAAGAGATAGTAATACAAAGAAAGTGAAAAAAAACTTGAGCAGAGCTCAGGGAAGACTCCCTTCACACGACATGCAGTAGAAAATCTGAAGGAAACAACCTCTCTGGGGAGTGTTCTAGAGGGTGCTGTCACCTGATTTGTCATAGTTCAAGTTTGGTCCTTTTTAAAAAGGACATGGATATGTTATTAAAGAGACAATTTGTTGCTGTTGAAGCCTGTGGTAATGATACATACTGCTATGTTATGACACCACGGGACTCCCACGTCGACGATGGCGAATGATTTAAGAATGTAAATCTATGAAAGATCCAATATTGGATAAATCTACATACCCTTATGCGCTGCTGGCTGAAAGAGATGGCTACTGGTACTAAGCATTTTGTGAATATCATGGTCACAAACTTGAAGCCAAACAGGAGGGTCTTGAATTGGTAATGTTTTCTGTCCACTAGAAACTACGGATACCTTTGGTGGATTGGCAAATAGAAATATGAATCCTCTAAATCTGTTGATGCCATGAATTCTAATTTGTTTATGGATTGCAGCACACCTGAAGTTTTAGTAATCTACACTTAAGTTTTAATATATATTTATTTAGTTCCCCTAAAACTGGTATAGGTTTCCACGTCAAGGCCTTTTTCAGAACGAGGACAAATCTGGAGTAGAATTCTCAGGTTCCTTTTTGTTGCGGGGTACCAACTGTTTAAAGGTTTCTAAATAATAATGCAGTGCTTTGCTTTTGTTGACTGTTATTTGGAGTGGTGCGTTGATCCCCTGGTTATGAGGACGAAAGGAAGAAAAGCTGCAGGATTGAAAACATCTCTGGCCATACTGTAGTCTTCTATAAAAGGAGTATTGTTGAGTCCTTTGCAGGACTCCTATTATCTTGGAAGTATCTGTATCAACCTTGATTTTCTGAACAGCATCATCCATGTGTTTACCAAAGAGACTTTGTCCACTTGATGAACAAATGGTGTACTTACCCTTGACTGCACCTCAGGTCCAAACTTAGTAACGCAAAGCTAGCCACATCTCAATACACCTATAGTTGCCCTCTATCTGAAGGCCATACTGGAAGCATTAAGAAATGCATTTATGAGGATTGATGAAGTTCCCTCCCATTCGCTCAGGATTGCTTTAGCTTGCTCTCTGTTCTCATTAGGTAATTTATCAAGGAATAGAAATAGGTTGTTCACTGTTGTCAATATATATATATATATAGCCATGGCTTTCACAAGAGTGCGAAGTGCAGATCTCTTGTTGCAGGTCATCACTGGCAGTTGCGGTCAGGTTCACCAGACCTTCAAGTTGGCAGCCATCGTGGGTGGCAAAGTATCGCCGTGAATGGGCCGATTCAGTAGCAAAGATCCCAGACCTTCAGGATTTCACCTTTCTTGGCAGAGGAGTGCACTCTGATGCTAACTAATGATCCAGGACCTAGGGAGGCATCTCTAGGGGGATCAGAGACTCACTCTAGCAGAGGCCAGGAGGGCTCATGAAGGTCCAGTTGCAGCACGTCATGGAAGGGCAGTTGTAGGCAGGCCTCTGAAGCTTGCTGTGTCGCTCTAGCTCAGAAGAAACCGACCAGCTAAGTCTTGGAGTGACTTTGGTTGTCCTGGGTTCAAGAAGCGTGCCAAGGCTTCCTTGCTCATGCAGCAGGACAGTAGGGTAGCCCTTTCAGCAGCAGGGAAGCAGAGCAGTCCTTCTTGTAAATCTTTCACAGCTCCAGGAGGTATCTGATGAGTATTTCAAGAGGTTCAATATTTATACCAAGTGCCAGATTTTGAAGTGGGGGATTCCCTATACTACCCTCCGCCAACTGCTTCTGGAGAGTTCCTCCTCCCAATTGTCAAGGAACCCAGTAGTTTAGGGTGACAAAAGTCTGGAGTCAAGTTCCTTTCTGTGTATGCTGGAGGCAGCACTTTGAAATTTAAGTGGGGCAGGGAACAACTCTACCTCAGCCACCCGGGCAGGATGGCCAAACCTGCCAACACCTAGTCCCCACCTTTGCCTCACAGTCTGGAAGGAATAAAAAAAGGACAAATACCAAGCTATTCACAATCATGTGACCCAGGACACAGGTAGCAGGCACCAGATGGTCAGAATAAGAAAATGCCCAATTTCTAAAAGCGGTATTTTCAGAATTATGACTTAAAATCGGACTTTACCATTAAAGGCTATGTTCAGCAATGGCAATACCCTCACTTGCAGGCAGCTCCTCCCTACCACTCTTACAATACTATCATTTTGCGATAGCACACCCCAATCCCTCACTCGCACAGATGTATCCATGCACTCTCTTACATCCCTCCCTTTCCTAGCAATTATCTATTCATTAGGGTGTAAGAATATTTTCCCATTTACTCCCATACTTAAGTTATCACTTATTAAGTGTAATAGGCTAATTCAATCTTATCCTATGAGAAGGATAGGCCCTACAATAGTGAAAACTACCACATGTCCTACTTTGAAACTCACATGTCCTACTTTTTCAATACAAAGCATTTAGCCCTATGAGCCTTTAGGGCTTGCTTTAGAGGTGGCATATGTACTAAAAAGGAAGGTTTTGGAATGGCAAAAGTCTTATTGTGCCAGGTCGAAATGGCAGTTGAAACCTGCAATACGTCCTTCAGTGGTAGGCCTGATACCTGTTTTCAAAAGCTACTTTAGTGGATGACACAATGAGTGCTGCAGGTTCACTAGTAGCATTTAATTTACAGGTCCTGGATACATGTAATCCCATTTACTAGAGACTACAGGCAAATCAAACGTGCCAATCATGTGTAGGCCAATTGTACCATGTGTTAGGGAGAGAGCATAATCACTTTAGCACCGGTTAGCAGTGGTAAAGTGCACAAAAAACTAAAGTGAAAAAAAAAATCAACAGGTCAGGTTCATCACTGACCCAATGTGCAAATATTTTTCTCCAAGCGCTGATAAAAATCAAACATCTCCTGGCTTTCAACCAATTGAGAACCACAGCACTTGCGCAGATGAATTTCTGGCCTAGATTACATTAATGCTGTTTACACATTTGTCCTACAGTTCTCCCCCACTCTCATCAAGGGGGTTCCCACACAACAGCTTGGCTGATTTTGTCAAAGAGGAAATTTGATCACATTGCAGCAGTGCTAAAAGAACTTCACTGTACACCTACCCAAGCCAGAACACATTTCAAAATATGTTGTCTGACACACCACACCCTTACATGTATAGATCCTTCCCTTTCCAGTTTCACTTCTTACCATCTACAGAGGACTGGCAAGGTTTAGGAATAAAAACTCACTCTTACAAGCACCTATATTTAACTCTACACTGACTTCAAACAGTAACTGGTGCTAAGATCAGTCTCTGGAACTTCCTTTTACCATCACACAGGACACAACCGAATCTGCTTACCTTCAGAAACCTGCTGAAAACTCATCTGTCTGGATCTACCTAGGCTGAGTGTATCTTACAGCTCTCCTTTTCCTCCCTTTCATGATATATTTCTTAGTGTTCATACTAATTACACTAGGATTGTAAAATCCTCATCATTCCTTGCCGCTACTAATTGGCTTCCTGTGTCACTATTGTTTTGGGCAGGCAAAACAGATTCTGAACAGAAAATATTCTTAAGCTTAAAATAGTACTGAGCCGCCGTGGTGCTTACCTCGGAAACTCTAAGACAAGGTCATTAAAAACAGTTCATCCAGTTAAGAAGAAAGTGAACAAGTCTTGTGTATCACAATAACGACTTCATTTTAAATCTTGAAAGAAAAAGTAGGAAGAGAAATGCAATCTGCCAGAAGTCTCACTCACAGTGAATAAGGGTGCCTAGAATAGCAGTCAGCATCAAGAGCTAGATATTTGTTTTAGGGTAGTCTGATATTCAGTAGAAAGTTGGTAGTATTCGAAATTGCAACAGCTATCGACCAATTGGGTCCAGGATCCAACTTAATTACTTCATTTCAGTTGCACAACCAAATTACTCCCTTTGGCCATATTGTCCTCTAAGGGTAGTTCAATTTACTCGAGGTTTACTCTATTAGGTGTCAGCGGCTAGAAACTCAGATACTTTGTGACATGGTAAATAACCCACCAACTGAATGAACAGTTAGTGATATAACTTTGCAGAATCTGACAATAAAACAACTTTGTTAAGAGGTAAGTGAAATAGGGTGCGTAAATATACTATATATAAATTACCTAGTGGTGGTTGCCACTAGTTATAGTTAGGACCATTTTATTCCATAGACAGAGCATTTTTTGTTTTGCCAATAACTTGGGCACCGCTTGATGCATCTTCACAAAAGTTTCCAAAAGTATACTTTGGCCAGTTCAGCTGCTTTGTGTGAGGTTTCGGGGTGATCCATCGAGTGGGGGCTGAGAAAAACAGGGGGTCCCAAAACACTTTTTTGTTCTGTGACAATGGGATTATTCAAAATTTTGAACATGACAACAGCCTGAACCACTGAACAGAATCACACCAAATTTGGGAGAAAGCTAGATCGTGGCCCCAAAGCATGCTTGTGCAATTTGGTGTAAATCCGTTCAGTAGTTTTTGAGATGTTAAAGTTGAAAAAGTATAGATATATAGGACCGCAGATTTTGATTCCCTGATTCGGAACTGCGGATTCAGGGGAAAGCAAGGTCCTGATTGGCTGGCCACAACCTGAAAGAAAGGTTGCTGCTGCCATTTTGTTTTTCACATCGGCATGGGGGTGGGAAGAAGAGGGAAAAAACACATAAGAGGTCATGATATAGGTATCCTGACCCCATAAGACACATAGAGGGCTCCCCGTGAGGGCAAGAAATTGCCCATTTTTTTTTTTTTTGTCCGGTCCACAGATCTTGGATTCACAAATCCGAGGGTGGATCTGCAAATCTAGAGATAAATTGAAAAAATAATTCCCACCCATTACATCCAAATTCATGTTGTGCACTGACAAAGGTGTGGGTTTGGGTGCATGCAGGAGAGTTGGCTGCCATGCCTCGCCTTTGGTTGTGTACAGCGCTGCTTTTATTTACATATGTGCGTGTTAAAAAAAAAAACATAAAAAATTCACTGAAAAAAACAAAGGTTACAGGGACATTATAGTTAGGTTCTGAATTTCCTCACACAAAACCATAGAAATTCATCAGTTAGAGATATGGTTAACTCAAGCAACTATAACTGGCGCCCTAAGGTAACTATAACTTGCGCCTTTGCCATGCATAGATTACTCCACATATTACATCACTGATGACACCTTCTATGACAACATTGATATTACTACAACATTTGCAATAAAATTATTGATGAGAAAACTGTGCATTGCGGAGGAGCAAGTTATAGTTACCCTAGGGCCCAAACATAAAAATAATATATATATATATATATATATATATATATATATATATATATATTCCGTTAAAAAACCAAAGGTTACAGGGACGTTACAGTTAGGCTCACATTTTAAACATATCAAATACAGATATTCACCAGTTATACTTAGAGTTATCGCAAGTAACTATTACTCGTGCCCTATGGTGGAGGTCCCCAGGGCTGTGGGGGAGTGGAGGAGGAGGTGGGGCACATGGCACTCCTGCACAGAATTAGATTGAAGCCCCGGGAAGGTGGTGGTCCCCGGGGCTGCGGGAGGGTCCAGGGGCTTCAGAGTTACAAAGGACAGGAATACGCACTTCGTTTTTTAAAATAATTTTGCTGCAGATTCACAACCCGGTCACAAATTTACAGCAAACATTCTTTAAAAAATGCTTTCTACCTCTGGGCTGGTCCCTCTGGAACCCCACCACCAGAGCTAAGTTGTCAGGGTTTCCGTACCCTGGCCCCATTTCATTATTTTTTTACATTTTTTCTGGGACTCAGCTGAAACAGAGGCCCAAGATGGCTACCATTACTTCCCTGTTGAAGTGTTAGCAGCCATTAAGATCTCACCACGAGATCGGAGGTCATCACAAATCCTGTGCGTCCCTATATATAAAAATTTGGATTTTCTTCAATTAATTTACACCAAATCATGAAAAAGGTCGCTTTATGGACCAAGAGCTACCTTTCTGCCAAATTTGGTGTAATTCAGTCCAGTGGTCTCAGCGATATCGCTGTTCAAAATCCCTCTGGAAAAATGAATAGGGAAAACACGTTTTGGGACCCCCCCCCCTCTTTTGTCAGCCTCCGCTAGATGGATCACTCTGAAACTTTCAAGACAGCAGCTGACGTGACTGGTGACTTTTTTTGGAAACTTTTGTGAAGATTCGTCAACCGGTGCCAAAGGTATAGGCAAGTAAAAAATGCTTTTTCTATAGAAACTAGGAATTAACTATAACTACGTAGTGGCGACCAACATTAGGTTATTTATATTTATATATAAGTATATATCTATGGAAAATGTTACTTACCCAAGTAGACATCTGTTCGTGGTATGTAGTGCTGCAGATTCACATGCTTTCCATAAGTCAGCCATCTAGTGTTGGGCTTGGAGTCTCACAAGTTGTTTTTCTTCAAAGAAGCTTTTTCGAGTCACGAGAACGAGCGACGACTCCTCTCGGTGATAGTGTGCATGGACATAGAGTCCTTCGTTAGATTGTTTTCCAGCAAGAGGGTGAAGTAAAGAGTGAAGAAATGTAAATGTAGATATGGAAAATGTCACTTACCCAGTGTACATCTGTTCGTGGCATGTTCCGCTGCAGATTCACATGCTGTGCATTATACTTCTGCCATCTAGTGTTGGGCTCGAAGTGTTACAAGTTGTTTTTCTTCGAAGAAGTGTTTTTGAGTCAAGGGATCGATTGACTCCTCCTCTTCGGTTCCATTGCGCATGGGCATCGACTCCATGTTAGATTGTTTTCCCGCAGAGGGTAAGGTAGAAGTGATAGAGTATATAGGTGATAAAGAAAAGAGATGTCCATGCTAATGCAAATCTATATATCTATATATATATGGAATAATACCTACATATGTACAAGTGTTGTTAACAAACGACTACAGGCTCCCGGGGAGAAGGGAGGGTGCATGTGAATCTGCAACGGAACATGCCACGAACAGATGTACACTGGGTAAGTGACATTTTCCATTCGGTGGCATGTGTAGCTGCAGATACACATGCTGTGCATAGACTACAAAGCAGTTTGTCCTCCCATAAAAGCGGTGGTTAGCCTGTAGGAGTTGAAATTGTTTGAAACAATGTTCTGAGTACAGCTTGACCTACTGTGGCTTGTTGTGTTGCTAAAACATCTACACAGTAGTGTTTAGTGAATGTATGTGGTGTTAACCAAGTAGCTGCTTTACATATTTCAGCCATTGGTATATTTCCTAAAAAAAAGCCATTGTAGCACCTTTTTTCCTTGTAGAATGTGCTTTAGGAGTAACTAAAAGTTGTCTTTTGGCTTTAATGTAGCATGTTTGGATGCATCTTACAATCCATCTTGCTAATCCTTGTTTTGAAATGGGGTTACCTGTATGAGGTTTTTGAAAAGCTACAAACAGCTGTTTTGTTTTTCTGAATGGTTTTGTTCTGTCTATATAGTACATTAGCGCTCTTTTAATGTCTAATGTATGTAGAGCTCTTTCTGCCAGAGAGTCTGGCCGTTGGAAGAAGACTGGTAGTTCCACTGTTTGATTTATATGAAAAGGCGATACTACCTTTGGAAGAAATTTGGGGTTTGTTCTTAGTACAACTTTATGTTTGTGTACTTGTATGAACAGTTCTTCAATAGTGAATGCTTGAATTTCACTGACTCTTCGCAATGACGTTATTGCGACTAGGGAGGCAACCTTGCATGTTAAGAATTGCATTTGGCATAGGTTCAAATGGAGGGCCCATAAGTCGTGCAAGCACTGTGTTTAAATTCCGAGAGGGAACTGGCGGTGTCCTGGGTGGAATGATGCGTTTTAAGCCTTCCATGAAAGCTTTAATAACAGGAACTCTAACTAAGGAGCTATGCTGTATATTTTGTAAATATGCTGAAATTGTAGTAAGATATATTTTTATGGAAGAGATTGCTAAAATTGATTTCTGTAATGAAGTAAATAGCATACAGTATCTTGAATTGATGCTGTAATAGGGTCAATCTGTTGAGATTGACAGTAATATACAAATCTTTTCCATTTGTTAGCATAGCACTGTCTAGTAGTGGGTTTTCTTGCTTGTTTAATAACTTGCATACATTCTGATGGCAGTTGTAAATATCCAAACTCTATGACCTCAGGAGCCAAATCGCCAGATTGAGTGTGTTGGGATTTGGGTGCCTGATTTGTCCTTTGTTTTGTGTCAACAGGTCTGGCCTGTTTGGGAGTCTGGAGTGTGGTACTGCTGACAGGTCTAACAATGTTGTGTACCACGGTTGATGGGCCCACGTTGGTGCTATGAGTATCATATTGAGTGCGGTTTGGCGCAATTTGTTGACTACAAATGGAATGAGTGGGAGAGGGGGAAAAGCGTAAGCAAATATCCCTGACCAATTGATCCATAGAGCATTGCCCTTGGATAAGGAATGCAGGTGTCTGGATGCAAAGTTTTGGCATTTTGCGTTTTCGCTTGTGGCGAACAGGTCTATGTTTGGTGTTCCCCATTGTTGAAAGTATTTCTGAAGTACTTGAGGGTGAATTTCCCAGTCGTGTGTCCGTTGGTGATTTCTGCTGAGAACATCCGCCAATTGGTTGTGTATCCCTGGAATTTATTGTGCTACCAGGTGAATTTGGTTGTGGATTGCCCATTTCCAAATTTTCTGGGCTAGAAGGGAGAGTTGGGACAAATGTGTCCCTCCTTGTTTGTTTAGGTAATACATGGTTGTCATATTGTCTATTCTCATAAGGACATTCTTCTGTGTGAGAAGAGGCTGAAAAGCTTTGAGTGCTAGGAAGACAGCTAACAATTCCAAGTGATTTATGTGTAGCTGTTTGTGTTTTGCATCCCATTGTCCTTAAATGTTGTGATTGTTGAGGTGAGCTCCCCAACCAATCATCAATGCATCTGTTGTAATGATGGTCTGAGGCACAGCGTCTTGAAATAGCCGCCCTTTGTTTAGATTTGTGGAATTCCACCACTGAAGAGACATGCATGTTTGGCGGTCTATCAACACTAGATCTTGAAGTTGACCATGTGCTTATGACAATTGTTGTGCAAGGCACTCTTGTAAGGGCCGCATGTTTAGTCTTGTGTGTGGAACAATTGCAATACATGATGCCATCATGCCTAAAATGTTCATGACAAATCTGACAGTGTACTGTTGATTTGTCTATATTTGTGTGATTATGTCCTGGAATGCTTGTATTCTTTGAGTATTTGGACATGCTTTTGAGTGTTTAGTATTGCACCCAGATACTGTTGTATTTGTGCTGGTTGTAGATGAGATTTTTGGTAATTTATTGAGAACCCTACCATGTGCAGGGTTTGGATAACGTAAGGCATACGGTTTTGACACTGTGTATGACTGTTTGATTTTATTAGCCAGTCGTCTAGATATGGAAAGACATGTATATGTTGTCTTCCTAGGTAGGCTGCGACTACCGCTAGGCACTTTGTGCATACCCTGGGTGCTGTTGTTATTCCAAAGGGCAACACTTTGAACTGATAGTGCTTTCCTTGAATGACAAACCTGAGATATTTTCTGTGTGCAGGATGGATGGGTATATGAAAATTCGCATCCTTGAGGTCTAATGTTGCCATGAAATCATGTTTTTGGAGTAGTGGGATAACATCTTGAAGAGTTACCATGTGAAAATGTTCTGACAGAGTGTAAAGATTGAGGGTCCTGAGATCTAATATTGGTCTGAGGGTGCCATCTTTTTTGGGAATTAGGAAGTATAGAGAATAAACTCCTGTCCCTACTTGATCTTGTGGGATGGGTTCTATTGCTTGTTTGAGTAATAGAGATTCAACTTCTTCCTGTAACAGATTGATGTGTTCTGTGGATAGTTTGTGTTGTTTTGGTGGAATGTTTGGGGGCGTTTGTATCAATTCCAGGCAATAACCATTGTGGATAATTGATAGTATCCAACTGTCTGTGGTAATGTTTTGCCAATTGGTGTGGAACTGTTGTAGTCTTCCCCTCACAGGAAAAGTGTGGAGTGGAAGGGTATGAGACAAGTCACTGTTTAGGGTGCTGTGGAGTTTGTTTAGAAGTTTGAAACTTCCCTCTACTTTTGGGATACTGCCCCCTATATGTGCCCCTAAAACCATCTTGTTGGTATTGTGGTTGGTAGGTTGGTTTTGCCTGCGATGTGGATGCCTCTGCTGTTTGAGCTCTAAATCCACCTCTAAACTGAGGTTTCCGAAAGGATCCCCTGTATGTTGTGGTGTATAGTGTACCCATAGCTTTTGCAGTGTCTGAATCTTTGCGCAATTTCTCAATTGCAGTGTCAACTTCTGGGCCAAAAAGTTGTTTTTTATTGAATGGCATATTTAACACCGCTTGCTGGATTTCGGGATTAAAACCCGAGGACCTGAGCCATGCACGCCTCCTTATTGTCACAGCAGTGTTGACACTCCTGGCAGCTGTGTCTGCTGTGTCTAGGGCAGACCTAATCTGATTATTGGTGATGGCTTGCCCTTCCTCCACTATTTGCTGTGCCCTTTTTTGATGTTCTTTGGGGAGATGCTGAATTATGTCTTGCATCTCATCCCAATGGGCCCTGTCTTATCTAGCTAACAACGCCTGTGAGTTGTCTATCCTCCATTGATTCGCTGCCTGGGATGCAACTCTCTTCCTTGTAGCATCAAACTTCCTGCTTTCTTTGTCTGGTGGGGGTGCATCACCTGATGACTGTGAGTTTTCCCTTTTTCTGGCAGCGCTAACTACTAACAAATCTGGAGGGATTTGTCGAGTTATGTAATCAGGATCAGAGGGAGTTGGTTTGTATTTTTTCTCTATCCTAGGAGTAATTATCCTTGCTTTAACTGGCTCATTAAATATCTGGTCAGCGTGTTTTAGCATGCCGGGAGCATGGGCAACGACTGGTATTTTGAATGTGTTGAGGAGAGTGTATTAAACAAAAAATCCTCCTCCAACGGTTCAGTGTGCATGGTGACACCATGGTATGCTGCAGCCCTAGTTAAAACCTGATTGTACACCGTACTATCCTCAGGCGGTGAAGGCTTAGAGGGATAGCAGTCCGGGTCGTTGTTGGGCATGGGATCTGGATCATAAAGATGCCATGGATCTATTTTGTTCTGTTGTGAGTCAAACGAATGTGATGGTGACCACACACTGGTGTAGGACTGGTAGGAGGAGAGGTATGCAGGTGTGGAGAGTGAGGAGGAGAAAATTGAGGAGATGGTGGTCTCTCCTTTGGCTTTGGCACTTTAGCTGGAGGATGCGTAGTGTACAATTCCTCCTGAAAGGCTCATTTCCTCATAGGATTTAGAGGAGGTGCTGTTAGGATTCTGCTGGATTCTTTGTGGCTATGAATCCTGGCTTGCCTCTCATCCATTACTTCAAGTATTGGCTGTACTTGAGTTTCCTCTTCAGAGGTTTTGTGGCTTTCTTTTAGTCTTTTTGAAAGTCCATGTTCCTCTGTGTATCCTGCTCTTTTCAGTTCGAAAGCCGGCTTTTTTGGTATTGAAAAAGATGGTGTAGTGGATGTTCTCGGCTCCGAAAGGGATTTCCGAATTTTCGACTCCAAAAGAAGATGTTTACTGGAGTCGGACACGGAGCCTTTTAACGACTCCGATGGTTTCGGAGGTGTAGCCTTTTTCGGTGCTGAACTGGCAGTTTGGTCACCGGATGTCTTTTTTCGGGCCGTGCCATGGCCTTCCAGCAGTGGCGTACCCAAGGCCTTATGCTTGTGTCTTTGAGATGGTACAGGGGCAGGCGTGCTCACATGCTGTCCTGCCGTGACCAGTCTGTCCTCCTCAGATTCTTGGTCAGAGTCGGAACCTCGGACGGAGACTGCTGTCTGCATGATCTCTTCCTCCTCCATGTCGAGATGTTCGGAGCTTCTGGACGCCATCTTGAGTCTTCATGCCCTTCTGTCTTGAAGCATCTTCTTGGACCAGAAGGATCAACAGGCCTCACAATTTTCTTCCCAATGATCTAGGGAAAGGCAAAGATTACAGACGAGATGTTGGTCTGTATAAGGGAAATTTGCGTGGCACCAAGGACAGAATCAGAATGTAGTCCGATCCATGGGGCTTCCAAGTGGCCGGCCCGTCTAGGCCCGAGTTGGGCATGTGCGCCCCGAAGGGCGAGTAAAGTTATCTTCTCCGACGGTACCGATCGATACAATACCAACGAAAATAAGGTGTTTTCTAAGTTTTCCGAATCAAACTTTCGGAGCGAAAGGAAACACGTCCGAACCCGATGGCGGGAAGAAAACAATCTAACACGGAGCCAATGCCCATGATCAATGGAACCGAAGAGGAGTCGTCACTCGATCCAGTGACTCGAAAACGCTTCTTCGCAGAAAAACAACTTGTAACACTCCAAGCCCAACACTAGATGGCAGAAGTATAATGCACAGCATGCATATCTGCTGCTACACATGCCACCGAACATATATCTATATATAGTAAGGAAAGAAGATGTCCATGCAGTGTATATACATATCTACATAAAGAAAATACCACAATGGCTACAGGCTTCCGGGGAGGAGGGTGGGTGCATGTGAATCTGCAGCACTACATGCCACAAACAGATGTCTACTGGGTAACTAACATTTTCCGTTCAATGGCATGTGTAGTTGCAGATTCATATGCTTTGTATAGACTGAAAAGTAGTCCCCTCCCAAAATAAGCAGTGGTTAGCCTGTAGGAGTTGGAGTAGTTTGAAATAGTGTTTTAAGCACAGCTTGACCAACATTTGCTTGTTGGCAGGATAACACATCCAACAGCAGTGTTTAGTAAATGTGTGCAGTGTGGACCATGTGGCTGCTTTGCATATATCTGCCATTGGTATATTTCCTAAGAATGCCATTGAAGCTCCTTTTTTTCCTAGTAGAATGTGCTTTAGGAGTTACTAATAGCTGTCTTTTAGACTTAAGATAGCAAGTTTGAATACACTTTACTATCCATCTGGCTAATCCTTGGTTGAATAGGATTACTCTTATGAGGTTGTTGAAAAGCCACAAAAAGTTGTTCAGATTTTCTGAAATCTTTTGTTCTATCTACATAATACATGAGAGTTCTTTTAACATCAAGCGTGTGAAGAGCCCTTTCACCAACTGAATCTGGCTGTGGAAAGAAGACTGGCAATTCCACCGATACATTGATGTAAAATGGTGAAACTACTTTAGGTAGGAATTTGGGTTTGTCCTAAGTATTATTTTATTTTTATGAATTTGGCAGAAAGGCTCTTCTAAAGTGAATGCCTGAATTTCACTAAGTCTCCTTAAGGAAGTAATTGCTACTAGAAAAGCAACTTTCCATGAGAGAAATTGCAGAGTGCAAGCATGCATGGGTTTGAATGGTGGACCCATAAGCCTTGTGAGTGCGATGTTTAGATTCCAGGCAGGAGCTGGTGGAGCTCTTGGTGGAATAATTCTTTTGAGGCCTTCCATATAAGCTGTTGTGACAGGAATCCTAAACAGAGAAGTATGCTGTCCGTTTTGGAGGTAGGCAGCTATTGCCGTTAAATGGATTTTAATAGACGAGGATGCAAGATTTGCTTTTTGTAAATAAAGCAAATAACAGACAATATCCTGTACTGAGGCATTAAATGGATTAATGTTTTTGGATTGACAGTAATGTACAAAACATTTCCATTTAGCTACATAACACTGTCTGGTTGTAGGTTTGCGTGCACCCTTTAGAATATCCGTGCATTCTGATGGAAGCTGTAGATATCCAAACTCTATGACATCAGGAGCCAAATCGCCAGGTTTAGCATACTGGGATTGGGATGCCTGATTTGACCTTTGTTTTGAGTCAATAGGTCCGGTCTGTTTGGAAGCTTGTGATGTGGTACTACAGACAGATTCAACAGTTTTGTGTACCAGTGTTGACATGCCCACGTGGGCGCTATGAGTATCATAGTGAGGGAAGTGTAACGGATCTTGTCGACCAGAAATGGAATTAGTGGGAGAGGGTGAAAAGCGTAAGCAAATATCCCTGACCAATTGATCCATAGAGTATTGCCCTTGGATTGAGGGTGTGGGTACCTGGATGCGAAGTTTGGGCATTTTGCATTTTCGCTTGTGGCGAAGGGGTCTATGTCTGGGGTTCCCCACATATGGAAGTATTGCGGAATCACTTGTGGGTGAATCTCCCATTTGCATATTTGTTGCTGCGTCCTGCTTAAGAGGTTCGCTAGTTGGTTGTGTATCCCAGGGATATCCTCTGCTAGTACTTGAATGTGATTGAGAACTGCTCATTTCCAAATTGGCTGTGCTAGAAGGGACAAGTGAGATGAGTGTCCCCCTCCCCCCCCCCCCCGTTTTTGCAGATAATACATTGTGGGATTGTTGTTGGTCCTTATCAACACTGTTTTGTGTGTGATCTGTGGTTGGAAAGCTGTGAGTGCTAAAAACATTGCTAGCAATTCCAAGTGGTTTATGTGATAAGATTGTTGAATTGAGTCCCATTCTCCTTGTATGGTAAGGTTGTTGATATGGGCTCCCCAACCTATCATTGATGAATCGGTTGCGATTATTGTCTGTGGCACAGGGTCCTGAAATGGCCACCTTTTTAATAAGTTGGTGTGATTGTACCATTGCAGAGAGTTGTAAGTTTGGTGGTCCAACAACACTAGTTCATGAAGTTGGCCCTGTGCCCGAGACCATTGTTGCGAGAGACACTGTTGCAGGGTTGTCACTTTTAGACATGCATTGGGTACTATTGCTATGCATGATGCCATCATTCCCAAATGTTTTATGATAAACCTTACTGTGTAAGTGTAATTGTATTGTAGTAGAGAAATCAGAATGTGGAAAGCTTGACTTCTCATTGAGTTTGGGTACGCTAATGCTAATTGAGTGTTCAGAATTGCTCCCAGATACGGTTGTATTTGCGCTGGTTGCAGATGAGATTTTTAGCAATTGATTGTGAATCCTAGGTTATGTAGGGTGTCCACTGTGTACTGTGTGCTGTTGACAGGTTTAAATGGTGCTGGCTTTTACAAGCCAGTCTCCCAGATAGGGAAAGGCATGTATATGTTGCCTTCTGAGGTATGCTGCAACCACTGCAAGGCATTTGGTGAATACCCTTGGTGCTATTGTTACTCCAAAGGGTAGTACTTTGAACTGTTAGTGCTTGTCTGCTAAATATTTGCGATGTGCTGGATGTATGGGAATGTGGAAGCAGGCATCTTTTAGATCTAATGCGGTCATGTAGTCTTGTTTTGTAGCAGGGGAATGACATGCTGTAGAGTGACTATGTGGAAGTGCTCTGACAGAATGTACTGATTGAGGGGACAGAGATCCAGGATTGGTCTGAAAGTACCATCCTTCTTTGGTATGAGGAATTATAGGGAATACACTCCTGACCCTTGTTGGGATATAGGTACCATCTCTATGGCACCTCTGAGTAGAAGTGATTATACCTCTTGTTTTAATAAATGTAGGTGTTTCAGAGAAAGTCTGTGCGAGTGAGGTGGAATGTTTGGTGGAGTACAGATGAGTTCTAGGCAATAATCATCCTGGATAATTGATAACACCCATTGATCTGTTGTAATGATGTGTCATTGTTGGTAGAAATGTCCCAGTCTTCCTCCCACAGGAGATGTATGCTGTGTGGGGATATCCAAAAAGTCACTGTTTGGTTGAGGTGGGGGAACCTCTGGTGGTGGTTGATTTACCTCTACCTATTATTTCCTTTGTAAGAGCCGCTGAAAGAACATGTGTTGTAAAATTGTGAATTGGGAGTATCTGGTAGTGGAGGAGCAGGAAGTGAAGTAGAATGTGGTGGTGAAGGCTGCTGTAGTGCCTTTGGTTTCTCCTTATGCTTAAATATTTTAGCAGGTGGAGGCCCAGCTTCTAGAGTCTCTTGGAAAGTTACTTTCTCTTTGTTGTAGGAGGTGGAGAAGCAATAATTCTTCATGTGTCCTTGTGTATATGGATTTTGCGCTGTTTAGCTTCCATTACCTCGAATATGGGCCTTATTTCAGAAGACACTTCAGCAGCTGGAGCATATTTTCCATCCACAGGTTTCAGCTCTGAAAGTTTGGAGATCAAATGTTTCAGTCGGGCTGCATGGACACCCATCACTAAAGCATGCCCATTAGAGAGAATCACCTAGCCCACAAAATCACCACGCACACAAGGCAAAGCTGACAGGGCAATCGCAACCATACAGGGAAACACACCCATGTACAAGATGGCACACGCAGATACAATAAAACTGCATTTACATCCCCACAGGACCCACACTCAACTTCACGGGAGAGGAGATGCCACCAACATCCAGTCCCCCCCACAGAAGAGGCCCACAGTGATGACAGCAGCTCTGCATGCCTGGATCACGATGACCAACCTGGCCCCTCAGGGACCTCTGGACAGTCGGGAACCCAGGCACAGTCACATACCACAACAGATCCTCCCCCCTCAGGAAACACCAGCACAGAACCCACCCAGCGGGCCCATACCACTGTCCCCAGGACCTGTCAATCAGCAGTGTGTCCGCCACTACAGGGACGCCAGGCAACTCACAAACACAAGACAATTCGGGATCTGGGGTCACTGGCAGTGGGCACACAGTTCAGGGGACAGAGGCACAGGACAACAGGGAAGCTGGGAGGACTGCTGTGCGACAGGGGGAGGACAGGCCCAGGGAACCCACTCTCCACGAGGTACTTGCAGGGATCCTGGAAGCATACGAACATTCCCAGGAGACCTTGGGCCAGATACTGGCCAAGTTGCAGGAGACCCAGTGGCTGCAGGAGGGACAGTACCTGGGGATCAGGGAGGACCTCAAACACATCCACACCATCCTGGTCACCATTGCAGGGGTGCTGGCTGACATGGCCAACACCATGAGGGAGGCAGTGGCACAATAACGGGCCCCTGACACTCACCACAATGAAGAACAGCCCTCCACCTCTGCTGGCGCTAGTGGACAGGAGGCCCCGCCACTGGAACAACAGGCCACCAGCAGCCCACCCCCTGCAGAAGGAGAACCACCCCGCAAATGGTCTCTGCGATCCATGCAGAAGCCAGAGAACACTGCCAAGACCCCCACCAGGGAATAAGACTCTCCTGATTGTCACCCTTCTGTCCGACTCTGTTACTCTGTCCACCTTGAACTGCCATTGCGCCCCTTCCTATGCCCCACTGGACAATGCACCTGTGATACAAAGAGACTGGACTCTAACTGGGCATTCCTCCACCATCACCCAAGCCCATTGCACATCTCTCTCAACCTCTTAGCACTTAAATAAACACCCTTGGAACAAATACAAGTCTGGAGTCTTTTGATTGTTTGAAATATGTATTAGTTCAACAATCTGTAAACATTGCAATTCATATGTACAGTTATATATACATTGGTATGACCTATAGTGGGCAGCAGTAAACACACCAGGAGCCAGAGTGGGGCACAGAGATCTGAAAATAGAGATGCCAAAGGGTACAGTAAGTGGCCATAGACATAGGGAAATCATGCTGCCATGTCCAATGTCCAACACAACACTGCAATGTAAAGTGAAGTAACAGTGTCTTACCTGTGTGTCACTGGGCGTACTGCTGTATGAGAGAACGTCTGTTGTCCACATCTTCATCCTCTGCCTCCTCTGCCTCACTGTCCACAGGCTCCACCGCTGCCACAAGACCATCTCCAGGCTCATCCTCCTGCAGAAAAGGCACCTGGCATCTCAAGGCCAGGTTGTGCAACATGCAAAGATGATCTGGCACACCTTCTTGGGTGAATAGTACAGGGATCCACCAGTCAGATGGATGCACCTGAACCTGGCCTTCAGGAGGCCGAAGGTTCTTTCAATTATCCACCTTGTTCGCCCATGTGCCTCATTGTAACGTTCCTCTGCTCTTGTCCTGGCATTCTTCACTTGCATCAATAGCCATGAGAGGTTGGGGTAACCAGAGTCACCTGTAAATATTGAGGGATACCTGTTAGCCACACACTCACCCTTAGGGACAACCCCATACCCATACACCAATATATACTGGGTGGGGACCTTGGGCTCACCTATTAGTCACACCCGGTGCTTCTGGAGTTGAGTCATCACATATGGGATGCTGCTATTCCTCAAGATAAAGGCGTCATGAACAGAGCCAGGATACTTGGCATTCACATGGGAGATGTACTGGCCCGCCAAACACACCATCTGCACATTCAGAGAGTGATAGCTTTTTCTATTCCTGAACACTTGTTCATTTCTCTGGGGGGGGGGGGGGGGGGGGGGGGGGAGGGGGACAAATGCTACATGGGTACCATCAATGGCACCAATGATGTTGGGGATATGTCCCAGGGCATAAAAGTCAGCCTTCACTGTGGCCAAATCCTCCACCTGGGGGAATACGATGTAGTTGTGCATGTGTTTCAGCAGGGCAGACAACACTCTGGTCAACACGTTGGAGAACATTGGCTGAGACATCCCTGATGCCATGGCCACTGTTGTTTGGAAGGAACCACTTGCAAGGAAATGGAGCACTGATAAAAACTGCACTAGAGGGGGGATACCTGTGGGCTGGCGGATAGCTGAAATCAGGTCTGGCTCGAATTGGGCACACAGTTCTTGGATTGTGGCCCTATCAAGTCTGTAAGTTAGGATAATGTGTCTGTTCTCCATTGTCGCCAGGTCCACCAGGGGTCTGTACACTGGAGGATGTCTCCATCTCATTTTCATCCTCAGCGGTTGAAGTTTAGGGAGGAAAACGTTGAGCAGAGGGTCAACATTCACACATCTATTGAAATAATGGTGCATATCTTCATTTACAGAACCAGTATGTGAATCCGAGAGTCAGTTTATGTGCCAATGTCTGCTGTGACGCAGTTAGATGCCATGGCCTGTGCCCCCCTGAAATGGCAGCTGCCTGACCTGTGAGGGGGGACAAGTGGAAATTAGGTAATTCCAATCATTGTGCGCTGTTGCGGTCGGCGGTCGATGACCGCCGCACAACTTCGCATTGGTTAACATTAGGCCCTATGGGTTCCAGGAGCCAATGGCGATGTACGCCGGCGGTGATGGTACGCCCCGCCGTGAACGTGACCACCATTTTCTACCTGTTCACTCACTTGCTACCTGACCTTCAACAGGAGAGGACCTACACTGCAAGTGCTGCTGGGACCTGTGTCTGGAAGCGACAATGGCTAATGTGTCTGGGGAACGGGCCCCTGCCTTCACTTCATAGGAGTTGGAGAGACTGGTGGATGGGGTCCTACCCCAGTACACTTTACTCTATTGTCCTCCAGACAAACAGGTGAGTACACTGTGAGCATGATGCGTAGGCCATGAATGTATGGAGTGTTGTGTGTGTAAGCCACATGTATGGGGGGTGGGGGGCTGAGGTGTCCTGGGCAGAGTGCTGCATGTATGGTGGTCAATGAATGTGCATAAGGGGATGGGAGGGATATGGTGGGCCAGGAGTATGACAGTCCGGACGGTATGACTAATCCCTTTTATGCTGTCTTTCCTGCAAGTCAGTGCCCATCAGAAAAAGGGTATTTGGCATGCCATCGCCAAGGAGGTGTGGACCCTGGGGTCATTGACAGGCAGAGCACCCACTGCCGCAAACGGTGGGAGGACCTGCGCCGCTGGGCAAGGAAGACGGCGGAGAACCAGCTGGGGCTGGACTCCCAATGAGGAAGGGGTGCCCGTCGTACCCTGACCCCCCTGATGTTCCGCATCCTGGCGGTGGCCTATCCCGAGTTGGATGGGCGCTTGAGGGCATCACAGCAGCCTCAAGGGAGTGGGTACAAATTCAGATTTATGATTTTGCGCGTGTTAAGGTATTACCTAGGTGGGGGATGTGGACTGTGGCTGCACCTAGGCCAGGGCGAACATGGCAGGGTAGGTCCATATTTGGGCAGGCTCAGAAGCACTCCAACCCCAATAGTGTTAGTGGGCATCTACTACTGGGCAGGGTGATTTCGGTTTCAGGTGTGCAGCTCATGGCGTTAGGCATTGTACCCCATGTGCTGGTGACTAGCTGTGTAACTGGGAGTGCATGGCCTAGTGCATAGGGCAGCTCCCTGTGTGTTGTGTACGTCAACGGTAGTGTTGTTGCTGACATTGACCAAATATATCCTATGTCTCGCCCCACCCCCCCACCCTTTTTGTTTTGTCACCCTGTCCTCCTGTGCATTAGCATCATCTGGCAGAGGAGCAGAGACACTGGCGACGGAGGGAGCTGCATCTCACATGGGCCTGGAGGCCAGATCCACCGACGGTAAGGGCACCAGTCAGACGGAGGGCGAGGGGAGAACCACAACGAAGACAGGAGGGGACACTACAGTCAGCGACTCCTCCTCCGATGGAAGCTCCCTGGCGGTGGCGGACACCTCTGTGCCCACCTGAACAACAGGTACAGCCGCCACCCCCCCCCCTACCAGCACCGCCCTCCCAGTAGCCCCTCAGGGGGTTTCCTGTGCCTGCTCACACAAGAGAGTGGGCATCTAATTCGCCCCAGGCACCTCAGGCCCTGCCCCAGTCAGCCCTGCTGCCCTCAGTGAGGAGGCTATTGACCTCCTGAGATCCCTCACTTTTGGGCAGTCAACCATACTGAATGCCATCCAGGGTGCCTCAAGGCATTTGCAACAAACAAATGCATACCTGGAGGGCATTCACTCTGGCGTGACGGCCCAAAAGAGAGCATTTCAGGCTCTGGCCTATGCACTAATGGTAGCCACTGTCCCTGTATCCAGCCTCCCCCCTCCAACTTCCTCTACCCAGTCCCAATCCCCTCAACCCCAGCCCATCCCAAGCACACTTTCAGACCAGCATTCACCCAAATCAATATACAGAAGTGGCTCAGGCAAACACAAGCACCACACTTCATCTCACAGGCACTCACACAAGCACCATCCCCATGCAGACACTCCAACATCCACTGCCTCCACTGTGTCCCCCTTCTCTTCCTCGTCCACCTCCCTCCCAGTTGCGGCTCCACTCACACCTGCATGCCCTACATCCTCATCCACTACCTCCATCACTACACACCCATCACTGGCAGTCACCACCCTCACATCCATGCACATGTCCCTTGTGTCCTCTCCCACTGTGTCTGTGACCCCTCCTCCCAAAGTACACAAACGCAAGCAGACACCCACCCAACAGCCATCCACCTCACAAAGGCATCCAGCACATGCACCTGCACCCAAACACAGCAGACTGACACCTCCTACAAGCACTCCCTCTTCCTCCACTCCCACACCTTCACCCTCTTCCCGCCCCAATGTCCCTAAGAAGCTCTTCCTAGCAAACATTAACCTCTTCCCTACCCCTCCACCACCCCCGTCCTTCACCTCGGGCCAGGGTGGCTAAAACCCAGACCAGCACCTCAGCCACCAAATCCACATCCGCTGTGGTGTCTGCAGCTGTCAGAGGTTCAAAGGGGGCACCTGTCAGCCCAGCCAGTGTGCCACCAACCCCTGCCAAGGCCAAGAACATTCCGCCACCTGGCAAGGTGAAGAAGGGGACAGCATCCAGCAAGGGGAAGGAGCCACAACTACCCTGCAAAGCCACCTCAAAGACTCCAGCTGCCAGACCCAAGGTGACACCACCATCTGCCAAGGGCAGGAAGGGGCACAAAACACCAGCCAGGCCAGGTCAGCCGTCCGAGCCTGCAGGTGAAGGCCTGGTGGCTACCAGCACAACCACCAGCACTGGCACCTGCACCGCCGCCAGCACCGCCACCTGCACTGCCGCAAGCACCGCCACAAGCACCACTACTGTCAGCAGCAGCAGCCCCAGTGGGCAGCCGCCCGAGGCTGCAGTAGAAGGGCTGAAGCCTCCCCCCACCACTGGCAGCACCAGCACCTGCACCGTGGCCAGCACCGCGGCAAGCACCGCCACCTGCACCGCTGACAGTAGCACCACTGCCAGCAGCAGCAGCAGCCCCAGTGGGCAGACGTCTGAGGCTGCAGGAGAAGGGCTGGAGCCTCCCACCACCACTGGCAGCACCACCACCAGCACTACCAACACTGTGCAGCCGTATCCGCCGGCGGATGGACTGTAGCCCTCCCTCCATGGACTATCATGCATCATGGTCACTGGAAATCTCGTGGCTCTGACACCCAGGTGAGGGACTGGGACCTGGCACCCCCCATGTGCTGCATCACTGTGCACAAAGCCCCCTCCAGAACCAGTGGAGAAAGGTATCCACTCACCCTATCATTGACAGGATGAAGCACACGGGGCACAAAGCCCCCTCCGGAACCAGTGGAGAAAGTCATCCACTCACCCTATCCTTGGCAGGATGAAGCACACTGGGCACAAAGCCCCCTCCGGAACCAGTGGAGAAAGGCATCCACTCACCCTATCCTGGGCAGGATGAAGCACACTGGGCACCAAGCCCCCTCCAGAACCAGTGGAGAAAGGCATCCACTCACCCTATCCTTTGCAGAATGAAGCACACTGGGCACAAAGCCCCCTCCAGAACCAGTGGAGAAAGGCATCCACTCATCCTATCTTTGGCAGGATGAAGCACATTGGGCACCAAGCCCCATCCAGAACCAGTGGAGAAAGGCATCCACTCACCCTATCCTTTGCAGGATGAAGCACACTGGGCACAAAGACCCCTCCAGAACCAGTGGAGAAAGGCATCCACTCACCCTATCCTTGGCAGGATGAAGCACACTGGGCACAAAGCCCCCTCCAGAACCAGTGGAACATGTCACCCACTTGGGAGACTGTGGCTTTGCACTCCCCAGGGCCAAGCAGTGGGCAAACCACCCACTTGAGAGACTGTGGCTTTGCACTCCCCAGGACCAAGCAGTGAACAAATCATCCACTGGAGAGACTTGAGAGACTGTGGCTTTGCACTATCCAGGACCAAGCAGTGGGCAAACCAGCCACTTGAGAGACTTGAGAGAATGTGGCTTTGCACTCCCCAGGACCAAGCAGTGGGCAAACCATCCACTTTAGAGACTGTGGCTTTGCACTCCCCATGATAAAGCAGTGGGCACAGCACCCACTTGAGTGAATGTGGCTTTGAAATCCCCAGGACCAAACAGTGGGCATGGAGCCCCCTCCAGGAGCAGTGGCATAGTACCATCTTTTGGCTGAGGTGCCCACACTTCCCCTTCCCCCTGAGGTGCCTGTGTGTTTTCGACCTGTTGCCCCTGCAGTGTTCTCTCTGTTTTGAGGCAAGAGTCAAGTGTGGGCTTGGCCTATGTGTTATAGCCCAGTGGGCCACGGACTATTTTTGTGAGGACATTGTCCCTCATTTTGTATATCTTGTATATATTGTACATACTGTTTATATATGATCGTATCACTCTAAACTTCTAATATTACACTATTTTGACTCCATTCCTTTTGTCCTTGCATTATTCCAGAGGGTTACGGGTGTATATGTAATGTTGTTGCATGCGTTTGTGTGTATGGTGTTGGGGGTGGTTGCGTGTGTGTGTGTGTGTGTGTGTGTGTGTCACTCTCTTTTTCCCCGCCTCCCCTGTTGTTGTCGCCGGCGTTCGTACTCCTGGTATATGAGAAGATACATCAGCATGGGTAACACCTGTAGTTCAGGCTCCATGTCGTCGGGGTTCATCCTTGAGTGTCGAGACGTGAGTGGTTTCCCTTCAAAGTACTGTTTCCGCCGTGCTTTTGATGGCGTTGGTACCGCCCCGGAAAAGCTGATGGATGGGGGGATTGTAATGGGGTGGGTGGTACTTTGTCTTCCACCTGTCTGTTGACAGTTACCGCTTCAGTGTTTGTAGCTATCGCTGTGGCGGTCGGAGTGTTAAAGTGGCTGTATGTGTTGGCGGTTTCCAC
Source organism: Pleurodeles waltl (assembly GCF_031143425.1). Lineage (NCBI taxonomy): Eukaryota > Metazoa > Chordata > Amphibia > Caudata > Salamandridae > Pleurodeles > Pleurodeles waltl. The sequence continues at coordinate 208,701,501 of NC_090451.1, read as the reverse complement.
CGTGGTCATGATTCCATTTTTGTTACCGCCGGCCCGTTGGAGGTATTACCACTGCTTTAACACCGACCGCCAGGGTTGTAATGAGGGCCATAGTGTTTGCTGCCTGGGCTCAGGAGCTATAAATGACAAAGGACTCTCTAAGGCCAATGTTTTCCCAAGGGAAAACTGACCATTTTGTACGCAACAATGAAACAGTGAACATCTAAGGCTGAAGCTAATGGGTTCTGGTTTGAGAGATCTTAGTGCAAAGTTTGCAAACAGACTTTGCATTCTTGTCTTGCGGAGATGGGGAGATACAAAATAGGCAGTTGGATCAGGTGTCCCTGACACTGTGCGCAAAGCTGAACACCACAATGCATTTGAGACCCAATAGTTAATTGGCCAACAAAAGCACTTTAAAAAGTTATTTGACCAAAACTCTTACCACACAAACAAGAACAAGAAAGTCAAGAGCTGAAGGTAGTCAGCTTCCCCACGCCTCAAAAGAGGCCTTTTCTCAGTCACAAGAGGAGGAGGCAACCCCTAAAGGCAGCAGGCACAGGAGTCGCAGTGAGGCCCACTCAGCACACCTGGAGGAATGTCCCACGTCGTTGGAACAGCAGGCAGGAGACTGTGTGTGTTGCAGGAAGAAGCGCTGGAGGCCGGGGCTACACGGAGCCTGAAGATCCCTTGGAAGAGGAACAAACATTCTTGGTAGCTGCAGGAGTCACAGTGCACAGGGGTACTGTCTGCAGGGAAAGGCAACAGCATACCGTCTCCCAAGTTGGATAGCTGGTAGAGAGGATCCAGGAGACCAATCCAGACCACAATATGTGATGCCGGATCAACGCAATTCCGGAGGAGAGAGTATTCACGCAGCCGGTCTTGGTTGCAGTTGCTGCCTACTGATGCAGGGGAGTGACTCCTTCACTCTAAAGGAGATTCCTTCTTAATTCTTGTACAGGCTGAAGACTCGGCACTCTTAGAAGATACACAGCAGGAGAAATGTTGCAGTTGCTGGAAGTGGCCGGAGAAACAATGTTGCAGAGCGGAGTTGTTGGTGGAGTTGCTGATTGTCTGGTCCTGGAGGGTCCAGGTGCAGCCCCAGTGGCCAGAAGATTAAGTAAATGATGCAGAGGAGTCCTTCTGGAATCTTGCACGTTGCATATGAGGACCCACCAAAGAGGGCGACCAGAAATAGCCTAGAAAGGGGGACTGGTCACCTAGCAGGGTGACCACCTATCAGGGGGGGGCTGTGACGTCACCTACCTGACCTGGCCATTTAGATAATCCCAGCAGCCTCTTCCCACCTTGGATCAAAGATGGGAGAATCAAGTGGCCACCTGGAGGAGCCTCTGGGCACCACCCTTGGGGTAGTGATGGACAGGGGAGAGGTCACTCCCCTTTTTGTTGTCCAGTTTCGTGCCATAGCAGTGGAGTGGTGCAAACCGGTTTATGCAAGGAGGGCACCAAATGTGCCCTTCAAAGCATACCGGTGGCTTCGGGAGGCTGCCTCTCCCAGGCCATGTAACACCTATTTCCAAAGGAGAGGGTGTTGCCCCCTCTCCCACAGGAAATCCTTTGTTCTGTCTTCCCCTGCCTGACCTGGTCAAGCAGCAGGAGGGCAGAAACCTGTCTGAGTGGTGGCAGCAGTGTGGGCTACCTGGAAAACCCTGGAAGACCAGTAGGAGCAATACTGGGGAGTCCTCTAAGGAATCCCCAGAGTGCATGGAGGCATGCAACTAATACTGACAACAGTATTGGGATATGATTTTGACATGTTTGATACCAAACATGCCCAAGTTCGGAGTTACCATTATGTAGCTGGACCTGTGTCCAGTACACGCGTAAAATGGCCTCTACACACAAATTCCAGTGTAATGGAACGGGAGTTCGTACGGCCACCTCAGCTGATGCAGGGTTGACCTTACACACAGGTACTTGCACCCTGCCCGCTGGGCTAGGAGAGCCTACCATAGGGGTGACTTACAGTGACCTGGTGCAGTGACCTGTAGTGAAAGGGTGCATGCACCTTTTCACGCAGGCTGCAATAGCAGACCTGCAGACCCATTTTGAATGGGCTCCCATTGGTGGCAATACATGCTGCAGCCCATGGGGTACACCTGGTGACCCAGTGCCCTGGGCACCTAAGTACCATATACTAGGGACTTATATTGGGGCACCAGTATGCCAATTGTGGGGTGTGCAAAGTCCTAAGCAACCAAATTGGGAGGGAGAGAGCACAATCACTGGGGTCCTGGTTAGCAGGATCCCAGCGAAAACAGTCAAAACACACTGACAGCAGGCAAGAAGTGGGGATAACTAGGCCAAAAAGAGGGTTCTTTCCTACATAGCCACTCTATCCCCCCAAACTAAGGACAATAAGACTTATCTTGTTCAGTTGAGTGTTCATTGTCTAAGCGGAAATATCTGGAGACTGCCATCTGCATTGGAGTGGTTACTCCAAGGTCTATGTTCCCCTGTATAGTCCATTCCCTGTAGGGAGATGGACCACCTCAAAACTTTGGGATTTTCACCTTTCATCTGTTTTAACCACAGGATGGGCCTGTAGTATGTTTGAACAAGGAGGTGAGTGCCAAACAAGTATGGCCTCAGCTTCTTCAAAGCCCAGACCACAGCAAAGGTCTCCTTCTCTAAGGCTGACCAACGCTTTTCCCTGGGGGTTAACCTTCTGCTTATGAAAGCTACAGGCCCTCTTCATTCAGTTGACAGTACTACCCCTATATCTACCTCAGAAGCATCTGTCAGCATCTGGAGTAATCAGGGCTTCTTAGTATAGGAGCAAAGCATATGGCATGTTGGAGGTCACCAAAAGCTTTTTGGCAGCTAGCTGTCCATAAAACTTTCTTGAGCATCTTTTTGGACGTGAGGTCATTTTAGGGAGCTACAATGGAGCCATAGTTCTAAATGAACTTCCTACAGTATCCTGTCAGGCCTAGTAGGCTCTGACCTGGGTCTGTGTGGTAGGGGCAGTCCAATCCAGAATGGTTTGGATGTTGCCCTTTAGTAGTTTGTAGGAGGCTGGACTGGCTTGTAGTGAGTACCAAGGGGTACTTGCACCTTGCACCAGGCCCAGTTATCCCTTATTAGTGTAGAGGGTGTCTAGCAGCTTAGGCTGATAGATAATGGTAGCTTAGCAGAGCAGCTTAGGCTGAACTAGGAGACGTGTGAAGCTACTACAGTACCACCTAGTGTCATATGCACAATATCAAAAGAAAACACAATACACAGTTATACTAAAAATAAAGGTACTTTATTTTTATGACAATATGCCAAAGTATCTTAGAGTGTACCCTCAGTGAGAGGATAGGAAATATACACAAGATATATATACACAATAGCAAAAATATGCAGTATAGTCTTAGAAAACAGTGCAAACAATGTATAGTTACAATAGGATGCAATGGGGAAACATAGGGATAGGGGCAACACAAACCATATACTCCAAAAGTGGAATGCGAACCACGAATGGACCCCAAACCTATGTGACCTTGTAGAGGGTCGCTGGGACTATTAGAAAATAGTGAGAGTTAGAAAAATAACCCTCCCCAAGACCCTGAAAAGTGAGTGCAAAGTGCACTAAAGTTCCCCTAAGGACAAAGAAGTCGTGTTAGAGGAATAATGCAGGAAAGACACAAACCAACAATGCAACAACTGTGGATTTCCAATCTAGGGTACCTGTGGAACAAGGGGACCAAGTCCAAAAGTCACAAGCAAGTCGGAGATGGGCAAATGCCCAGGAAATGCCAGCTGCGGGTGCAAAGAAGCTTCTACTGGACAGAAGAAGCGGAGGTTTCTGCAGGAACGAAAAGGGCTAGAGACTTCCCCTTTGGTGGACGGATCCCTCTCGCCGTGGAGAGTCGTGCAGAAGTGTTTTCCCGCCGAAAGAACGCCAACAAGTCTTGCTAGCTGCAAATCGTGCGGTTAGCGTTTTTGGACGCTGCTGTGGCCCTTGAGGGACCAGGAGGTCGAAAATTGGACCAGGAGAGAGAGGGGACGTCGAGCAAGACAAGGAGCCCTCTCAGCAGCAGGTAGCACCCGGAGAAGTGACAGAAACAGGCACTACGAGGATGCGTGAAACGGTGCTCACCCGAAGTCGCACAAAGGAGTCCCACGTCGCCGGAGACCAACTTAGAAAGACGTGCAATGCAGGTTAGAGTGCCGTGGACCAGGCTTGGCTGTGCACAAAGGATTTCCGCCGGAAGTGCACAGGGGCCGGAGTAGCTGCAAAAGTCGCGGTTCCCAGCAATGCAGCCCAGCGAGGTGAGGCAAGGACTTACCTCCACCAAACTTGGACTGAAGAGTCACTGGACTGTGGGGGTCACTTGGACAGAGTCGCTGGATTCGAGGGACCTCGCTCGTCGTGCTGAGAGGAGACCCAAGGGACCGGTAATGCAGCTTTTTGGTGCCTGCGGTTGCAGGGGGAAGATTCCGTCGACCCACGGGAGATTTCTTCAGAGCTTCTGGTGCAGAGAGGAGGCAGACTACCCCCACAGCATGCACAAGCAGGAAAACAGTCGAGAAGGCGGCAGGATCAGCGTTACAGAGTTGCAGTAGTCGTCTTTGCTACTATGTTGCAGGTTTGCAGGCTTCCAGCGCGGTCAGCAGTCGATTCCTTGGCAGAAGGTGAAGAGAGAGATGCAGAGGAACTCGGATGAGCTCTTGCATTCGTTATCTAAAGTTTCCCCAGAGACAGAGACCCTAAATAGCCAGAAAAGAGGGTTTGGCTACCTAGGAGAGAGGATAGGCTACTAACACCTGAAGGAGCCTATCAGAAGGAGTCTCTGACGTCACCTGGTGGCACTGGCCACTCAGAGCAGTCCAGTGTGCCTGCAGCACCTCTGTTTCCAAGATGGCAGAGGTCTGGAGCACACTGGAGGAGCTCTGGACACCTCCCAGGGGAGGTGCAGGCCAGGGGAGTGGTCACTCCCCTTTCCTTTGTCCAGTTTCGCGCCAGAGCAGGGCTAAGGGGTCCCCTGAACCGGTGTAGACTGGCTTATGCAGAATTGGGCACCTCTGTGCCCAACAAAGCATTTCCAGAGGCTGGGGGAGGCTACTCCTCCCCTGCCTTCACACCATTTTCCAAAGGGAGAGGGTGTCACACCCTCTCTCAGAGGAAGTTCTTTGTTCTGCCATCCTGGGCCAGGCCTGGCTGGACCCCAGGAGGGCAGATGCCTGTCTGAGGGGTTGGCAGCAGCAGCAGCTGCAGTGAAACCCCAGGAAGGGCAGTTTGGCAGTACCAGGGTCTGTGCTACAGACCACTGGGATCGTGGGATTGTGCCAACTATGCCAGGATGGCATAGAGGGGGCAATTCCATGATCATAGACATGTTACATGGCCATATTCGGAGTTACCATTGTGAAGCTACATATAGGTAGTGACCTATATGTAGTGCACGCGTGTAATGGTGTCCCTGCACTCACAAAGTTCAGGGAATTGGCTCTGAACAATGTGGGGGCACCTTGACTAGTGCCAGGGTGCCCTCACACTAAGTAACTTTGCACCTAACCTTTACCAGGTAAAGGTTAGACATATAGGTGACTTATAAGTTACTTAAGTGCAGTGTAAAATGGCTGTGAAATAACGTGGACGTTATTTCACTCAGGCTGCAGTGGCAGGCCTGTGTAAGAATTGTCAGAGCTCCCTATGGGTGGCAAAAGAAATGCTGCAGCCCATAGGGATCTCCTGGAACCCCAATACCCTGGGTACCTCAGTACCATATACTAGGGAATTATAAGGGTGTTCCAGTAAGCCAATGTAAATTGGTAAAAATGGTCACTAGCCTGTTAGTGACAATTTGGAAAGAAATGAGAGAGCATAACCACTGAGGTTCTGATTAGCAGAGCCTCAGTGAGACAGTTAGTCAATACACAGGTAACACATTCAGGCACACTTATGAGCACTGGGGCCCTGGGGTACCAGGGTCCCAGTGACACATACAACTAAAACAACATATATACAGTGAAAAATGGGGGTAACATGCCAGGCAAGATGGTACTTTCCTACACAACCCCCCCCCACCCCCCCCAAACGAAGGACAATAAGACTAGCCATGACCTGATGAGTCTTCATTGTCTAAGTGGAAATATCTGGAGAGTCCATCTGCATTGGAGTGGCTACTCCCAGGTCTATGTTCCACTGTATAGTCCATTCCCTGTAGAGATATGGACCACCTCAACAATTTAGGATTTTCACCTTTCATTTGTTTTAGCCAAAGTAGAGGTTTGTGGTCTGTCTGAACAATGAAGTGAGTGCCAAACAGGTATGGCCTCAACTTCTTCAGTGCCCAGACCACAGCAAAGGCCTCCCTCTCAATGGCAGACCAACGCTTTTCTCTAGGGGTCAACCTCCTACTAATAAAAGCAACAGGTTGATCCTGGCCCTCAGAATTAAGTTGTGATAGGACTGCCCCTACTCCTAATTCAGATGCATCAGTTTGGACATAGAATTTTTAAGAGTAACAAGGGCTTTTCAGGACAGGTGCAGAGCACATGGCCTGCTTCAGCTCCTCAAAAGCTTTCTGACAGTTTGCTGTCCATAATACCTTTTTAGGCATTTTCTTGGATGTGAGGTCATTAAGAGGGGCTGCAATGGAGCCATAGTTCTTAATGAACCTCCTGTAATACCCAGTGAGGCCTAGGAAGGCTCTCACTTGAGTCTGAGTGGTAGGGGGAACCCAATCAATAATTGTTTGGATTTTCCCCTGAAGTGGTGCAATCTGTTCCCCACCGACAAGGTGTCCCAGATAAACCACCTTACCCTCCCCTATCTGGCACTTTGAAGCCTTGATAGTGAGGCCTGCCTTTTGCAGGGCCTCCAAAACTTTCCATAGGTGGACCAGGTGATCATCCCAGCTGGAGCTAAAGACAGCTATATCGTCCAAATATGCTGCACTGAAAGCTTCCAGCCCTTGCAGGGCTGTGTTCACCAACCTTTGAAAAGTGGCAGGTGCATTTTTCAAACCAAAAGGCATTACAGTAAACTGGTAATGTCCTCCAATGGTAGAAAATGCAGTCTTAGGTTTAGCATCTTCTGACAATTTGATCTGCCAATACCCTGCAGTCAAGTCAAAAGTGCTTAGATACTTGGCAGATGCCAGTGTATCTATGAGCTCATCTGCCCTGGGTATAGGGTGAGCATCAGTTTTGGTTACCAAGTTGAGACCTCTATAGTCTACACAAAACCGCATTTCCTTCTTTCCATCTTTGGAATGGGGTTTTGGTACCAGTACCACAGGAGAAGCCCATGGACTGTCAGAGTGCTCAACCACTCCTAGTTCTAACATTTTCTGGACCTCTTGCTTTATGCAGTCCCTGACATGGTCAGGCTGCCTATAGATCTTACTTTTGACAGGCAAGCTGTCTCCAGTATCTATAGTGTGCTCACACCAAGAAGTGGTACCTTGCACAGTAGAGAAGAGTTCAGAGAATTGATCTAGGAGATTTATGCAATTGTCTTTCTGCTCAGCAGTAAGACAATCAGCCAAAACTACACCTTCCACAAGAGCATCTTGTTCTGTGGAAGAGAAGAGATCAGGTAGAGAATCACTGTCTTCTTCCTGTCCCTCATCTGTTGCCATGAGCAGGGTGAGATCAGCCCTGTCATAGTAGGGTTTCAGGCGGTTGACATGGAGCACCCTAAGGGGACTCCTGGCAGTGCCTAAGTCAACTAAATAGGTGACTTCTCCCTTCTTTTCAACAATTGTGTGGGGTCCACTCCATTTATCTTGGAGTGCTCTTGGGGCCACAGGCTCCAAGACCCACACTTTCTGCCCTGGTTGGTACTGAACCAAAACAGCCTTCTGATCATGCCATTGCTTCTGGAGCTCTTGGCTGGCCTGAAGGTTTTTACTGGCCTTTTTCATGTACTCAGCCATCCTTGATCTGAGGCCAAGTACATAATCCACAATATCCTGCTTAGGAGCTTTTAAAGGTTGTTCCCAACCCTCCTTTACAAGTGTGAGTGGACCCCTAACAGGGTGTCCAAAAAGAAGTTCAAAGGGGCTGAAGCCCACTCCTTTCTGGGGTACCTCCCTGTAGGCAAAAAGGAGGAATGGTAGAAGGATATCCCATCTCCTGCGGAGTTTTTCAGGGAGACCCATAATCATGCCTTTGAGAGTTTTATTAAATCTCTCCACCAGTCCATTTGTTTGTGGATGATAGGGTGTTGTGAACTTGTACGTTACACCACACTCCTTCCACATGGCCTTTAAGTATGCAGACATGAAATTGCTTCCCCTGTCTGATACTACTTCCTTTGGGAAGCCCACCCTGGAAAATATTCCCAGGAGGGCCTTTGCCACTGCAGGTGCTGTAGTGGTCCTTAAAGGAATAGCTTCAGGATATCTTGTGGCATGGTCCACTACCACCAAGATAAATCTATTGCCTGAAGCAGTAGGAGGGTCAAGGGGGCCAACTATGTCAACCCCTACCCTTTCAAAGGGAACCCCAACCACAGGTAGTGGAATAAGGGGTGCCTTTGGGGTGCCACCTGTCTTGCCACTGGCTTGACAGGTTTCACAGGACTTACAAAATTCCTAGGCCAATGAAACAATGGAACCAGTCTGTCCCAAGTTTTCATTTGACCCAGGTGCCCAGCTAGGGGAATGTCATGTGCCAGGGTTAGGAGGAACTTTCTGTACTCCTGAGGAATCACTAATCTCCTGGCAGCTCCAGGTTTAGGATCCCTATGCTCAGTGTACAAGAAGTTGTCCTCCCAGTAAACTCTGTGAGAGTCACTGACATCCCCATTAGCCTGTTTGACAGCTTGCTGTCTGACACCCTCTAATGTGGGACAGGTTTGCTGTGCCACACTCAGCTCCTCTCTGGCAGGCCCCCCTTCACCCAAAAGCTCAACAGTGTCGGCTTCCAGCTCCTCTGGTGTAGGTTCTGCACAGGGAGGGAATTCATCTTCCTCAGAAGTAGAATCCACTGTAGAGGGAGGGATAGTAGGAAGTGGTTTGCTTCTACTAGCCCTAGCTTTAGGGAGCACTTGGTCCATTGTTCCAGGATCCAAGCTTCCCTGTCCTTTTTGCTTTTTGGCCTGAGCCCTTGTCAAAGCAAAAATATGCCCTGGGATGCCCAGCATTGCTGCATGGGCCTCCAACTCCACATCTGACCAAGCTGATGTCTCCAAATCATTCCCTAATAGACAGTCTACAGGTAAATCTGAAGCTACCACAACTTTCTTTGGACCAGTAACCCCCCCCCCCAGTTGAGATTAACAACAGCCATGGGGTGGCTAAGTGTGTTGTTGTGAGCATCGGTTACTTGGTACTGGTGACCAAGTAGGTGTTGTTCAGGGTGGACCAGTTTCTCTATGACCATAGTCACACTGGCACCAGTGTCCCTGTAGGCCTGAACCTCAACACCATTTATTAGGGGTAGCTGCTTGTACTTATCCATATTAAGGGGACAAGCAACTAAGGTGGCTAAATCAATAGCCCCCTCAGAGACTAACACAGCCTCTGTGGCCTCCCTAACAAGGCCAACCCCAACTAAGTTACCAATAGTGAGCCCAGCTACACCCTTGGATTGGCTATTAGTAGGTTTGCTCCCACCACCACTGCTATTAGTAGGGACACTAGGTGTAGCAGTAGGGGTTGTAGTGGTAGGAGGCTTGGTGCCTTTCTTTGGACAACTGGGATCTGTTGTCCAATGGCCTTTTATTTTACATAAATAGCACCATGGTTTCTTTTCCTTGTTCTGATTAAAAGAGGATTTGGGCCCACCACCCCCACCAGAGTGTTTTTGTGGGCCTGATGAAGACTCATTTTTAGATTTGTCCCCACCCTTGTCAGAAGACTTACCATCCTTCTTTTTGTTGCCATCTTTGTCACCCCCTGTATGAACTTTTCTGTTCACCCTTGTTCTGACCCATTTGTCTGCCTTCTTTCCCAATTCTTGGGGAGAGGTCAGATCAGAGTCCACCAAGTACTGGTGCAACAAATCAGACACACAATTATTAAGAATATGCTCTCTCAGGATCAAGTTATACAGGCTGTCATAATCAGTAACTTTACTGCCATGTAACCACCCCTCCAAGGCCTTCACTGAATGGTCAATGAAATCAACCCAGTCTTGTGAAGACTCCTTTTTGGTCTCTCTGAACTTTATCCTGTATTGTTCAGTGGTTAAGCCATAACCATCCAGGAGTGCATTCTTAAGAACTTGGAAATTATTAGCATCATTTTCTTTCACAGTAAGGAGCCTATCCCTACCTTTTCCACTAAATGATAGCCATAGGATAGCAGCCCACTGCCTTTGAGGGACACCCTGTACAACACAGGCCCTCTCAAGTGCAGCAAACCACTTGTTAATGTCATCCCCCTCCTTGTAAGGGGGAACTATCTTGTGCAGATTCCTGGAATCATGCTCTTTTGCAGGATGACTATGGGGAATACTGCTGCTGCCACCATGGGTTTCTAAACCCAGTTTCTGTCTCTCCTTCTCTACTTCTAAAGTCTGTCTATCCAAATCCAGCTGTTGCTTCTTGAGCTTCAGTCTGGTTTGTTCCACTCTCAATCTATTGAGCTCCCTTTCTAACAATCTGTCATCAGGGTGGGTGGGAGGGACATGCCTTGAAACAGAAGTATGGTGAGAATGGACAGAAGGAGACCTGTCCCTTACAGAAGCCACCCTAACAGCTTGGCTAACAGAAACATCACTACCAGTATGGTGAGAATAAATGCTTTTGCTATGATGTGAGACAACACTATTTGTATGGTGTGCCTCATCATCATTACCAACTATGCTAGACTGTCTAGTAATGGGCAGGCTAGGAAGTTTCTTTCCTGAATCTTTTCCTGGGGGAGTCCCTGGATCAGATTGAGAACCATTAGCTACTTTTTCAACAGATGGGGCACTTCTAGCCTTATCCTGTTCTCTAAGCATGTTAAGTAACAGTTCCAAGGAAGGATTCTTCCCTACACTCAAACCTCTCTCTACACAGAGACTCCTTGCTCCTTTCCAGCTAAGGTGGTCATATGCAAGTTTGGACAGATCAACATTTTGGCCTGTGCCAGACATTTTTAGAGAGAGTTAAAGTGATAGTAAAAGATAAAAAGTTTGTTAGAGCTTTTAGAAAGACAGAGAAAAAAAACTTTAAAAACTTTTTAGAACTTTTTAGAAAGTTAGAAGTACTTTTCAGCACTTAGAAAAGAGTGAAAAGAGGAAATGCAAAACTTTTTGGCTATGTGTATATACACTGACCTTGTTTTGTATATTTTTCTCTTATGAAAAGTACAATGACAAGAGTGGTAAGTAGTCTCAAAGCACTTATCCCACCGCTGCACAACCAATGTAGGAGGCTGGACTGGCTTGTAGTGAGTACCAAGGGGTACTTGCACCTTGCACCAGGCCCTGTTATCCCTTATTAGTGTGGAGGGTGTCTAGCAGCTTAGGCTGATAGATAATGGTAGCTTAGCAGAGCAGCTTAGGCTGAACTAGGAGACGTGTGAAGCTACTACAGTACCACCTAGTGTCATATGCACAATATCATAAGAAAACACAATACACAGTTATACTAAAAATAAAGGTACTTTATTTTTATGACAATATGCCAAAGTATCTTAGAGTGTACCCTCAGTGAGAGGATAGGAAATATACACAAGATATATATACACAATAGCAAAAATATGCAGTATAGTCTTAGAAAACAGTGCAAACAATGTATAGTTACAATAGGATGCAATGGGGAAACATAGGGATAGGGGCAACACAAACCATATACTCCAAAAGTGGAATGCGAACCACGAATGGACCCCAAACCTATGTGACCTTGTAGAGGGTCGCTGGGACTATTAGAAAATAGTGAGAGTTAGAAAAATAACCCTCCCCAAGACCCTGAAAACTGAGTGCAAAGTGCACTAAAGTTCCCCTAAGGACAAAGAAGTCGTGTTAGAGGAATAATGCAGGAAAGACACAAACCAACAATGCAACAACTGTGGATTTCTAATCTAGGGTACCTGTGGAACAAGGGGACCAAGTCCAAAAGTCACAAGCAAGTCGGAGATGGGCAAATGCCCAGGAAATGCCAGCTGCGGGTGCAAAGAAGCTTCTACTGGACAGAAGAAGCGGAGGTTTCTGCAGCAACGAAAAGGGCTAGAGACTTCCCCTTTGGTGGACGGATCCCTCTCGCCGTGGAGAGTCGTGCAGAAGTGTTTTCCCGCCGAAAGAACGCCAACAAGCCTTGCTAGCTGCAAATCGTGCGGTTAGCGTTTTTGGACGCTGCTGTGGCCCTGGAGGGACCAGGAGGTCGAAAATTGGACCAGGAGAGAGAGGGGACGTCGAGCAAGACAAGGAGCCCTCTCAGCAGCAGGTAGCACCCGGAGAAGTGCCAGAAACAGGCACTATGAGGATGCGTGAAACGGTGCTCACCCGAAGTCGCACAAAGGAGTCCCACGTCGCCGGAGACCAACTTAGAAAGTCGTGCAATGCAGGTTAGAGTGCCGTGGACCCAGGCTTGGCTGTGCACAAAGGATTTCCGCCGGAAGTGCACAGGGGCCGGAGTAGCTGCAAAAGTCGCGGTTCCCAGCAATGCAGCCCAGCGAGGTGAGGCAAGGACTTACCTCCACCAAACTTGGACTGAAGAGTCACTGGACTGTGGGGGTCACTTGGACAGAGTCGCTGGATTCGAGGGACCTCGCTCGTCGTGCTGAGAGGAGACCCAAGGGACCGGTAATGCAGCTTTTTGGTGCCTGCGGTTGCAGGGGGAAGATTCCGTCGACCCACGGGAGATTTCTTCGGAGCTTCTGGTGCAGAGAGGAGGCAGACTACCCCCACAGCATGCAGAAGCAGGAAAACAGTCGAGAAGGCGGCAGGATCAGCGTTACAGAGTTGCAGTAGTCGTCTTTGCTACTATGTTGCAGGTTTGCAGGCTCCCAGCGCGGTCAGCAGTCGATTCCTTGGCAGAAGGTGAAGAGAGAGATGCAGAGGAACTCGGATGAGCTCTTGCATTCGTTATCTAAAGTTTCCCCAGAGACCGAGACCCTAAATAGCCAGAAAAGAGGGTTTGGCTACCTAGGAGAGAGGATAGGCTACTAACACCTGAAGGAGCCTATCAGAAGGAGTCTCTGACGTCACCTGGTGGCACTGGCCACTCAGAGCAGTCCAGTGTGCCTGCAGCACCTCTGTTTCCAAGATGGCAGAGGTCTGGAGCACACTGGAGGAGCTCTGGACACCTCCCAGGGGAGGTGCAGGCCAGGGGAGTGGTCACTCCCCTTTCCTTTGTCCAGTTTCGCGCCAGAGCAGGGCTAAGGGGTCCCCTGAACCGGTGTAGACTGGCTTATGCAGAATTGGGCACCTCTGTGCCCAACAAAGCATTTCCAGAGGCTGGGGGAGGCTACTCCTCCCCTGCCTTCACACCATTTTCCAAAGGGAGAGGGTGTCACACCCTCTCTCAGAGGAAGTTCTTTGTTCTGCCATCCTGGGCCAGGCCTGGCTGGACCCCAGGAGGGCAGATGCCTGTCTGAGGGGTTGGCAGCAGCAGCAGCTGCAGTGAAACCCCAGGAAGGGCAGTTTGGCAGTACCAGGGTCTGTGCTACAGACCACTGGGATCATGGGATTGTGCCAACTATGCCAGGATGGCATAGAGGGGGCAATTCCATGATCATAGACATGTTACATGGCCATATTCGGAGTTACCATTGTGAAGCTACATATAGGTAGTGACCTATATGTAGTGCACGCGTGTAATGGTGTCCCCGCACTCACAAAGTTCAGGGAATTGGCTCTGAACAATGTGGTGGCACCTTGGCTAGTGCCAGGGTGCCCTCACACTAAGTAACTTTGCACCTAACCTTTACCAGGTAAAGGTTAGACATATAGGTGACTTATAATTTACTTAAGTGCAGTGTAAAATGGCTGTGAAATAACGTGGACGTTATTTCACTCAGGCTGCAGTGGCAGGCCTGTGTAAGAATTGTCAGAGCTCCCTATGGGTGGCAAAATAAATGCTGCAGCCCATAGGGATCTCCTGGAACCCCAATACCCTGGGTACCTCAGTACCATATACTAGGGAATTATAAGGGTGTTCCAGTAAGCCAATGTAAATTGGTAAAAATGGTCACTAGCCTGTTAGTGACAATTTGGAAAGAAATGAGAGAGCATAACCACTGAGGTTCTGATTAGCAGAGCCTCAGTGAGACAGTTAGTCACTACACAGGTAACACATTCAGGCACACTTATGAGCACTGGGGCCCTGGGTTACCAGGGTCCCAGTGACACATACAACTAAAACAACATATATACAGTGAAAAATGGGGGCAACATGCCAGGCAAGATGGTACTTTCCTACATAGTTGAATCTGGCCTCCACCTATCAGGTGGCCCAGGTAAACCATTTCCCCTGCCCTATCTGGCACTTTGAGGCCTTGATAGTGAGGCCTGCTATCCGCAGAGCCTCCAGTAACATTGCCAAGGTTGACCAGGTAATGCTCCAAGGTAGAGCTATAAACAGCTATATCATCTAGATAAGCTGCATTGAAGCTTTCCAGGCCTTGGAAAACTTTGTTCACCAACCTCTGGAAAGTGGCAGGTGCATTCTTTAGTTCAAAGGACATCACTGGAAAGAGATAGTGACCACTAGGAGTGGAGAATGCAGTTTTTGGTTTGGCATCCTCTGACAAATTGATCTGCCAGATCCCATCAGTCAGGTCAAAGGTGCTTAGATACTTGGCAGAAGCCAGTGTATCTAGTAGCTCATCTGCCCTAGAGATAGGATGAGCATCTGTTTTGGTTACTGTATTGAGGTCTCTGTAGTCCACACAGAACCTCATCTCTCTTTTACCATTCTGAGAGTAGGGTTTTGGGACAAGGACTACAGGACTAGCTCAAGGGCTGTCTGAAGGCTCAATGACTCCCAAGTCAACCACCCTTTGCACCTCAGCTTTGATGCACCCCCTGACATGATCAGGCTGCCTTTAAATTTTACTTTTACTTTTGACAGGCAGGCTGTCATCTATGTCAATGGTGTGTTCCCACCATGTAGTTTGACCAGGGGGCAGGGAGAGTAGTTCAGAAAACTGTTGTAGGAGGTTTCTACAATCATCTTTCTGTGACTCAAAGAGGCAGTCTGCAAGCACAACCCCGTCTACTGAGCCATCCACTGTATTGTGGGAGAAGAGGTCAGGGAGAAGATCACACTCTTCTTCCTGTTCCTCATCAGTTGCCATGAGCAATTTCATGTCAGAACTATCACAGTAGGGCTTCAGGCGGTTCACATGAAGCACCCTGTGGGGGCTTTTAGGAGTGCCTAGGTCAACCAGGTAGGTGACCGTACCCTTTCTCTCCACAATACTGTGTGGTCCCCTCCATTTGTCTTGGAGTGCCCTGGGAGCCACAGGACCCACACCTTCTGTCCTGGCTGGTAAATAGTCAGCACAGCTTTCTGGTCATGCAACTGCTTCTGCAGTTGTAGGAGGCTGGCTTGGTTTTTAGTGGGTACCTTGGGTACTTACACCTTATACCAGGTCCAGTTATCCATTATTAGTGAAGTAGTAGTGTTCTAGCAGCTTAGGCTAATAGAGGTAGCTAGAGCAGAGCAGCTTAGGCTGAACTAGGAGACATGCAAAGCTCCTGCAATACCACTTATAGTTACACAGTACTTACTCACAAGTAAAGACAATGCTCAGTGTTACCAAAAATAAAGGTATTTTTTTGGGTGACACAGTACCAAAAATATCTTAGAGGCAATACTCCTTCTGGAGGTAAGTATTATACACAATATATACACTAGACACCAAAATTAGACATGTAAATAGTCATAGAACAATGCAAACAGTGGGAAATCCTATAGAGTGCAATGGGAGGAAATAGGTCTAGGGGCAACACAAACCATAGACGAAGAAAGTGGAATGCAAATCACAAATTCCCCCCTAGACAAGTGTAGTGTGTGCAGAAACGCTGGGAGAGTAAGAATACAGTAAAGGTAAGTAAATTACCCCACCCCAGAGCCCGGAAAAGCAGGAGTAAAGTACTGCAAGTTTCCTTAGGACACACTACACCTTGTTTTGGGGATTTAGCAGCAGCCAACCAAGTCTGCAAAGAACAACTGCTGGATTATTGGACCTGAAGACCTGCAAAGGAAGGGGACCCAAGCCCAGAAGTCAAAAGAAGTTCCAGAAGGGACAGGGGCCCCTGCCAACCCAGAAGTGGGTGCAAAAGAAGAGTCCCCGGTGAGTCAAAGACTGCAGGAATGCACCCTAGGAAGATGCCAGTGGGTTCCTGAGTGATGCAAAAGATGTCCCACAGCGCGAAGATCGTTTCAGAAGAGATTTCGTGTTGGAAGTCGCCAACAAGCCTTGGCTATGAAAAAAGTGCGTTTTTCATCAAAATGGCGCTGGATGGACCCAGGAGGGACCTGGGGGCCTCAACTCTGTGTGAGGAGGAAAAGGGGGCTTTCAGCACTTTAGAGAGCCCTCAGGATCCCAGCCAGCACCCCCAGGAGTCGCAGGATCTGGGTTCAAAGGATGTGCAAAACACAATTAATGTAGCACAACAAAAGAAGGTCCCACGCCGGTGGAGAACAACTCTGCGAGTTGAGCGTCGCAGAATGGAGTGCTGGGGACCTGGGCCATGCTGTGCACGAACTAATTTTGCAAAGAGTGCACAGAGGCCTCAGGAGGCAAAGACGGCACAGTACACAGGGGTACCGTCGATCTCTGGGAAGGCAAGGTCTTACCTCCTCCAAATTGCATCAGCAGGACCTCAGGACAGTCTATATCGATGATGTCCACCCTCTGTGTCCTTAGGAGCACGCTCGTCGCTGTGAGTGGAGTCCTAGGGTACCGGTCGTCGTCTTGGAAGGTGCCTGCTTGGAGCAGGGGAGTGACTCTGTCACTCCACGGCCGATTTCTTCATTTCTTGTGGTGCAGGATGAAGACAGGGAGTCTCCAGAGCGTGCACACTGTGGAAACTGTTGCAGTTGCTGACTTGGAGCTGAGGTTGCTGAAGAAAAGTGTCTCCTGTAGACATTGTGTTGCAGTTACAGCGTTTCTTGGTGCAGGTAGCGGTTTATCCGAGGTCAGAAGAGTCTGAAGTTGTTGCAGAGGGTTCCTGAAGGAAACTTGCAAGCAGAATCTGAAGAGAACCCACAGGAGAGACCCAAATAGCCCTGAGAGGGGGACTGGCTACCTTATCAGGTATGGACCTATCAGGAGGGGTCTCTGACGTCACCTACTGGCACCGGCCACTCATAGCCCTCCAGAGTGCCCCCAAACGTTGCAAAGCAAGATGGCTGAAGTCTGGGACACACTGGAGGAGCTCTGGGCACCGCTCCTGGGGTGGTGATGGACTGGGGAGTGGTCACTCCTCTTTCCTTTGTCCAGTTTCCCACCAGAGCAGGGGAGAAGGGGTCTCTGAACCGGTGTATACTGGTTTATGCAAGGAGGGCACCATCTGTTCCCTTCAAAGCATTTCCAGAAGCTAGGGGAGGCTACCCCTCCCCAGCCTGTAACACCTATTTCCAAAGGGAGAGGGTGTAACACCCTGCTCTCAGAGCAAATGCTTTGTTCTGCCTTACCGGGACTGGGCTGAACCCTGTCTGAGGTGGCAGCAGTGTAGCTGCAGTGCAAGCCTCAGAGAGCCGGTTTGGCAGTAATGGGGGTCCATGGATGCATGGAATTGGCTGCCCAATACCAGATTTGGAATCGGGGGACAGTTCCATGATCTTAGACAAGTTACATGGCCATATTCGTAGTTACCATTGTGAAGCTACATATAGGTATTGACCTATATGTAGTGCACGCGTGTAATGGCGTCCCCGCACTCACAAAGTCTGGGGAAATGGCCCTGAACTACGTGGAGGCACCTTTGTTAGTGCAAGGATGCCCTCACACTTAGTAACTTTGCACCTAACCTTCAGCAAGTGACGGTTAGACATATAGGTGACTTATAAGTTACTTAAGTGCAGTAAAAATGGTTGTGAAATAGTGTGTGCACTATTTCACGCAGGGTGCAGTGGCAGTCCTGTGTAAGGGTTTGTCTGAGCTCCCTATGGGTGGCAAAAGAAATGCTGCAGCGCATATGGATCTCCTGGAACCCCAATGCCCTGGGTACCTAGGTACCATATACTAGGGACTTTTAAGAGGGGTCCAGTGTGCCAATTGAAATTGGTAAATGAAGTCACTGGCCTACAGTGACAAATTTAAAAGCAGAGAGAGCATGAGCACTGAAGTTCTGATTAGCAGAGCCTCAGTGACACAGTTAGGCACTACACAGGCATACACATTAGGCCACAAACTATGAGCACTGGGGTCCTTTGCTAGCAGGATCCCAATGAGACAGGCAAAACATACTGGCATATAGGTTTTTATCTATGAGCACTGGGGTCCTGGCTAGTAGGATCCCAGTGACACAGTAAAAACACACTGACACACACTCACAAACAGGCCAAAATTGGGGGTAACCATGCTAGAAAGAGGGTACTTTCTCGCAGCAGCTCTTGGCTGACCTGAAGATGTTTGGAAGCCCTCTTCATGTACTCGCCCATTCTAAATCTGAGGCCTAATACATAGTCCACAATGTCCTGTTTTGGAGGCTTGAGAGGTTGCTCCCACTCGCATTTCACAAGAGAAAAGGGACCCCTAACATGGTGTCCAAACTAAAGTTCAAAGGGGCTGTAGCCCACTCCCTTTTGAGGAACCTCCCTATAGGCAAAGAGGAGACAAGATAACAGGACTTCCCACCTCCTTCTGAGTTTCTCTGAGAGTCCCATTATCTTGCCTTTGAGGGTTCTGTTAAACCTCTCAACTAATCCATTGGTTTGAGGATGGTAAGGAGTGGTGAATTTATAAGTGACACCTCACTCCTTCCACATTGCATTAAGGTAAGGACCTGAAGTATGCACCTCTGTCTGATACCACCTCTTTAGGAAAGCCCACCCTTGAGAAAATTCCCACGAGGGCTTTGGCCACTGCAGGAGCTGTAGTGGTCCTAAAAGGAATGGCCTCTGGATACCTGGTGTCATGGTCCACCACCACCAGTATAAATCAATTGCCAGAGGCTGTTGAAGAGTCCAGGGGGCCAACAATATCCACCCCAACCACTGGTAATGGGATTAAAGGGGCCTTCGGAGTGCCAACTGTCTTGCCATTGGCTTGGCAAGTGACACAGGAGCGACACAACTCATTGGTGTCTTCAGACATGTGAAGCCAGTGAAAGTGAGGGACAAGGCTGCCCCTAGGCTTGCTTTGCCCCAAGTGACATGCAAGGGGAATGTCATGTGCAAGGGTTAACCTGAACTCTCTAAACTTCAGAGTGAAGACCAGTCTCCTGGTGGCACCAGGTTTAGGGTTACTTGCTTCCGAGTAAAGGAGGCTGTTATCCCAGTACACCTTATGGGAGTCACTAACATCCCCTGCCTCCTCTGCTGCAGCTTGCTGCCCTAAGCTCTCCAGTGTGGGGCAGGTTTTCTGTTCCATGCGGAGTTCTTCCCTGGTGGGCCCCCTGTACTCAAGTGCTCAGATGTGCCAGCTTTGAGCTTTTCTAGTGAAGGTTCCACCCAAGGAGTAGGTTCTTCTCCTTTATGAGTTGAATCTTCACTGGAGGCTGGAGCAGGAGGTATCTTTTTACCCTTTCTGCTCTTCTGTTTAGGAGCCTCTTGTGCCATTGGTGTAGGCTCCAGGGCTTCCTGGTCCATTTGTTTCTTGGTCTGTGCTCTGGTAAGGGCAAATATATGACCAGGGATGCCCAGCACTGCTGCATGGGCCTCTAATTCCACTTCAGCCCAAGTTGAAGTCTCCAAGTCATTACCTAGCAGACATTCTACAGGTAGATCAGAGAACACTACAACCTGTCTAGGGCCAGTAACCCCTCCCCAACTAAAGTCAATAACTGCCATGGGGTGGCACAAAGTGTTACTTTGAGCATCAGTCACTTGGTACATGTGACCAAGTAGTTGTTGCTCAGGCGACATCAGTTTTTCAGTCACTGTAGTGACACTGGCACCAGTGTCCCTGTAGGCCTCAACACCATTTATTAAGGGATACTGCATGTACTTATCAATGTTAAGGGGACAGGCAGCTAGAGTGGCAAAGTCAATGCCCCCATCAGAGACCAACACAGCTTCAGTGGTCTCCCTGACTAGCCCAGATCCCACTACAGTCCCCAAGGTGAGGTCAGCTATACTTCTGGACTGACTACTGTTATTATTGTTACTATTAATATTTCTGGGGGCACTAGGAGTAAATGTGATATTAGTAGTGGTGGTGGGGGGGCTGGGTGCCTTTCTTATGACAGGAGCTGTCCCCTGCCCTATGGCCTTTGTTCTAACAAATGTAGCACCAAGGTTTCTTAAAGCTTTAAAGTTTGAGGAAGAGGACAGGGGTTTATTCCCACCCTCAGAAGAGTTTTGTGGGCTTGATGAAGACTCTTTTTTTATCTTTGTCCCCATCCTTATCCTGATGCTTACCTGCTTCCTTCTTTTTGTGGTCATCCCATGTGTGAGTTTGTATACTCACCCTGGTGTGGACTCACTTGCCTGCCTTCTTTCTAAATTCTTGGGGCGAGGTCAGATAAGAGTCTACCAGATATTGATGCAGCTGATCAGATATACAGTTATTCAAAATGTGCTCTCTTAGAATCAAATTGTATAAGCCCTGGTAGTCAGTCACTTTGCTCCCATGCAACCATCCTTCCAGCGCTTCAACTGAGCAGTCCACAAAATCTACCCAATCTTGGGAGGACTCCTTTTTGGTTTTCCTGAACTTAATTCTGTACTGTTCAGTGGTCAAGCCAAAACCATTTAACAGTGCATTTGTGAGTGCCTCACAATTGTCTGCATCTACCTCTCTGACGGTGAGGAGTTTGTCTCTGTCTTTGTCAGAGAAGGAGAGCCACAAGATTTCTGCCCACTGTCTTTGGGGGACCTCCTGTACCTTACAGGCCCTCTTCCAAAGCAGTAGAACATTTATAAATATCATCTCCCACCTCCTAAGGTGGGACTATCTTGCTCAGGTTCCTAGAATCACAGGAGTCCTCCCGGACTCTGGTGTCCCTAAAGATAATATTGCTGCCACCATGGGGTGCTAGCCCCAAACCTTGTCTCTTCCTTTCAATTGCTAAGGCCTCCCTGTCTAGAGCTAGCTGTTGCTGCTGCAGCCTAGGCCTGGTCTCCTCCAACCTCAGCTTCCTGAGCTCCCTGTCTAAGGAATCCTACCCTAAGTGGGAGCAGTGGGTCCCCTCAGATACTGAGGAGACAAGGGTGTTGACAGAGGAGGATCCATCCCTCCTCCTGGGGACTCTTTGAACCAACCTTCTAGGAGTAATTGTGGGCCTACTGAAATGAACCCCCCTCTCACTACCCACAGTTCCCCAGGTTCTTCTTGACCCTCCCCAGTGCAGCCTGAATCTACTGTGCATAGGAATGCAGGGTAAGTTTCTTCTTCCTCCTCTTCCTGGCTGCCTGCATTGTCCTGGTCAGCCCAGAGAAGTAACCCTAGAAACAGACTTTTATTGGGATTTCTCCCCGTCTTTAGTTTTCTAGAGGCACACATCTCCCTCAACTCTTGGAAAGTGAGACTCTCATAGCGGGAGTCTAGGGCCTGAAAGGTGTGCTCTACTGAAGACATTCTTGCTGAAGTGCTGTGGGTGCACCTAAATACTCTAACAACTAGGCTACCATGAAAAGTTTGGAGCAAGGGGTATGCTAGATCCAAACTTACTAAAACTTAGGAGACTAAAAATCCTGACAACTAAGTGTAGTGGTCTTTCCTGTGGAAAGTGACTAGTGACAAAGTGGTAAGGCAATTGCAAGTGTCTTATCCCACAGTCGCACCCCCAATGTAGGAAGCTGGCCTGATGTGTGGTGAGCACATATGGTGTTATCAACTTATAACAGGTCCAGGTATCCCTATTAGTGAAGTATCTGCAGTGTCTAGGAAGCCAATGCTCTCTAAAGGTAGCTATGGATGAGCAGCCAAGACTTTTCTAGGAGACATGCAAAGCGTAGGCAATATCACTATAGCCACACAGCACTTACACAAATGAAAGAGCCACAAAGAGTTACAAAAATAGGGATCAACATCCAGGCATACAATGTTAAGGTGCTCAATGCCCAGGCTCTCAACATTGAGTAAGTATGCAATTTTATTCCACATTCGGGACAATGATTGGAGCACACAGCGAACTGAAGATCCGCTTTGGTTTCAAGTTAAAATTTGCCTCCAATCCTGAGTAAAAGCACTCTTGTTTTTTATCCTGACCTTAATGGGCTTTTCCAGGCGGGTAGTGAAGGCAGGCTTATCAGAACCAAACAAAATTCAGGAGGTCAAGAGAAATAGCTCCAGGTGCTAAGACACAGCTTGTACAACACTAGAAAGGAGATGCTCCTTTTTAGTGTTGTCAAAGGACAACATAGTGCAGAGAAATCTGTTCTATAGGATGATTCTTCTACCCCAGGAAACAGCTCCGGTTTAGGAGTTGGGGGGCTCAGAAAAAAAGGAAACTGGACAGTTGTCAAGTCTGCCATGTATGAAGTAAGCCTAAAAGGAACTTCCATCTTGTGTAACTCACATATGGAGCCCTAAATGTAGTTCATTCCATGCAGATCGGTCCCTGAACAAGCACATAAAAAACAACATACAAAGGTGCAATTATTGGACCTTTACCTTGGAAGGTCAGCAGGCAGCCTCCACACTGAGGGGATGAGGGTTGTTAAAAAAGAGCGCTACCTCGAAATATAACCAGCTGTTTTATATCCTGGTTGGGGAGCTGTAGCCAGCCTCACAAAGTTGTAGGTACACAACTTCCTTTGAACCAAACTAAGCTGGCGAATTGCCTCCACTGACTTTAAAGTACACTGGGGAAAGCATAAACCAGCTAGGACTGACAGAGTGGCACAGATTTTCAAGACATGAAAATAACAAATGTTCCAACACCAAGCACTGCACTGTTAATGGTAAAACATGCCCATGCACAGGTTCTCAAATTAGACTTGCAAGAGTAGCTGAGATTGTTTTGGGGAGGAGTAAAACACTCTCTTGTCCATTGTAAAGACTACTAGGAGTGACAGAAGAGGTGTCATTTTGCAGGTTTTTGAAAATTTCAAGCCTTGCAATAGCAAATAAAAAAAAATCATACAGCATATACGGGGGACAGAAGGGACTATAATAGATCAGTCACCATGAAAGTGAAGGTTTGCCTAGCACTCAGCTCACCTGCAATAATACGCTCCACTGCATACTCGAAGCTTAACGTGTCAACAGATTTCAGGCCCTCCCTGGCAGCATGCAAGGCAGCTTCATTGCAAATGTTGGCTATGTCCGCACCTATGTAGAAGAAAAATCACAGGATCAGGAAATCCAATCCATGCCAATACATTGACAAATGGCAAACCACACAAAGACACTTCTGAGAAAGGAGAAATCTTGGTCGAACCCCCGACTAAAAGGTTTCAAGGCGCTTTCCTAAACCTACACAATGAATAGAGATTATAGAGCTGAGGCCCATTATGTATAGACTAACTAAAAGTGAATAGATTTGTATCTATGTTTTCCCTCTTGAAAACCTGTACACTAAACAGAGGACAATAAATCTGATTTTTCGGTAAAACAATTAAATAAAAATGGCCATGGAATAATTAAGAAGTCGAGGTAGATCCTGAAACTAGACATATTAAAATTAAAATGATGCCTTATGGTCTGTGAAATACAGAAGGGTTCAGGTAGGTTAGAGTATGTGTTTTCTGAAAAAATAGGGCACCTATTTTCGGTGTCTGCTTCTACATTATGTGACTATGTACACATTAGCCATATTTTGGGAACAAATGTTAAAAGAACCACAAATAAATATTTTAAGTAAACCAAGAATGTGTGACGTTCTAATAAGAGGAGGTGCAGATTGATCAAAATGCACACCAGTCTTTACGTCTTCAAGGTGAGATGAATATTTATCTTTAATAGAAACAATGAGAACTTACCTCTAGTAGGTGAGAATGAAAACATACTTACTTGTAATACTAGTTCTTATTTTATTCATTAATTTCATAAACACTAAAACGTCTGCCCATATGCAGGATCACACAACACGTTTACTAAGATAACATCCTCACTTTCAAATATTATTGTATTTAAAGAAACGCTATTAACTGAAGATTTTTTATTTTATTTAAACGTAATCCAAGTGTTAATATTAGACCAATAGATGCACACAACAAGACATCTTTATACAAGAACGGTATATTTTTCTACACAAAGGACGTCATATCACCCCTGTTGGGTTCCCTCATCATGAAGCTTCTGTCAACCCCAGCACATAGGTACGTGGTGAGGCAGGCTCTATGGCCCAGGCCTGAAGGTTAATGACCAACAGGTCACAGATGGGGGGTAACTCTTAGTCGACAGTCAAAAACACAAGCTTAGATCAGATCCTACCGATAGGCAGCATCACTACAATGGCCCCTGGAGATTGGGCCCAATAAAGCACAAATGGCCAAAGGAACAATGCATTCCTAAACACCATAAAGTTAGGTGCCACATAAAGTTAGGGACACTTAGCCAATCAGGACACAGCACACGCAGCGACCATGCACCCCTCAGGTCAGACATATGGACACGTACTTGCTAACCCACAGTGTCCAAACCAGGTCGAGGAGCACCTGCATTCCCTATCTGGAAATTGTATCTGTGACTCCTTGTCAATAGTTTGCATATTTCACCAGGAAAATAATGTTTATGTGTGTATTGCTCTCAGAGAGATGTACAGAACATGGGTAATTTCGATGCTCTGAGACAGAGAGACAGAGAGATAGAGAGACAGTCCTCAGACCCCGGTGCTGTAACTGCTCTTCCAACCGCAATGTTTAATTAAACAAACGGTATCCTGTTTTGCCTGACGCCTCTTGTCTCTTGTTTTCTTTTTAAGGTAAATCTTCATTGGAGCAACACAAATAAAATTAAGAAAACCTAACTTAGTCAGGCTTTAACAGCACTTTTTTAATCATTTCCCTGAACTGAAAAAGAGAAGGAAATGGGGACAAATAGGCAGCAGACACTTTAGAGAGGAAACAAAACAGTGAATATTTAAGCAATCAAGCTTATTTATGGCTCCATAATGAAATGCTGGAACAGTTGAAAGCTAGTTCATCGCTTTTGGCAACCAATAACATACACCCAAATACAATCTTGTTCCTTAATCAACTTCTTAGACTATTGAATTCACCAGAGAGAAAGAACGGACGACTATTATTTCAGCAAAAATAAGCATTATGGAAAACTAGGATAACTAGTACACAGCTGGTTAGCAACATTCGAAGCGATCAAGTGGTATCCTTATTAAAAAGCATACCTTGCTTCTGAGAATGAGTGACAGACTCACTAAAGCATGGAAGCCTATGGAGAATTAACAAAGAATAATAATGTCCCATCTGGTGCAGTGCAAGTAATTTCCCTTCTTCAGCATTCAATGTTATGTAGATTAACATGCTTGACTACTTCCCTGTTTCCAGGCAACACAGAAGGAACCAATAATGTCAATGCTGAAAATCTGTAGTTACAAATAAGTATATTTTTCTACTTTAGCATTGGATCATTCAGAAATTCATATACTTGAAAATTTCCCTGTAGTAGACAGGCTGACAACAGGGAAATATTCAAGCATGTCAATCTATGTAGAACACCAAGGCAGAAGAAATATAGTTTCACATAAGGAACTTAGTTCTTCTCCGTTAATAGCAAGCATCTTCTTCAACACACAAAGATGCAGAAAATTCTCAAAGGGGGGCGTGGCCTGATCAGCCATGGAGTACGACACTTCTTGTGGAGGCCCCGGGGTTGTTAATCCTGATTTTCCACAGAACTCTGGCCCCCAAATGATAAGGAGGGTTGCCCCAATGTGTTGGGGGAGACAAAAGTGGGGGTGGTGATTGCTCGACTACATTATGAGGAAAGTCTCCCGAACAACGGCAACGCAGCGACAGATAGGCCAAGATGGCAGCCGTTAACAAGTAAGGCTGCGCTAGAGCGGCAAACAACATGGGAGACTGGCTGATAGTGGAGGCACAGCAGAGAGTAGAATAGCTTGGACTCCAAGGAGACAGCAGGAGAGCACACCCTAGCGGGCCGCGGTGACACCTGAGACCGGACAGGAGAGGGCATGATTATGACGCTGAGCAGCGATGTAGGCCGGCACCCTGGAGATGCTCTGCAACTGGGGCCTGTTCTGCTGAGCATCTGTGGAGATGAGCGAGGGCGGCCCGAGGTCCACATTGATAGGTGCTGTGGATGGGACATTTGGTCCTCCCACCCTCGAAGAGCATAGTGTATTTGGGGATCTGTCACAGTGCATTACGCGGAAAGGCAGGAGCTGTAGGTCCACAACTGCAGTTGCGTGGGTCTGCCATCCACAAGGGGAAGTGGCGGGACCTGCCTCCGCCCCACCACATCCACCGCTTGCCCCCCAGCAGTAGCTACCGGCAGACAAGTCCACAACAGTATGGGGAAGATCCATACAGTGAAGGGGGGATTCCGGACCCGCAGGCCTCAGCAGAGGGGAAAGTCCGGATAACAGAGGAGGAGAGGAACACCTCTCTGGCCATGCATACAGCACAAACGTGATGCTGGAGATCCAGGGCGCAGCGATGGTAAACGAGGTAGGCCTGTTGTGAGAGAACCAGAGAAAGTCGGTTGACCAAGTGAAGAAAACAGAGGACCAGCTGTGTACTGTCTTACCAAGAGCTAAGGAGCTTACACTGAAGTGTTCCACTTTGGGAAGGGAGGTGAATTCACTGGCGAACCATCTGGAAGATGCAGGGGGCAGGTCTTGCTGGCACAATGTAAATGTAGTGGAGGGGCACAGAAAAAGCAGGGGGGCCCAGCGCAGAACTGTTTGTGGAAGATTGGCTTGCAAAGACTGTCCTACAGGGCCTCTCTTCATTGTTATTTTCAGTGGAACGAGCCCAAAGAATACCAATGGTTCTGCCAGAGGTGGGCCCACGCCCGCTCATAGCCCACCTGATGAACTTCAGAGATAGAGACATCATACTCCAGGCGGCCTGGAACCCTGGACTCTGGTTAAATGAAGGACAAGCTGTCAACCTGTATCCGGATTACACTAACCTAGTCCAGCGACAGAGAGGGGCATTTGTGCTGTTCAAAAAAATGCTCAGCAAACTAGAACTGAAGTATTCACTTATATTCCTGGCAAACCTCTGGATTCTGCATGGAGACAAGGCTCACTTCATGTCGACAGCACAAGAGGCCTGGTGTTGGCTGGAGCAACAGGGTCTGTGCTCGGGCCAACCGCATCGCTCACAGAGAAACAATGGCTGGATGTAGGTGCCCTTCAGGTGCAGGAACAGCAAACGCTCCACAGCATCCCTGTCAAAAGAACAAAAGAAAACACAAGTGAAAACAGTGATGGCAACACTCTGGATGAGGAGACCACAGTGAGAAGTGCAAAGCCAGCCCTTGGGAGCATCCCTTAGGTGGCCTGAGCACAAAATGTTCCTATCAAATGAAGGCCACTGCTTGAGGCGGTAATATATAGGACATACTCTGGAGCCTCGGTCACTGCAGAGGGCTATGGAGTCAACACAGACCACAAAGACTGAGCATCCTCAGGCTGCACTCCATGTTAGGCGACTGTGAGGGTGGGACCCTGCAGTTGATAAATGTGCATGTCCTACTAGGACTTTAATCAGCAAAGCTTCACAAATTGGGGACTGTCCTGATTGATGCCCCACCAACCCTCACAATCATTAGCAGGCACTTTAATCTGGTGATGGACGCACAGATGGATAGGATGAGGAGGGAGGTTGAGGCAACCAGTGGAAAGATGGAGGATTTTCTGCAGGGTCTGGGGAACAGCGATATTTGGAGGGCCCTTCATGGGTAAGATTCTCGCTACACTCAAAGGTGCATGACATGCAGTTCAGGCTTGACTATTTCCTCACTCCTAGGAGCACACTTCACAGGTTTACTGAAGCCAGATATCTGGCTCGTGGCATGAGAGGTCACTCCCCCTGAGTGTTACTAGGGCCACTGGTGGGCAGAGGGCACAAAGGGACTGGAGGATGGAGATCTGGTTTTCAGGAACAAGTAGGAAGTCCAAAGACTAGATAAGGCCAACAAACTCTACTTTGAGGAGTATAAGGGCACAGTGCGGAGTCCAGACATGCTGTGGGAAGCGTATAAGACTACAATCGCTGGTATGATCATTACTGGGGTGATAGGGTACAAGAGAGAAAGGCTCCTCAGATTGACCAACTTGGAACATAAACAGAATTGGTGCAGATGGAGAGAGATTATGCTGCCGCCCCTAAACCCGCAAAAAGGCTGATATGGATTTGAAGAGAGAGGAGTACCAATTGATAGCTAGACATGAGGTGAAAACGGCATACTCAGCCAAACAAACCCATTTATGAAGATGAGGACAGGGCAGGTAAATTGCTGGAGAGGATAGGCAGTAAGGAAAGGGAAGGGATGCATGTACGAGAAATAACAACGGCGCCCGGGGAAATGGTGAGGGACAGTGAGCAGATAATGGAGGAATTTGCATAATACAAGGAAACATTTTATAGTACACAGCTGCGGAACCCAGAGGAGGATGTACTAGCATTTGTAAATGACTGCCCGGTGCAGTGCCTCCACCCAGAACAAGCAAGGAAATTGGAGGCTAACGTCTCGGTAGAAGAGGTGACACTGGTGGTGGGGCAGATGCAGACTGGGAAGGCTTCAGGCCAAAACGGGTTTCCTATGGAGTTCTTCTGAGAATGAATAGGACGATAGCGGTGCCTTTCCACCCAGCATCCATGTCAACATTTGAGTCCAGGGAACTGCCGGCAGATATGAGGATGGGAACCGTCCTTCTCATTCTGAAAGTAGGGAAGCCCCAAGAAAGAATTAAATCATATAGGGTGATTTCCCTGATTAATGCAGATGCTAAAATCCAGGCAAAGGTCTTAGCAACTAGACTGTGAAAGGTGGTGAATGATGTGGTGCACCCGGATCAAAACGGGTTTATGTCGGGCTGCTTGACCCGACTGAAACGGAGATAACTACACAACAGTATAGCAGTAGCAGAGGTCACGTCTGAACAAAAAGTCATTGTGGTGCTAGATGCCAACAAGGTCTCTGATTCAGTGGAGTGGCCATATGTGTGTGGGATCCTGGAGAAGATGGTCTTTGGCCCAAAATACATCAGATGGGTCAAGCTACTTCACGATAGGCCGAGAGCCAGAGAATGAATGGTCACATCTCAGAGAATTTCAGAGTGCAGTGGTGTACCAGACAAGGGTGCCCACTGTTGCCAATGCTATTTGAGCTGGCAATAGAGGCACTGGTGGCGTGGATACATATTGATGCCCAGATCTGGGGCTGAAGAATGAGTTACTTACCTTTGGTAACGACTTTTCTGGTGGATACATTAGCTACCTGTGGATTCCTCACCTAATGAATACTCCCATGGCGCCAGCATTCGACGGAAATCTTCTTACTAGTCTCTGCACGTCGACGAGGACGTCACTCTAGCCCACGCGACGCCGTCTGACGTCATACAGGCAATAAGAGGTCCTCGACGACGTGCGGACGTCAGTACCAATCATTTTTTACGTGCATGAGAACAACCAGGCAATGCAATGAAAGAGCAAGGCAACATCCCATTACATTGTAAAAATACACAACATTGCATGAATAACTGTAAATCTTTTATATATATATATAACTCTCTCTTTTTTAAAATATATATACACATCAAGTATATACACAAAGATATATACATATATACATGTATATAAATATAATATATACAACATCTATTGCACCCTCAAAGACCAAGACGAGCGTACTCAAGGATTACTTGGTAAGACCAGAAAGGCAACGGGGAGGCGGGTGGGACCGTGAGGAATCCACAGGTAGCTAATGTATCCACCAGAAAAGTCGTTACCGAAGGTAAGTAAC
Source organism: Pleurodeles waltl (assembly GCF_031143425.1). NCBI lineage: Eukaryota > Metazoa > Chordata > Amphibia > Caudata > Salamandridae > Pleurodeles > Pleurodeles waltl. The sequence continues at coordinate 208,671,607 of NC_090451.1, read as the reverse complement.
TCGTTCTTCTGATGGATACAACTACCTGTGGATTCCTCACCTAATGAATAGAGTCCCAAAGCAGTACCACACCCGGCGGTGGGTGCCTAAATGGTCAAACCAAGAAATCCTGCAGCACTGACCGTGGAAAATGGCCGTCCCTTCTAACCTCAGAATCCAAACAGTAATGTTTTGCAAAAGTGTGAAGGGACGACCAAGTTGCGGCCTTGCAGATGTCGACCACAGGAACACCTCTGGCCAAGGCCGAAGTGGCCGACTTAGCTCTGGTGGAATGAGCTCTAATGCCCTCAGGAGGATCCTTCTTTGCCAAAGAGTAACAGATTTTAATGCAAAGAACAACCCACCTGGATAGTGTTCTCTTGTGGACTGCCTTTCCTCTCCTCTTGCCCACGTATCCAATAAACAGCTAATCCTCCAGCCTGAAATCCTTTGTTCTATCACTAAAGAAGCTCAACGCTCTCTTTGGGTCCAGACGGTGCAGTCTTTCTTCCTCTTTGGAAGGATGAGGCGGAGGATAGAACGTGGACAAAGTAATTGCCTGAGCCAAATGGAAGGGTGAAACAACCTTCGGGAGGAAAGCAGCCTTGGTCCTCAACACCACCTTATCCCCATAAAAAGTTGTATAGGGGGGCTTTACTGATAAGGCCTGCAACTCACTCACTCTCCTTGCTGATGTTATAGCTATCAGGAAGACTGTTTTTAAAACCAAATACCTTAAGGGGCAAGAATGCATAGGTTCAAAAGGGGACCCCATAAGGAAAGTCAGGACCAAGGACAAATCCCATTGCGGCATAACGAATGGCTTTGGAGGATATTTATTTAGAAGACCTTTCAAGAATCTGATAACAATAGGGGATTTAAATAAAGATGGTTGGTCTGGAAGACATATGAAGGCTGACAAGGCCGATAAATAACCCTTAATGGTAGCCACTGCACAACCTTTCTGTGCTAGAGACAGAGCAAAAGACAAAACGTCCGATAGATGAGCATGCAAAGGATCAATCTGCCTCTCTCCACACCACGCAACAAATTTAGACCATCTATTAGCGTAGATAGATTTAGTGGAGTGTCGCCTGCCCGCTAATATAACATCCACTACCTCAGGTGGGAGAGAGAAGGAACTCAGGTTGCCCCGTTCAATCTCCAGGCATGTAGGTGCAGACTCTGGAGGTTGGGGTGTAGAACCTGCCCCTGCGACTGCGAGAGGAGGTCTGCCCTGAAAGGGAGACGGAGCAGAGGGCACATTGAGAGTTGGAGAAGGTCGGAGTACCATACCCTCCTTGGCCAATCCGGAGCTATTAGGATGACTAGAGCCCGGTCCTGGCGAATCTTCCTCAATACTCGAGGAATCAAGGGTATGGGAGGAAACGCGTAAAGCAACTGGCCGCACCAGGTTATTTGAAACGCGTCCCCCAACGCTCCCTGCATCGGATACTGGAGGCTGCAGAATAACGGACAATGCGCGTTTTCTCGAGTGGCAAACAGATCTACCCGAGGAAACCCCCACCTCTGGAAGATAAAACGGACTTGATCTGGATGGAGACGCCACTCGTGGTCTGCCGAGAAATGGCGACTGAGACTGTCCGCACGCACGTTCAAGACTCCGGCCAGATGGTTTGCTATCAAGCAAATCTGATGGTCCTTTGCCCAGGACCATAGTCGAAGAGCTTCTCTGCAGAGAAGGTACGACCCCACTCCTCCCTGCTTGTTTATGTACCACATCGTGGTAGTATTGTCCGTTAGGACCTGTACAGACTGACCACGAAGGGAAGGGAGGAAGGCCTTGAGAGCCAGACGTACAGCCCGTAACTCTAACAGATTGATGTGAAAAATCTGTTCCTCTGGAGACCAAAGACCTTTGATCTCCAGATCCCCCAGATGAGCTCCCCACCCTAGAGTGGAAGCATCCGTTATGACTGTGGCCACTGGTGGCGACTGCTGGAACGGCTTTCCTTGTGATAGATTGTTGCTTGCAATCCACCACTTCAAATCCACAGCAGCATCTCTGGAGATCTTGACAGTACCCTCTAGATCCCCATTGTGTTGAGACCACTGCCTTCGGAGGCACCACTGAAGAGCCCTCATGTGCCAGCGAGCATGCATGACCAACAGAATGCAGGAGGCAAACAGACCGAGCAGACAAAGGACCTTGAGGACTGGAACTACCGCTCCATTTCGAAACATTGGAACCAAATCCTGAATATCTTGAATCCGCTGAGGCGGAGAAAGGCCCGACCCAATGTTGTATCCAGTACTGCCCCTATGAACAGGAGGCGCTGAGAGGGCTCTAGGTGAGATTTGGGCTCGTTCACCGAAAAACCCAGGTCGAACAACAACTGGGTTGTTGACTGCAGATGATGCGACACAAGCTCCGGGGACTTGGCTTTGATCAACCAGTCGTCCAAGTAAGGGAATACTGCTATCCCCTTCCTTCTGAGTTCTGCCGCAACCACCGACATCACCTTCGTGAAGACTCGAGGTGCTGAAGTAAGACCAAACGGAAGGACCGCAAACTGATAGTGTTGCGATCCCACCACAAACCGGAGATACTTCCTGTGTGACTTGAGTATCGGGATATGAAAGTAAGCATCCTGCAAGTCGACAGACACCATCCAGTCTTCCTTGTTCAACGCCAAAAGCACCTGTGCTAGGGTCAGCATCTTGAACTTTTCCTGCTTGAGGAACCAATTCAAGATCCTCAGGTCCAGAATTGGTCTCAAACGACCATCCTTTTGGGAATCAGGAAATACCTTGAGTAACATCCTCGACCCCTTTCCTGCTCTGGTACCAACTCCACCGCGCCCTTGGAAAGGAGGGCTTGTACCTCCTGTTCTAGCAACAGGAGGTGTTCTTCTGAACAATAAGAAGGGCGGGGCGGGATGAGGGGCGGGAACTCCCGAAAGGGAAGGGTGTAGCCTTTTCCCACAATACTGAGAACCCAAGTGTCCGTTGTAACAGTCTTCCATTTGGTGAGAAAATGCTGTAATCTTCCCCCTACAGGAGAGGAGTGAGTGGGAAATGGTGGAAGCCTAAGGCTGCTTCCCCTGCTGCACCCCACCAGAGGATGAGGAAGAGGCAGAGTGCTGCTGAGAGGCTCCTCTGGTGCGGACCCTACCTCTCCCCCTAAAAGATCTATAGGGATGGGAAGAGGCAGGTTGCTGATATCTTCCCCGAAAGGAAGAGGAGGAAGAGCCACGCCCAAATCCACGAAACCTCCTGAAAAATCTGGAAGAGGCCGTGGAAGAAGGAGCTTGGAGCCCTAACGACTTAGCCGTGGCCCTGCTTTCCTTAAAACGTTCCAAGGCCGAATCAGCCTTGGCTCCAAACAGTTTGTCCCCATCAAACGGGAGATCCAACAATGTGGACTGTACATCTGCAGAAAAGCCCGAGTTACGGAGCCAGGCCTGTCTCCTTGCCACCACAGTTGTGCCCATTGCTCTGGCTACCGAGTCGGTGGTATCCAGTCCCGTCTGGATAATCTGGGTCGCAGCAGCCTGGGCATTTGAAACAAGATCCAAAAGACCCTGGGGAAGCTCTGTAAACGATGAGGAAATGTCATCCATCAGAGCATGAATATACCTCCCCAGGATACAGGTTGCATTGGTGGCTTTTAACGCCAGACTGCAGGACGAAAAAATCTTCTTGGACTGCGCCTCTAGTTTCTTTGAATCTCTGTCCCCAGGCACCGTCGGGAAAGAACCAGGCGCTGACTTGGATGAACAGGAGGCCTGCACCACCAAGCTCTCTGGCGTAGGGTGCCTAGATAGAAAACCAGGGTCAGTCGGAGCCGCCCGATACCTCCTGGCCACGGCTCTGTGAACTGCTGGGGAAGATGCTGGCCTCTTCCACACCTCTAACACCGGATCCAGCAGAGCGTCATTAAATGGCAACAGAGGCTCCGCCGCAGCTGAGGCCGGATGTAGCACCTCTGTTAGAAGGTTTTGTTTAGCCTCCACCACCGGCAAAGGCAGGTCCAAAAAACTAGCTGCCTTCCGTACCACTGCATGAAAGGAAGCAGCCTCCTCAGTATATTCCCCCGGGGACGAAAGATCCCACTCAGGGGAAGTGTCCAGCCCACTGGCCGACTCCAGTCCACGCAGCCCATCACCCGAGTCCTCTAGCTCTCCTTCCTCCAGGGCTCGTTGGTACTCCTGCTCTTCTAATACACGGAGAGCACGTCTCCTCGAATGAAGTCGTTGTTCAATACGCGGAGTCGACAATGCCTCCGCCGAAGTCGAAGATCGGCGCCGATCTTCAGAAGCCACCGACGCCGCGTCCGGCGCCACAGGTAACTTCGGCGCCGACGAAAGAGCAGCTGAAGCAGATGGACCCACCGGAGTCACAGGCCGAAATCCCGACGTCGACGTCGACGGGATGGAAATCCCCGGGGCCAATCCTTCTGAAGCCACCGGAGCGGCCACCGGCGCCGACACTGGCGCCGAGCCCACGTTCCCAAAAGGGAGAAAGGGCATAAAGGGTGCCGGCCGAAGAGGCGCAGGATCACCCAAAGAAAAGGCCAAAGGCCCAGCCGGAGCACCCCCTGGAGCCATCTGTTGGAAGATGGCATACATCGCATTCAAGAATGCGGAACTATCGGCTCCAGGGGTGGGAAAAGCCGGATACTGAGGTGCCTGTCTCGGAGGCGACCCCGACGCCGGCCTCGACGTCTGCGCCGGAGAAAACACCTGAGGCTCCAATACCTCAATCACCGACGCCTGTCCAGGTGAAGTTGGAGACGCCGGAGAGGGCAACGGCGTCGAAGGATGCGGCGTAACCGTGGGACTGATCTCCCATGTCCTTCGGCGCCGATCCGAAGACCTGGAACGAGTCTCCTTCGAATGATTCTCTACGGCGCCGGGAGTCTCGATGACGCCGATGTCTTGGAGAAGAAGAATTCTTGTGATGCTTCTCCTTCGATTTTGCCATAAACAGCTTCGCCTCACGTTCCTTGAGGGCCTTTGGATTCATGTGCTGGCATGAATCACAAGTCGAGACGTCGTGGTCGGAGCTCAAACACCAAAGGCAATCGGAATGAGGATCAGTCACCGACATCTTGCCTCCACACTCACGACAAGGCTTAAATCCAGACTTTCTCTGCGACATTATTACCACAGCGAAAGACTACGCAGCAAAAATACACTGTAACCACAAAAGTAACAGTTGCTCCCTCGAAGATAACCGTTTCGAATGCACGGAAAAAAGGGAACTGACGTCCGCACGTTGTCGAGGACCTCTTATTGCCTGTATGACGTTAGACGGCGTCGCGTGGGCTAGAGTGACGTCCTCGTCGACGTGCAGAGACTAGTAAGAAGATTTCCGTCGAATGCTGGCGCCATGGGAGTATTCATTAGGTGAGGAATCCACAGGTAGTTGTATCCATCAGAACAGGTAGTTCTGGATGGGAACAGCATATATCATTATACGCAGATGACACTCTGTTATATTTGACAAAACCGGACCAGAAGTTGGACTGGTTGAAGAATGTCTTCCGGATATTCCACAGGTATACCAGCTTCGTCATAAATTGGGAAAAGTACCTGTTGTTTCCGGTAGGGGACTGGGTGCCTGAGGGAGCACTGCCTTTGCCTCTTCGGTGGAGACCCTCAGGTTTAAGTTTTGGGGATTTGGGTGTTTAGAGATGCTGACTCGAACTATGAGGTAAATCTGTTGCCCCTGAGAGTGGGACGTAAAAGACTGGCACACATTGTCGCTCTCTTCAATGGAAAAGGCAGCAATGTTTAAAATGACAGCTCTCCCCCAATTCCTATATATTCATCAGAACTGCCCGTACACTGTTCCTGATGCCCTGTTCACCAAGGTGGAAACACTTGCGAGAACGCTATTATAGGGGGTGGGGGGAACAACCCCGCATAGCTATGAAGTTCCACCAAAAGTCAGAGTTTGACAGGGGTATAGCTCTGCCATGCATCAAAAAGTACTATGAAGCTGCACAGATTACTGTGGTTAATGACTGGGTGCATGCAGAATGGGGGGACCTAGCATTCCACCAGGACAGGCTAGGTATGGGTGCCCGGAGTTATGTGTATGTATTGTACGGGGAAAGGCTGGATCCTCAGGAAAGCCCGGCAACTAGGACAGTTGTAGACACCAAGGTGATGGGTTGGGGTGGGAGCTGATCCACAAAACACCATTATGGGAAAGGATCAGACTGAAGCCAGTAGTGGCATTGAAGGGCTTCCGGGGCTGGGACAACAGTGGTCTTTCCACCATGGCAGGCGTCTGGGAAACCAACGGAGTGGTCCCGTTCGTCTTCCTGAGGAAAGAATATCAGATGTTGATGTAACAATGGCTCCGCTATAGCAATGCATATAGGGCCCTACACAACTGCGGACCTGACTACTTGGACCACCACCTGAACTTCCATCAGCCCACAAGACACCTCACGCCCGTATCCGATGTGGCAGATGCACTCCTTTTTCTACCTAGCAGCGAAGACGTGGCATGAGCTACCTTTTCATCTACGGACCTCCCCATCTCTTCCACAGTTTCAGAAGTCCCTTAGGACCTGGCTACTCTGCTAATCAAAAGGCCTCTGCCAGCACCTGGGTACCCTCACAAGTAGTGCTCTGCAAATCTACTACTGAATGATTGACTGATTGATCGATTGACTGATTTATTCTGTGGTATGATAGCTGCTATGCTTCAATGAATGGCTAAGTCTGGGTGGCAGTTTTCAAACACCTAATATAGGGTGAGTGTTTCCTATTGACGAGTTTATAGTCAGTTAAACTTCCAGGATGTAGAACCTTATCCACTTAAAAGATTATAGGGCGTTGCTCCTTTCAAAATATTCATTCAGTCTGGAGGTAGATTTAAGTGGTCATTTCAGAAGCAATCAGGAGCCAGACCACCAATTTGAAGGACTAAAAGTTAGTGTAAATTCTGACTTGAAGCGGAGAAAGCAATCAATCTAAAATCAGAATTTCATGTGTGGTTTGCCCCAAAAAATAAAGGAGATCCAACAGTCACCACTGGTAAAGCCATTCTGAGATCAAAATCACTGTTGCCTTGGGTTCTTTCGGCTTAATGAACAAGTTACTGACCTTCAGTAACGCATTATCTGGTAGAGACTATCTAGTTGCAGATTCCTTACCTTTGAATTTCCCATTCGTCTGGCTGGATCCGGAATCTTTTCCTCAAGCAATACACCTGTGTGTGCCGCCAGCTGGCTCAGTTCAGTTCCGCATGGCATTGTCGGAGCCAGATGTGATGTCTCAGTCACCTATATAGGCACTACCCAGGCACGCAGACATCAGTTACTTTCTTCACGACTTTCCACGTCAGGAGCGCAGAGCCATGAAGCAAACTGACAATATTGTGTCAAATCTAGGGCCCTGAAAACAGATTACCCTGACCTTTAAAATCTGTCCGTGGGGAGGCATGAGTGGATATAAGGAATCTGCAGATAGATATATTATCTACAAGATAATGCGTTACCGAAGGTAAGTAATTTGTTCATCTGATATAGACTTCTAGCAGCAGATTCCTTACCTCTGAATAGATCCCCAAGCCATTTCCTCCTGGCAGTGGGCTGCAAACATTCTCAACTAGAAAGTCCTGCAGGACCTAAAGAGGAAAAAGCTCATCCTTGCGGACCTGACTGTCCAGGCAGTATTGTTTGGCAAATGTGTGCAGGGATGCCAACGTTGCTGTCTGACAGATGTCCATGACTGGGACTCCACGAGCTAACGCTGTGGCTGCAGCTTTTCCTTTAGTGGGATGGTCTTGTGAGCCCTCAGGAGTATGCTTTTAGCTAGAGCGTAGCCAATTTTTGTACAGAGGCGACCCAGCACAAAATGGTTTGTTTCTGTACTTCCTGACCTTTCTTTGCTTCCATATATCCCACAAAGAGTTGGTCGTCCACCGGGAACTCTTTTGTGTGGTTTTGTGTGGTCAAGGTAGAACACAACACTCTTTTTGATTCCAGCCGGTGGAGTCTCTACTTTTCCTTAGAGGGATGCAGGGGAAAAAAAAAGGTGGGACGGGTGAAAGTCTGTCCCAAATAAAATTCTCATTTGGGAGAAAAGAGGCACAGGTGCAAGGCACCACTTTATCAGGAAACACTGTGAGATATGGAGACTTGGATGACAAGGCCTGCAGTTCACTCACCCTCCGGGCAGATGTTATGGGCACAAGAAAGTGAGCAGCCTGACGGGACAGTTATGAAGGGGTAAAAGGAGCACACATTAGAAATGTAAGGACCAAGTTCAGGTCCCACTGAAGCATAATGAAAGGCGAAGGGGGAAACATATGCACAAGCCCTTTGAGAAACCTATTTACATTAGGTGCCTTAAATAGAGACATTTGGTCAGGCAGATGCAGAAAAGCAGACAGATAGCCCTAAGAGTGCCTAGTGCACAGCTCTGCTGGGCAAGGGACAGGATGAAAAGAACATCATCAGAGAGAGAAGGAGAAAGAGGATCTACAAACTTCTCTGAGCAATAATTTACAAATCTCTGCCAACAGCAGAGTTTTTGTGGAGGAATGCCTGGCTGCTAAAATAACATTACAGACTTCAGGAGGAAGGTCGAAGGCTGTCAACTGTCGCCGCTCAATCTCCATGCATGAAGGCACAGAGTTGAAAGGTTCGGATGGAGAGCCCTCCCCTGCTGCTGCAACACAAGATCCTCCCAAAGGGGCAGCCTGATCGGAAGATCGATGTTCATCTTCAAAAGCTTGGGATACCAGACTCTCCTTCCCAGTCTGGAGCCACAAGGATACTTGGGCCCGGTTGTTCTTGATCTTCTTGAGAATTCTGGGTAGGAGTGGTAAGGTCAGAAAGGCATACAGCAGGCCTGAGCTCCACTTGTACCAAGTGTTGCCAAGTGATTTCACTTTGGAAACTACAATGCGCAATACTGCTGCCATTCCACATTCTCTTCAAAGGCAAACAGATCTAACCAAGGTTCTCCCCACTGTTGAAAAAGTCCTTGCGCCACCTCCGAGTGGGAACACCACTCAGGATCCACTAGGCATCGGTGGCTGAGTGTTTCCACCCTGGCATTCAGAGAACCTGCCTGGTGTTGAAGCACCAGGGTTATGGCCTGCTATTCCAGCCACATCCAGAGATGCCTCTTGACAACGGGTAGACGACCCCACTGTGCCTTGCTTGTTGCAGTAGCATATGGTGGTGAAGTTGTCCGCCAACACCTGCAACTAACATCCCCTTGACAAAGGCAAGAAAAGCCTTCAATGCTAATTGGATCGCCCAGACCTCCAAAAGGTCGATGTGGAGCCTCAATTCCACCAGAGACCAAAGTTATCTGATCTCCACCTCTCCCAGGTGGCAGCCCCATCCCAGAAGGGATGCATCTGTCACTACTGTGAGGTCTGGTTGGGGAAGGGAGAAGAGTCTGCCTCCAAACCAGTCCTGGTTCGTAATCCACCACTGCAGGTCTTTCCCAGTTCCCTCCGAGATCTGGACCATGATGGAGAGATTTCCCTGATGCTGTGCCCACTGGAACTTCAGGTCCCACTGCAGAGCCCGCATAGGCTATCTTGCATGATTTACCAGCAGGATACAGGAGGCCATCAGGCCCAGCAGAAGTTCTCATACCATCCGGGTGATTTCCAACTTTGAAGTTAAGGAGGAGAGGAAGGACTTTAAGGCTCAATTAACTATTTTCAATTCCAGTAAAATTAAGATGGAAGATGGATTTCATCTGATACCATGCTGACTATACTGGAGAGGATCGATGTGCAAACCAGAAGTCCCTCAGCTTAAGCTAGTGTTAAAAACTAACTTCATTTTGATCTTGGTCAGACACTACAATGAAATTGACTAGATACTTAAATCCAAGGTTTTAAACCTTCCCCTTTTCTTATTTTTCTAAGATTTCCTCAAACAAATATGTTCTGATGATAGCTAACAAGGTTGAAACATTGACAATATGACAGTCAGACTAAGAGGCTGTTGTGTAACCACACTGAGCGCACCCATACGTGCCATTCTGGCCACAGTCCATTATTCTGTAAATGTACACACAAACACTTTTGCTCTTACTTGTCACAGTGTGATCGCTTTGAGCACCCGGCACATTATTCACCACTTTCTGGAGTAGTTTTATTCCTGTTGATAACTCCTTTCTACAGTAATAAACTCTGTCTGTTGGCTAGCACAGTGTTCAAGCTTTCCTTGGTAGTTTGGAACTTGTCTGCCATAAATCTTAAATGTACTTAATTGAGTACATAGTGAACTACCTGTTTTAAGCATATATTATAACGCAGGTTCCTACTAGGCTTATCAAGTTACCTTTGTACATGGTATATTTATGGTAGAAGAGCAGCATTTTTGCCAAGGCCAAAAAGGGGGCTAAACTCTTTCATAATGTCATCATAGATTCTCAGAGGGCACTATATCATGTCTACGTAGAAACACACAAACCCTTACAGCTTTTGTTATAGTGAATAAGAAAATTAGTTACTTACCTGTAACTTTAGTTCTCCAGTATTGGATTCTATCATAGATTCACATGCTTGAATCATTCCCCGTCATCGAGACGGGAGCCCCCGGTATATATAATTAAGTAGTATTAACATAGGTTTAAACCTAAAGGCCCTTAGGCCTCTCAGTTTAGCACTGTATCAGAGTCATTTTAAGAAGAAAGACCAAACTTCAGGGTCCACCAATCAGGTGACACCACCCTCTAGAACATTCCTGAGAGAAGCTCCAGCACCTCAGATTTTCTAAGCACAAGTGCATATAGGATATAAAAGATAAAAGAGGTGAAGGTGAGCTTCTCCGGGGAGGCCAGTGGGTTGCATGTGCATATGAAAGATTCCAATACTGGAGAACTAAAGTTACAGGTAAGTAACTCATTTTCTTACTCCAGTATTGGAATTTTCATAGATTCACATGCTTGAATCAGAGTAGTAAGCAGTATCGATGCACAAAACTTGAATGAGAATTTAGCATGTATTTCTTTTTTTTGTGTTGTATTTTTTTTAATTATTTTACATCATTAAACAGGTGTACAAAAGCAAACAGAGTCGTACCCTTCAGGGCTTGCGTGACACTTACAGTCTGTGATCCATCGTATACATACATGTCAAATTAGTAAACAATTTAAACCAATATTATTATTTGCGTTTTAGAACCATTATTGCCAGTACAATAAATCAAGGAGGTTCTCGTACCTTATCTTACTATAATATAACTGTGGGTGTCGGGTACATCCGTTCCGGGGTATGGCTATATGGCAGTAGAGTTATACTAGTGGCAGGATTCAGTAGTAGTCTGATGATCTCTCACTATCCTATTCTGTGTCTCCAAGAGGGAGGGGTCCGCTTATTGCTTTTTGTTTCTACCCCTAGGAGTAACCCTTCCCTAACTAAACCGGGGGAGCAGGAGAAGATAATTGCACAAAGGAGGGTTATAGGGGCTCGGCGGGTAATGATGCGGGGAGAATAATTCCAAGTGATCTCCGTTGAGGGAGTAATGGCCGAGGGTTAGGGGAGTTGTTCTATCATAATATGGAGGAAGGTAATGTTCTGCTCTTGACATGGGAGGAGATGTTTGAGGGTGTGACTCGGGTTAGGGATCTAGGGATATGAAACGTAGGAGTGTCGGAGTTCCCTAGAAGTAATAGTGCAAATAACAAGAACAGGTCATTCGCAGCACTATTTACGATGAGATAATCAAACGCAAGGGGTGGGAATTATCCTATGGGCAGGGGATGTTCGGATCAGAAAGGTAGTGTTGGTAAAGGTGACTATGATAGTAGTCCTGGAAAGGAGATAATAATAATAATAATAATAATAATAATAATAATAATAATAATGGTGACCGAGGGGGGAAAGCCAAGATTATAGGAAAGGAGTAAAGGTGATAAAGCTAGAGTCATAGGGTAGGCAGAGCGGTGTTCCTACGAAGAAGGGGGGATGGGAGATAATAGGTTAATGGAGGTGTGGATGTAGAGATAGGGGATACAGGGAGTGGTGGGGTTAGGGAAATGAATTATCTATGCTAAGTTGAGAGGGGGCATTCAATAGGGTATCGTTGAAGCAGATCAAGGGGGCAGGAAGAGGGGCATAATGTAGCAGGGGGCAATATTGAATGAGTTAATGGAGTAGCGGTGGGGCTTCATTTGTGTGGTTTAGTTGTGGGCCCATAAGGTAAACTTAATTCGTCAAATCGGAGAGAAAGGGTAACCAGGTTTGTAAGAATACGTCCGTTTTATCCTGTAAATCATAAATGAGTCGGTCATGGGAGGCTGCCTGATATATTGCAACAATCCATTCTTCTTGGGAAGGAACGGCTGTTGCCCACCAATGTCTGAGAATGCATAATTTTGCCATGGCCAATGCGGTGTGTAGTAGTCGGCCTTGGGGCGGGAGAGATGATGTAACTCCCCAGTATCATGCAATAGTAGAAGGGATGGGGTGAGGAGTAGCGGTAGGGGTAGCACTTCCCTAAGAGTGTGTCCTATTGCCCGCCAAAAGGGTTGTATAGCTGATCAGTCATGTAAAATATGGGTTAGGTCACAGTGAGTGTGGGAGCATCTCCAGCATGACGCATGGGGTAAGTGTCTCGCCGCACATAGTTTCTGGGGGGTCCAATACCAGTCATGTAGAGTCTTAAAAAGACAAAATTTTAGGCGGGCCTCACAATCTCTAGGATCTCTGGCCTCAATCAAGTCAGCCCAGTCCTCTAAGTCATAGTAATTCTGTAGGCGAGCCTGCCATTTAGTCTTAAGGGAGTTAAGAAGGGGTAGTGAGAAGAGGTGCCGGTTCAGCGCTGCCTGTAGTCCAGATACAGCCCCCTTCAGTTGGCCCCACATTTTTAGATTTTGGAGTATCGGGGAGTGTACAAGTCGTCGGGGAGAGCGCCCTAGCCGTTGTACTAGACAGTGTCGTAGTTGTAGATAACGCCACGAGTAATGTTCAGGGAGATCGAATTAGTCTTTGAGTTCTCCGAACGTCTTCCATGTGTCTCCGGAAATAAGCTGGTCTATCCGTGTGATACCTTATAGGTACCAGTCCTTCCAGTAAATAGTCTTCCCCCCTATCTGAAACCCTTTATTGCCCCATAAGGGGGCTCTATCATATAGATGTGAATCTATTTTCAAGGAGCGATGTGCCCGTCACCAAACTTTCCTCATGGCTCCAATTATGGGGTTGGTGGATCGTTGATCCGTCAGGCCTGTATTGTATATTATCTGGAGGACTTGTGGAGCGTCTGCAAGCGTTCTTTCCACTTCCACCCAAAGTGGTGGGTCTCGCGTGTTCGGGAGTAGGAAGCTCAACTGTGAGAAATGTAATGTGGAGGCGTAATGTTCAACTGAGGAACCCCCAAATTCACGCCGGGCTAGTAATGTGGCTCTAGGTAATGGTGGGCACATGGATCCCCAGACGAAAGCACGGATACAGAGGTCAATCTCTCGGAGTAGAGCTAGTGGTATATGTAGGGGGAGCATACCCAGGACATAGAGAAATCGTGGGAGGGTTACCATTCGCACCGCTTGGACTCTACCCCACATGGAGAATCCCAGTTGTTTCCACTTCTCGAAATCTCGCTTCATATTGTTAATTAAGGGGTCTAAGATATCAGTCACTATTTTTTCTAGACCTCTATTTATGTCAATGCCCAGGTAACGAAGACGTGAGTGTTTCCATTTGACCGGTAAGCCTTGTAAGGTGGCGCTGACTGTTATAAGTGATAGATGTAGTGCTTCGCTTTTATCCCAGTTTATCCGGTAGCCCGAGAGATGTTCAAATTCTGTTAATATCTGCTTGAGGGCTGGGAGGGAATTGGGTAGGTCAGTGAGGGTGAGCAAAATATCATCTGCATACAGGTAGATGGTAGAGCATCCGCCTGAAATTGAGATTCCTGATATAAGGTTGGAGCTCCGAATTACCGCTGCTAAGGGCTCTACGGCCAGCAGGAATAGTAGAGGGGATAACGGGCAGCCCTGTCAAGTTCCTCTGTGGATCGGGGAGGTGTCCGAAAGAAACCCCCCACAGTTTACCTGGGCTGTCGGAGAGTCATAGAGTAATCGTACTCTATTGATTAATTAGTCCCCAATCCAAAACGTTTTAGGACTTCGAAGATATACCACCATTCTATTCGGTCAAACACCTTCTCAGCATTTAATGAGAGGGCAAGAGCCTCTTCCCGTGAGTCTCGCGCTGTCCAGGTGGTGTGGAATAATGTATGGAGATGGTTCCTCGATGAGCGACCAGGTACAAAGCCTAGTCGAGTGTGGTGAATTAGGGAAGGAATTACTTTTTTGAGCCATGTCGCTAATATCCCTGCTAATATTTTGATGTCTCCATTGAGTAGGGAGATGGGGCGGTAGCTTCCACAGATAAGAGGGTCCTTCCCTGGTTTGGGTAAAACTGTGATGGTTGCCTTATTGTAGAGAGGATGTAGGGATCCCATGCGGTCGCCCCCCCCCCCGGAATGCCTCGTATAAGGTTTCCACAGTGTCGAACCCGGACCATTTATAGAATTCAGATGTAAACCCGTCCTCTCCTGGTGCTTTATGATATGACAAGTTGGCTATCGCCTGTTGAATATCTACTTTACTGATATCACCCTCTAATAGCGCCATACCTTCAGCCGTGAGACAAGGTATATGTGCTCTCTGTATAAAAGCATCTAAACGGTCAGCGGCATCTACTGTTTCTAGGGTACAGAGGGCTTGATAATAGCAGCCGAATTTGTTTGCAGTTGCCTGCAGGTGTGTAAGAAGTTTGTTGTCTCAGTTATTTATTGCTGGTATAGCTAGTGTGGCTTCTCTTTGATGTAGTTGAGCAGCTAGTAGGCGACTCGCTTTCTCACCATGTTCGTAGTGGCGGCCCTTTAGCTTCTGTAATGCATATTCCGCCCGTGAGGTGTAGAGTGAGTTGAGCTCCATTTTAGCTTGTTCTAGGTGGCGGAGGTTAAGTGAAGTAGGGGCTCGAGTGTATTCCCTGGTCGCGTGGGATATACTTTCTTCTAGTTTGTCCTGTTGGTTCCTCTTTTGAGCATTGGAGATGGCAGCATCTCTCATTAGCTGGCCTCTAATAGTTGCCATTGCCGCTGCCCATAGAAGTTGGGGTGAGGATACTGAGCCCTTATTGTCCTTAAGGTATGTGGCTAGATGAGCTTTGAGTTGTTCCTTTCCTTTCGGGGTTCGATATCTGGAGTTGGGGAGACGCCAGGGCTTATGGCCGGGCATAATCATCCCTAGTTCCAATGTTATTAAAACCGGGAAGTGGTCGGATAGTACGCACATGAGGATGTCCGACAGTCGTATCGATTGCATCAGTCGGTGATCAATCAGGAAATAGTCTAGTCGTGATTGGGTCCCATGGACCGAGGAGAGAAGGGTGTATTCGCGGTCAGAACGGTGTGATAGACGCCAACAGTCTAAACAGGCCATGATCAGAAAGAATGTCATGTAGAAGAGCCCGATCTGTATTGTTGCCTGCATCGAGACCGCTTGATCGATCAAGAATGGCATCTTGTACGTTCCAATCTCCTCCCAATATATATTGTGAGGCGCCAATCTGTGTAAATAACCGATTGAGAGAGAGGAAGAAGGTGTGTTTAGAGCCTGTGGGAGCATATATGGATCCTGTGCAAATTGTGGAGAGGCCTACCTTGAGTTTGGCGAGTACGTAACGTCCTTCCGGGTCATGCCATGTTTTGAGCAGCCGAAACTGTAGTGAACGACGGATGAGAATTGCTACCCCGCATCTCCTCCCAGTGCCCTGTGTTGCGTCATGTATGGATGGCCGTCCACTAAAGAGCACTTTGCCCACCCAATCTCTACGGAGTTTTTCAGATTCTACTGAGGTGAGGCGCATTTCTTGCAACAGGGTAATATCAGCATGTTTAGAGCGGAGATAGGATAATATCTTCTGTCGTTTGACATAGTGGGTCATACCATGTACATTCCAGGATAGGACTGTGAGTGGAGTTGTCGTTCCCATGGGTGCCTTGTAGATGGGATCTAGTCTATGGTGTGTACCTGTGTTTTGTGTTTGGCGATGAAAGAAGAGGGGGGAGAAATAGGGAGAAGGGGTGTCAGGTATAGGATAGCCCCACCTGAACGTGCAGTGAGGGTGATGCTGTGAAGAGTAAAGAATGCGGTGGATCCAGAACCCTCGGTCACCGAGAGGAATAAATGACGTAGATAAAAGGAGAGAGTAGAAAAATAGTAAATAGGGTGCAGTGAGGAAGGTATAAGAGAAGGAGGACTAGTCTCTAGATGGTCGGGAACTGGCTGGTGACCTAAGTTGGCATACGGGTGAATGGAGGGTATGAAGCTCTGAAATTAAAGAGCCGGAATGAGTGCTAGTGGTAGGAGGGCTATGGGAGAGACCAGTAGCGAGAAATAACTCACTACCGGAAATTCGATTAAACTGCGGGTTTGAACCTGTAGGGTCCGCGCGCCGAAAGGATGTTGTTATGGGGTGGGAGTACAGTGGAGGGGTTGATTCTTAAATAGCTTTGAAGGTCCGTCAGGCAGCCTCCTTCTTGTATGTGTTTCGTGTCATGGGGGTGATGGGGCTTTAGGGATTATAGATGTGAGGGTCGAGGCTTGGAGAAACGGAGATGGTAGGGCATTCGGTACCTCTTATATCTATGAGTATATGTAGTTGATGGTGTGTGTATTGCTTGGTGATGCAAAGTACCAAACATTGTGGTGGATAGTGTTGCAGTCTGTGTGAGTGCCCAGATAGAAATTCAGAGGGTATGGACCCAATGCTGGTAAATACGGGATGGAGATAGCGTTATTATTGTCTTTATCTGAGGAGGGTATTGCCGAATAAATCTGTTTTAGCGGCTGATATTCGTGTCCTCAGTGGTCAATTCGTCAAGAGTTGGCCGTGGGTCTTTGTCTGCGGGGCGTGTTTAGGGAGGACCGATAGGTCTACCAGTAACATAGTGTGGTTGTAGGGTTTTGTCGTGCTAGTACCCTGCATAGGTTTCCCATCTATCATGTGTGAAGGGAATATTATACTAATGTGGAGCCGTCCGTTCCTGTATCTAATTTGTAAAATAACCTTGAGGGGTGAGTGCGGAATGGACTACTCATGGGAGAGGGATACTGTCAACCTCGTAACGATTATATCAAGGAGGCCTGATCGTAAAAAAATAAAGAGTACAATATGTAATAACATATTTAACAAGACATTTACATCTCCTAAAATTGCTACTATATGAGCTGGTATGGTAGTAGAATTGCTAATAAACATCAACCGTTATGGATCTTTTTCATACAGAAGGATGGTAGTAGGACCCAGAGTCCACCCGGATCCCTCCCCACCAAAAAGATAGTCCTTGATTAGATTAATTGGATTCGCCACTTAGCTGTCCGGAGGTAGGTGGGCCCGGCGATGGGTATAAATCCGGCATTCCTCCAGGGCTCTGGGTACTCAATGTCCAGGATGATTGTCCAATGACGGTTTCAGGGGGAGCGGGATTTGTCTCTGCCCATGCCTTGGGTGTGGTCAATTACTGCCTGTAATATATGTTCACAGTTGTCTTGTGATTAAGGGGGGCGTTCATGTATTCTGCCTCTCTTTTGTGAGGAAGGGCGCTGGGGTTGGGATCGTAAGATTGTGGCAGGAGGGATGTTCCCAGTCTGATAGGAGTCAGGATCCACGTGTCTGGATGAGATGTCCATGGGGTGTGAAGCAAGGTCATTCAGAAAGGAGCTGAGGTCTTCCGGCTCGGTAAAGTCCTTGGATTTGCCATGGTGAGTGATCCACATCCGTGCTGGTTCAAAAAGGCCATTTTTAATGCCTAGGTTCCTGAGTTGCGGCCGAACAGCCAGGAATGCCTTTCGTTTTTCATTTGTCAGTCTGGAAAAATCCGCAGCTACTCTGATCTCGTGACCGTCCAGGGAGACCGGGCCATGTGTTTTAGCTGCGGAAAGAACTTGGCGAGCTTGCTCATGGCGTAAAAAGCATGCTATGATAGGCCGTGGTTTGTCAGATGTGGCTTTATAGGGTGGGCCGATCCTGTGTGCTCTCTGGAACTCTGGTGGTGGTGAAAACTCTATGCCAAAGAGGTCAGGCAGGAGTGATTTGAGGAAGGTCTTGATATCAGATCCCTCTTTGTGTTCCGGAACGCCAAAGAAGCGCACGTTGTCCTGGCGACTCCGATCTTCCAGATCAGTAACCTTTAGGTCCCTTGCCTCGAGACGACGTCCCACCGAGGTGATCTCCTGCAATATACGATTTGTAGCTTCCAGTGCAGGGGGGTCCGCTGGCGAAGACGTGGGGCAGGGTGCTGCCGTTTGTGCTGCCATGGTTTTCGATTGTGCAATAGCCTCAGAGAACAGAAGTTGCCGGGAGTGTTTGTCTGAAGACTTCTCATTGGGCATTTCCCTCAGAGTGTGAGGGCCTCTAGATGGGGGGTACTTAGTGTACGGGCGCGTGGTGGATCAGAGTTGCGCCACTCACAGTACTTGTGTCTATTGATCCAGGTGTTGAGACCACATTAGTTGCAGAGGGCTAGTCTCCGTAGGCGATGGTTGAGAAAAGGGTGAATTGACACGTAGTATGGGGCAGTTGAGAAACTGTGCGGACTGCGGATGGCGTTCTCGCTTTCCTTTCAAGCTGTCCGGGTGGCGATAGGCCTCGTGTCCTGCGTCATCTGGTGCTTTGCGCTCTATGCATCGATCTGCCTCCGGGTCCCTTTCCGGTGTTGAGACTATTAGGAAGGAGGCAGCATCTGTAGTGGGGGGACCTGTAGGTTGGGCCTGAGTACCTACTACATCAAGTAGGACGGTATTGCAGGTGAGTGCTGGGTCCTGCCCCTCCGTATTCGTGTTGTCCCGTTCTATCTCACTACCTCAGCGAGGGGCTCTTTACGTGGATCTCCGAACAAGGTAGTAGTTTATATCAAGAAGGGGGATACCTTTTATATTTGCAATATCCTCTTGGTTTCCTGCCATGGGTGTGCAGAGATATTGCCTCCATTTAGGGCATAAATGTTAGGTGGCCAGAGTTCAGAGTTCCTCACTCAAGTATGCCCTTCAATATTTGCTGGCTATTCTGGTGGGCACCTGGTGCTGTGTTTCATGCTGCTAGCACTGTCGTGTCAGGGCTTGGTGCTAGTCCATAGCAAGAGCAAAATTTTATTTTCAGCGCTGCCCGTGGGGTGTGGGGGTGAGTGGGAGGGGGGGGAGAGGAGCTGCAGCCCCCCTATTTCTTACTTGTGCTCCCCTCAGCGTCCGGTCCTGTTTTTTTGTTGTTAGCCGCACTGTCGAGGAGCGGCAGCGTCGCAAATCCCTTTCGCGGCCGCTCCTCAGGACGGATGGGTCGCTTACTCCAGGCCGCAGCTTGGCGCATGTCTGTAGGTCTTAAGCGGCTCAGCTGTAAAACCCCGTTGCCTCTCCGGTCCGCGTTTCCTGCAGTACCGGGAGGTTGTAGAGGAGGCTGCCTGAGGAGGACGTAGCTCCTGCTGAAGCTGAAATCCGACCCGGCGCGCGGAGCTCCGTCCTCAGGCGGCCATTCTCCTCGGCAGCCAAACCACGCCCCGTTGGCATGTAGTTCAAAAGTCTTTTTTATAGGCAATGAGCATACCTGAAATTAGGATGGTGGGATGAAAAATATAGCTCACCTTCCCCGGAAAAGATTCCTGAGGACTGCTTGGCCCACCGCTACCTCTCCTTAAGATAATGCCTCCAAGCAGTAATGTCTAGTAAAAGTATGGCAGCTCTTCCAAGTTGCTGCCCTACAAATGTCTTGAAGCGGTACACCTGCAAACAGCACTGCTGAAGAGGAAACTGCCCACGTTGAATGTGCACGGAGAGAGGTTTGCAGTGGCTTGCCCGCCGCCTGATGGCAAAATCGAATTGCTGAAGAGATCCATCTAGCGATGCTCTGTTTAGAGAGCTGCAGGCCCCGTCTCGGTGCGCTGAAGGCCACAAATAGTTGGTTGGTTTCGCGAAATGCTTTAGTCCTGTCCAGATAGAATTTAATACATCTTTTAATGTCTAAAGAGTGTAATGCCTTCTCTGCTGGAGGTGTAGGATTTGGAAAGAATGTCCTGAAAACTAAGGGCTCAATCAAATGAAAATCCGAGGGGACCTTTGGAATGAAACATGGATTTGTGCGCAAGATTATTCGATCTTGTTTAATCTGTAAAAACAGATCCTGTATGGAAAGTGCTTGTATCTCACTGACATGCCTGGTTGATGTAGGAGCAATAAGGAGGGCAACTCTCCAGGAAAGCATTTTCGTAGAAGCTCTATGGATTGGCTCAAATGGCTGCTCAAAAGTTGCACAAGAACAATATTTAAATTCCAGGAGGTCTGAATGGTGAAAAAACTCTGAAAAGCCCTTTTAGAAATTGCTTAATCAGCCTGGAGGACCATAACGAAGGTGAAGAGTCTGACCATCTATAAGACGCAATCGCAGCCAGGTGAACCTTTATGGTTGATGACACCACAAACAAAATCTTTTCCACTCACATGAGTAAGTCCTGTTGGTGCTAATTGCTCTGGCTTTGGACAGTATATCTCTGCACTCCTGCAGAATGTTTAGGTGTGCAAACTCAAGGTGGTTGGGAGCCATGCTGATAACTGATTTGAGGATTCGGATGTAAGATTTGTTTGTTGTTCATTGTTAGCAGATGCGGAGATATTCTCAGTGAGATGCAAGGCTTCACTGACAGGAGAAGAAGCTCCGTGAAGCAATGCTGACAAGGCCAGTGTGGGGCCATTAATATTAGTGTGCATGGTTCTCTCTTCTTCTTCGTTAGGACTCTTGGAATCAAGGGAATTGGTGGAAAAGCGTATGCAAAGATTCCTGACCATGCTATGGAAAGCGCATTCCCCCGTGATCCCCTCTGGTGATGCCAGCTTGCGTGGTATTGGCATTTGGTATTGGCATTTGACCGGCTGGTGAAGAGGTTGAGGTTGGGTGACCCCCACTGAGAAAATATGTGGTTGACCGTGAACTGGTCTAGTTCCCATTCATGACATATTGATTTTTGCCTGCTGAGCGAGTCTGCTATCCTGTTCTGGATGCCTGGAAGATGAACTGTTGTGAGGAGTATGCCATGCTGTACAGCCCAGTTCCAATCTCCTGAGCTTCCCTGGAGAGAGGAAGAGATCTTGCGCCTTACTATTTGTTGAGGTAATGTATTGTATTGGTGTTGTCCATTTCTATTACCACTTCTGAATTGGCAATCTTTGGGAGGAAAGCCTGTAAAGCTAGGCGGACTGCTTTCAGCTCTAGCAGACTGATGTGCATTGTTTGCAACTCCGGTGGCCATTTGCTACTTATTTGTAGATCTTGTAAAACCGCTCCCCAACCCTCCAGAGAGGCATCTGTGGTGATTGTCCACGTGCTGGGCGATGAAGAAAAGATGGAGCGATAGAAAAATGGTGTTCCTGAAACCACCACACCAGAGCCTTGGTGATTGCTGAAGTGATTTTTATCTGCTCTTCGAAGCTTCCTGAAACCTGGAGCCATTGCAGATTGATCTGCTCTTGCAGGTGGCGCATTTTGAGTCTGCAGAGGGGAACTAGAGGTATGCATGAAGACATCATCCCCAATAAGGACTTGTAAAGGCGTACTGAAATGTATTATTTTCTTTATATTGGCTTTGCCAGAGATAGCTGATTCTGTTGTCTTTCTACAGTGAGGGAAGCCATGGTGGATTGAATGTCCAGGTTTGCCCCTAGGAAATTGATTGTGCGTGATGGTTGAGGTTTGGATTTCTCCCAGTTGATAGTCAGGCCTAAGCTGTTGAGTATGGCAATGCACTTTCTTGTTGACCTGCGTGCTGCCGCATAGTTGTCTGCTTTTATCAGCCGGTCATCTAAGTATGGGAATACTTGATGTTTTCTTCTCCTGAGAAAAGCTGCAATAGGAGCTAGGCACTTTGTGAATATTCTGGAGGCTGATTCTAGACTGAATGGAAGGACTCTAAATTGAAAATGGCTTCCGGCTACCATGAATCTCAGGTACTGTCTGTGGGCTGGGTGAATTGGGATGTGGAAATATGCATCCTTTAGGTCCAGGGTAGACAAAGTCTCCCTGGTTCAACCAAAGAAGAACAACCTGCAGGATGATCATGCGGAACAACTGTTTTTTCAAGTAGGTGTTTAATTCTCTGAGATCGAGGATCAGTATCCAGTCTTTCCACTTTTTGCAAATCAGGAAGAATCTGGAGTAAACACCTTTTCCTTGCTGTCATGGAGGCACCCTTTCTATTGCGCCCTTGAGGAGAATTTTGTTGATCTCTCTCTTGAGTTGTTCTGGATAGTTTGGGGAAGTTCTGCGAGGAGGATTGGGAGGAGGTATTTGGACAAACTCTGGTGTGTGTCCACACTTTATCAGCTGTAAGACCCACCTGTCTGATGTTATGGTTTGCCATTGCTGGGGAAACGAAGATATTTTTCCGCCTAGTATTGGGGGCATATGGTTAGGGGTAGCCGGAGCCCTGGACACATCATGCTCTGCGAGCCGAGTCTTTAGTTGGACGAGCTGACCGTCCCCTGGTGGCAGACCTACTGTAAGCCGCTTGTGGCGGCTGTCTTTGGATGTAATGTTGGCGAAATTGCTGAAGGAGGATATCTGAATTGCTGGTAGTCTCCCATATATAAAAGCATTCCACGCCCTCTCGTGGCTCTCGGAAGGCTTCAGAAACTGGAGTGTACCCAAAAAATGTTCCATGTCCGTGTTGGATTTAATCGACTGCAATGCCTCGTCAATATGCTTGTCAAACAGCGCATGACCATCGAAAGGAAGATCGAGTATCTTATTCTGCACTTCCAGATGGAATGATGTGGCCTTCAGCCAACCTTGCCTTCGGAAGACAGCCGCACCTGCAACCTGACGAAACACAGTAGTGGCTCTGTCCATCGCACAATGTATTACCTGGGAAACAGCCTTAACAATGCGGCTCGAGTCACGCTGTGCCTTTACAACGCGGCCTGAACCACGAATGCGTCTCTACAACGCATTCCTTTACCACTCAAGTCATTACAACAACTTGCCTTAGGGAAAGTGTTGTTGGACTGATGTCGGACTTTAAGTCCAACACTTTCCCTACTGTGGTGCTCACTGGAGTTGGAATAGTAAACTATACTATTCCAAAGTCCAGCGCTTTCCCCAAGGCAAGTCGTTGTAATGACTTGCGTGGTAAAAGAATGCGTTGCAAAGACGCATTCGTGGTTTCGGCTGCGTTCTTAAGGCAGGCGTGCTAAAGACCTGCGTTTTTCCGACACACAACCCTATTATCTACGCCAATGTGCGTTCTCGTTCATGCAATGTCTTTCTAGCCTCCGATTTAATGTCCTCCAGCATCTGATCAAAATATGGGGCGATGTCAGCCCATAATTGCCTATCATACCTGGCTAACACTGCCAGGGAGTTAGCCGCTCTTGTAGTGAGACTAGACATTGATGAAAATCTTTTACCGATGTTGTATTATCGTCTGCCCTCTTTGTCTGGAGGTGTGGAAAATGGAGCAGAGGGATTTTTGGATCTTCTCTGGGCTGCTTGTGTTACCACTGAATCTGGATGGGGGTGACCAGTCAAGCATGTTGGGGCATCTACTGGCACTTTGTACTTCTCATCCAAGCAAGGAAGTACTGCTGTGACTGTAGCATGGTTTTGAATAACCTTCAAACCTTCCTCCCATATGTAACTGACCAGTGGCATGGAGCGTACAGACTTCTGAAATGGTTCTTTAAAATCATATAGAAAACAATCAGTTTGCTTGGATGGCACTGGAAGTGCAAAACGCTCAGCTGCTCCTTCCATAAGATTATAGAATCCTTCGATGTCATCTGGAGGTGAAACTACTTTTGGATGTGAAGGAGAAAGAGGAGCTGGAATAATATACTCATTCCACTCTGACTGGTTGTCGAGTAGCTCACCTTCCTCTCGTTCTCCCTCTGATATGTCAATCTCATGTGGTAGGGTCATATCCGGTGTGGCCACATTCCACAGTGGTAGTGTAGTTGGCCTCTGACATGGAGTGGCTACTCTTGAAACAGGCGATGAAGTAGGATGAGGTTGCACATGTTCTGTAGGAGGAAAGTGCCTACTGTAGTCGGCTAGCATCGCTCTGAGGTCAGATAATAATGAGCTTGGCAAATACAAATCCTGCTAATATGGTTGATCACTTGCGTAGTACTGTGGATCATAAGTTTCGCCGTACTCCTCATCGTCATCCTGATACTTTACGTTCAACTGTGAGGGACTGTGTGCGGTCCAATTGGACCCTCATCATCTGAGTCGTCATCACCCTCCAAACGATCTACTGGAATTAGAGGGGTTATCTTACTAGGAGAAGTATGCTCAGGAGTAATTCTTGCTATTTCCTGACTTCTGCTGATTTTTTCCCTCGTCGACTGTTGTTGACGAGCTCATCAACAGAGTTGTAGACGCCTTCGTCAACGGTGTACTCTGAGCAGTCTTTGATGTCTGCCTAGAAATCTTAACCGTTGACGGCTTTGAGGTGGAAGCTACCGTCGACAGGGTCGTCGACGATGAAGACGGCAATGAGGAGACTGTGGTTACTGTCATATACAATGACAATGTGTAGGTCTTCGTCGACGATGTCCTCGTTGACGGTAGAAGACTCGTCATCGAAGATGTCGCCGTCGGAGTGGCCATCGGCGGTATTAATATAGAAACCATCGCCGACGGTGGAATGACACTCACTGCTGCCGTCGTCGTTGAGGATGATGTTGATGGTAGTTTTGGCCAATGGCCTGTCAACTGTAGGAGCAGAGGAAGGCATTTTAAATGTTTCAGCAGACTTAGATGGAGAAACAGATGATGATTTTCTAGGCCTTTCAGAACTGCTGACATGTCTTCTTTCCCCTTTAGTGGAGAATTTGTGAGGTGATGAAGGGCTGCGGCCTTTGTAAGACCCTGAGGTGGTCTTTTTGTAGGCCTTTCTTGGCTGCTCTGAGGAAGACCCTGAATGAGATCTAGGTCTCGTAGATGACTTTCTGGAAGATGTGGAAGAATCATCGCTGTTTGAATCAGAGGCTGGGTTGTCTCTAGATCTTAGTTTCTGCAGCCATATTAATCATCTGCCCTCTCTATCCTTCAGGGTCTTAGAAGAGAAGGTGTGACATACCTTGCAGTCTTTGGCAGAGTGGTCTGGGTAAAGGCAGTAAATGCAGTCCTGATGAGGGTCTTCAGAGTGTAATCTCTTTTTTCCACAGGTCTTGCAGAATCTGAACAAACCCTTCTTTTCCTTGTCAGACATGTGTTAGGCTTTATCAGCAATCAGTCAGAATACGTTTTGAAGAGTATAACCTTGAAGCTATGCCAAAAGATGTGAAGAATAGAGCAGAGCTCTGAGGAGACTCCCTAGCACGACGTGCAGTAGAAAATCTGAGGTGCTGGAGCTTCTCTCAGGAAGGTTCTAGAGGGTGGTGTTGCCTGATTGGTGGACCCTGAAGTTTGGTCTTTTTTCTTAACATGACTCTGAAAGGGTGCTAAACGGAGAGGCCTATGGGCCTTTAGGTTCAAACCTATGTTAATACTACATAATTAAATATACTGGGGGCTCCAATCTCGATGATGGGGAATGATTCAAGCATGTGAATCTATGAACGTTCCAATACTGGAGTAACATATTGAAAACATTTTCTCAGTCTTTTTTATATAGTGGTATGGAAGAAACAGCTATAGATGTCTCATGTGGTTATAAGCAAACTAATGACTCAACGTGGCTGCACATTGTTTTGTAGGAAACTATTATGTTTTTTGGGAGACTTATGCTTTTTGAACAATTGAGAGAAAACACAATTGTGATTTAAGTCTGAAAGTTCTCACAGCAAGATCTGTGGAGTAGGAAGATATCTTTGGTGATTCATGTAAACATGTTGTATATAAATGTTTAAAACAGAGTGGCACACTAGAGCAATGGACACACACTTCAAAAGCAACAGGATCTTTTCTTAGCCTTCTTTCTCTTACATGAAAGGAATTTCACAAAAAGGTAATTTAGTCTGATATGCCGAGTACCAACAGACAAATTAAAAAGAAGAAACAAACCCTATTTTACATGAAAGTGTTAATACAATCAAGGATTTCAACTTGTGTCCAAAATAAACCGACCAATTCTCAATACATGTTCCTCACAGAAAGTAAAGACATAAGGACAACCTACTCAAAAAAGCAGAAATAAAATAATATGCTCCAAATAGGATACAAAACGTGTGTATAATGTGTTATATGCCACCTGTAATGGTCAGTGCCAATGTTGTCATAAAGTAACCACGTACCTCCCTCTCCTAGACTCGGTGTTTAGTTTCCATTTCCTCCTTTGTGCCTCTCCTCTTTAACTCTCTCTTCCTTTGAAGGTTAGGCTGATGTGTTTCAATAGTGGTTTTACCACAAGAATTAAGTTTGCATATAATAAGGAGGACAAATACCTATATAAAAAAATTGAAAAGCTGACATCTGCAAGAACTGAAAAGTCTACTTTTGTTCTTGTTGTGTCTTTTCTCCAAGTGGCAATTTGATTAAAAAAGATTAACTTGTAGTGTAGCCATTTTTATATAGCCTTTGTGGATTTGCTTAAAGCATTAGGCCTTTGTGCACTTTGCCCTAGATGCGTTTTATTCAGCCTCGCACTGTTATTTTTCAATAGCCAGTTTCACGGTCTTGTTTTATTTTCTTCTATCACACTGTTTAGCCTACTTCAGCACCGGAGTTCTCAAATAATACATTCTTGCTCACTCTGTGCCTCAGTCAAGGATACAGTCTGGTACATTGCCGACAGATGTGGTAGGAGTTTAGTCTTTTGGGTTCGTAGACGTTACACATTCTTACGTAGGGACGTTTTTTAGCACACCGACATGTTAGTTATAAAAACACTTCCTAGTCCTAATACACGTAAGAGGGAGATTCCGACCAGGGAACCACAACTAGACGCTGACTGCCCTGTTGCAGATGCTGATACAGATCACAGGCCTTTGCTCAGGTATGAGGGTTGATGTCCTCCTGTGGAATCTGAAAGGCAAGCTTAGAGCTTAACATGCTGTGCTCAAAATAGAACTTAGTAGAGAGAACGTAATCTGGTAACACTATTATAGCGTTATTTCTATGTTTCACTCTCCTCGTTACTATTTCAATCCTACTGTGTTGTATGGTTCTGGTTATTGCGGCTCACGCCTTATTATCTAAAATGCAGTTGTTTTATTAAATCAATCTATAAAACCTAAACTGCCTTTGTCATTTGTATATGAGACCACACTTTGTATGAGAGAGCTGGTTGGGATCTGAGTGACCACGACTTCCCTGAGAAGCTCTAAGATGTCATGCGCTCGGCTGCCCAATCATCCCTTCCCTTCGGGAGAGATGAGGCACTGCTAGTTAGCCGGAGCAAAACCGGATCGAGGGTGACAGGGATCCTTCTCCGTAGGTTCGACTTAGTCCCCCACACTGAGAACGACCCTGATACCCAAACATCCAGTAGTCTCATTTAGGATAATGAGAGCCAACGCAACAAACTTGTTCTTAATTTAATACTGGACTTGTGGTTGGCTTTGCTGAGAGGGCAGTTCTTGAACATCTGACAAAGAAAAAATTAAAATAGGAGAGTGACTAAGGTTGACATGAGGTTGCTATATTAGTGACCTGTTAGAAGTTGTTGGGTGTATAAAGGAGCTCTATAGCTGGCCATTGTTTGTATCTATACATGCTAAGATTTGGGATTAAGGGAAAATCAAGGTACCTCTTCTTTCCTGCACTTAAATAAAGTATGTGAATTATGCAAGTCTTACCCATAACTACAACGAGTATTGATTTTGAATGTCAGAGAGAGATACCAAATATATTTATTCCATCTACTCTGGACAAAAGTTGAGCTGAGAGACCACAGCCTCAATTATGGGTTTAAGCTTAGGCAAAGGGCTGGGAGGTCCCACCAAATACATTTTTTTCCCATATTTCCCAGGAAAAATAAAAAATACTTAAGACAGGAAATTAATTACGATGTAAATACTGCAGTGGAAATCTGAAAATATGTTGTAATGTAAGCAAATACATTTTGTCTCAATAACCAATCAAGGAGTACGTATTATAAGGCAAGATTCATTAATTGTGTGTGCCGGTGAATGCAAAAAAAAAGGAACCTTCCTAGCTGGTTAAACATGAACAGCTAAAATCGCAGTAATGTTAAAGATATGGCAATCTAGCAAACAGGGAAAATCAGTAGACCCTTGAAACGCCCATTCATACCACTGAATCCTGGTGTGAGCTCTGCCAGCCGCTGAGAATAAAAACTGCCTGGTTGAGTCAGCTTCAGTCCTTTCAAATGCTGCTCAAAGATTTCTCTTCTCTCCTATGAAAAAAGATGATATAACAGTTGCCTGTGATTGGCATGGCTAGAGGCAGTGTGGTCACATAATTGCTTAT